>NC_135545.1:20226484-20593984 GCF_045843805.1 Urocitellus parryii
CAAAATATGGAGCCCATTACAGGGAAATCTGGTTCATGTTTCTGATAGAGACAAATAGCCTAGCTCAGGCTGACGGCCTGGGTCTCTGGGTCACTGGTACAGGCCCAGAGCACTAGACATCCTTTCTTGTTGGATGCCTGTTATATCAAAGGGAGGGGTATGGATTAACAAAAGTAAGGAGAATGTAGTGGTCCTATTACCAAGGACTGAGGATTTACTACTATTTGGGAACCCTTTTTCAACTCACATCTGCTATCTTGTTTAATCCCTACAGCTCCTGTGCAAAACAGAGTTTGTGCTTTCTATTTCCCTCTCTGTGGCCTGTGACAGGTCACTCACCCCCTCTAAGCCTCAGTTTTTGCATCCGTAAAACAGGGTTGATCTCACATTCCCCCATTTGGCAGAAGTAAAGATGTAAAATGTCATCCCAAGTACGCAACTTCTCAAGCCATTCATTTTTTTTTTTTCAGAAACAACTCCATCAAGGATATGGCAAAATTGGGCTCAGGGATAAAGGGAAAAAAAAATCAAGTTTGGGATTCTTAATTGCAGGGTGGCAAACTTTTTTCTGTAAAGGACTAGACAGTCAGTATTTCAGGCTTCATGAGCCACGTGGGGTATCTAATGGATTCTTGGAGTCTGCCTACTGCAAATTTACTATGTAAACCAATGTGTGTGGCTCTGACCCCGTAACACTTTATTTACAAAAACAAGCCAAGCCCTGGAGAAGGCTGGCACAGGATGGATGCAGTCCCCTCCCACAAGTTTTCTGACTTCTGTTGAAACCACCAATACAAATTTTTCATCCTGGCCTAGACATAAAAATAAGGAGTTATTAGAAAGTACTTTGGAGATGCAGAAATCAAATATTGTCATCTCTCTCCTTAGGCTTTTCATTTGCAGAATGTCTCGACAAAATAAGGTGACACTAACCAAGCTGTTTGAACTACGAATAATGGTAGATCTCTAATTCATATAAGCGAATGAGCCTGGGGTTTTAATCCTAAACATAGAGAGTTCATGAATGCAAGTCTCTGGCATGGTTTACCGAATTATAATTGACAAAAGAAACAGTAAAAATAGATTAATGTGAACATGAGTGATCAATTTCCCCCTGAAGTACCATGCGGGATTACTCTGCAGTTACTTTATTTCTAAGGCTTCCTTTTGACAGACTCAAACCCTCTACAGTAGGCGCTGGAATTCCTTGTACTACATTGGGGTGACGGTACCATGTTTCAAAGTTATTCAGAACCTGATTGGCCGTGTTCCTGCAATACATTTTCCTAACCTCAAGATAAAGATCCATGCATCTCTTTACCCTTTAAACAAAAAAGCTATTGTAATAGCATGTAGTGTGAAGCATGGTCTGAATACCAAAACCTGTACATGCACTGCTAAACTGTTTAAGTATGGAAGAAGTAGTGTCTAATAGCATCAGGAAATTGAAATTTAAAAATTTTTCTCACTCACTTATTTGATGAGAACTGGGTATGCTGACAGGTGAAGCAGAAAGCCATTTTTCAAGTTAAATGCCAAGTGGTTATATAGCATAATATTCAGTCAAAATTAACCACCTCACTGCTGCACTGACACCCAGCGTATTTAATGCCAACTGTTCCTGCAAAGAAAACGGCAGACCTTTGGGAATGACTGTAGAAGGGGAAAGAAACTGTTACTAATACTTCAATTATTTAGTAGGCGCCCCAACTCTCTGAGTGGGAAAAATGGACTGGCAGCCACGCTGTCTTCTGCAAGCAGCACAGTGCAGTTGAGATCTCTCTGTGCCCTCTGGGGCCACTCTGGGTCTTCTAAGTCAAACCCCAGAAATTTCTGGATTTGCATAGGCTTCAGGCAGTCTTCCTGCGGGCAAGTCTGTTTGATAGAGCAGATGGATGCCCACCTGCAGGCTCAGGTGGTGGGAAGGTAAAGGGGGGCTATTTACCTAAGCTGGTTTCATTTAGATTGTAGAGCAATCTCTCCAGCCTCCAGAAAGTAAATGATGGATGGGCCAAGGGCTTTGTGGGGAGGGACCCCTGAAACAGGCAGAAGGGAATGGCCATTTGGTAGGATTTAGACCCCAATCAGTGGCTTGGGAACCCCGCTGTATGGGGATAGACAGAAGGGCAAAGACAGCTCCTTGCTGGAAATTCCAGGAAGTCTCTTCCAGGACTGATTTCATCCATAAGCCTGTTCCAGTGCTGCAGGTTGTACGTCCCTCAAATCCCAACCACAAACAAAAGCAGGCTGTGGGTTCTATTTGCAGCCTTAACTTCTCAGTGACTGAGTAGCCACAGGGGCATCTCCTTTCCTCCTGCAAAGATAGGGCCACTCATCTGTAAAGTGCAATGTCCTGTTGTGCCCCGGACCTGCCGAGAACAAGGGGACAGCCAGTTTAGGCACAGGTCCATTAAGCGTTTATTGAATTCTTCCTACCAGAAGGATGATCTTGAAACGTTTCATTTCTTTAGCTTTTCATTTCCTATGCAAGATTCATTCAGGGCCACTCTGAAAGGAAGGAGGGTTGAGATGACTGGGATCCCCAGGTACCAGGAGTAGAAGTGGGGCCACAAAGCAAAGGACGTGGGTTGCCCCAAGTCATAACTATTGGTGGATGAGACCAGCCTAGAATCCTGGTCTCTCGGATCCTAGACTCATGTGCCTTTAAAAAAAAAAAAAAATCGATGTTAAAAATAACCCTTAAATAATGAAAACAAACTAAAGAAAGTTTTTCTATTCATTTTTGAGAACTTAAAGAATACAAGAAAATTAAAGTTTAAAAAGAGACTACCTCTAGTCCCACCATCTACCTATGTATTAACCCATGGGGATTCGTTTTCACTGAATTTAAAATTACACATCCTATGTGTCATTGAAGTCATATGCAGAAACCTAAAGTCAATCAAAGGGTTTATTTTGCCAATCTATTAGCATGGGTGTTGGCTATTTAAGTTGTCTTTTAATTTCAACGTTGTTGCTGCTATTTGGTTCCTGCAGTTTGGAGCTTCTCTGTGTACAATTTGGTATTAGTGATTCTGACCTTTTCCTTGGGGGAGGATTTCTGGATATGAAATTGCCACGTCACAGAGAGGGACTCATGCTCATTTCATGACTCTGGACTGTTTGTTGGGGCCCTAGGCTTCCTCCATACATCTTCAGCCTCACTGGCTTCTTTTAGAAAGACTCAGAGCCACTGAGGACTCTTTCCAGGTGGCCCAGAGGTTCTCAACCTGGACCCTGATGGTATTTGGGGCCTGATAACTATTTGTTGTATAGATTTTCCTGATCGTGGCAGGATATTTAGCCTTCACCCACTAAATGCCAGTATCACCTTATCATCTGTGACAATCAAAAATGGTCCCAGACATTACCAGACATCCCTCGAGGACAAAGTCTTCCTCAGATGACAGTCATGAAACTAGATCATGGTTTGGGGAACACAACTGGGCAGATGAGGGAACAACTGATTGATGGAAGAAAAGCTTCATTCCAAGCCAAAGCCAGCTAATTCTACCTGAATTCAGCCTTGGGTAGGACATGAGGAGCTACACATATATCCAAGAACCAGATCACCTATGGAATAATCTCCTCTTCCCTGTTTGCATGGCTTTGCATTTGTACCTCTACTTTACCTAATATTTATTTATGTGCCATTGTTGTTTTGTTAATTTCTCCTCCATTATATCCTGTGAATCTCTCAGAGCAGTGTTTCCTATCCATGTCTTTGTCTTTGGCATTAAGCACAGTGTTAGCACAGAGTAGATTAAATTGAATGAACGCGAGATTCTGAAACCGAGTCCAAGACTTCTATGTATATGTATGCACATGTGAAAAAATGCACACGTGTACTTTTGTGTGTGCACTCACACATGCACAAACAGTAGTCATGGCGAAAAGCAAAACTACCAACTCCAAGGGTGTCTATTGCTTTCAAATAGACAGTGATTTCTGAAGGCAAATTTTCTCTATAAGCATTAAAAATTTCCTCCGTCTGCATAGAATAACATTTGGGAAATCAGGAGCAATGTATTTTCCAGTGAGGTAGGAACCCTACTTTTAAATAAGGGTACTTAGGTTGTCAAAGGCGAGGGAAACTTTCTCTATTGCTTTAAGAGACAATTTACTGCATCATTAACACATGTCGCTTAATGGAAAGTCCTGTTATTTTTGGAGGAAGAAATGAATATTCCACACTAAATATAATAACAACATAAACCTTTAATAAATAATTGTAACAGTTTATAAATATTTAAATAGTAAATCTAGAAGTCCTGAGGGACTGGAAAAGGCAAGGAGGAAAGATCTGACTTCTAAAGCACTAAAAATAGGTCCTGACACACTCGCTTTTAGTCCTTTATATATATATATATATATATATATATATATATATATATATTTTTTTTTTTGTAGGCAGAGGAAAGCAGATGGGGTCTTTCTGCAAAGATAATAGTTAAAAATAGTGACCATCCTAGGATTATTAGAAAGGGAGAAGATGTGAAGGGTGAGATTGATCAAAAGGCTCAACAAAAGAAAGACAGTCCCCCAAACCTTTCATTTTCTGCATTTCACTACAGATACCTGAGAGATTCACATGTAATCCTAGATAGGAAGAGACAATTTATACAGAGCATTCAGACCCAGTCAACCTGCAGGACACTCCAGGAAAGACAAGCCGTCATTTCTGAGAATACAGGGTACCAAGGCTGGTGTTGAGTGCTTTAGGGGGGTCACTCCACTGATGTCCATGGGCTCTTATGATTCACTAACTAATACTGTCCCTTTGACTACAGAGGGCAGATCAAGACCTTGAGAGGCTAAGAAACACTGCCCAAGGCCACCTGCCAGGGAGTGGTGGATTTGGGATCTGGGTTGAGTTGTTGCTTGGAGAAAAATGTTGTCCCCCTCCCAGAGAGAAGCATGGGAGATGGTTTCTCTAAATTTCTCCTAATGGTCATGTGTAGAACTGCAAGAGCCACCTTGAAAACACGAGGGCAAGCAGCCTTGGGATGAAGCAGACGGGAACCATCTGGGCCATTGATGACCGCTGAGTGGCTCACCAGGTTCTCCAGGGCAAAATGTAGTCTCACGTTACTTAAGACAGCTGGAGTCAGAAGCCTCTTCGCCAGTCAAGGGACAGACACAAGGGGACTGTCATGGTGCTGAAGGCAGGAGTGGTGACTCATAAATGATGTTGACTGGACGCTATTCCACAGGGAGTCAAATCCCTAACCATGGAGAGTTCCTCATGGACTCCCCAGCATCTACTTTAACTTTTTATGTATTTGAACTGAAAAGTCCCTCCTTTTCCCCTGTAGGACTCCCTCCCCTTCATTCTGTATCAAGTACCTTCTGGGAATTGGCCTAGTCCCCCTGCCTGCTGGTAGGTGTTGATTGGTAAGACAAGAAGCAAAGTCCCGCCCTCTAGCCGCAGTGATTGGTTCAGATATGACTTTGGGTTCCACTTGTGGCCAATGAGATATAAAAAAGGCATTTTTTTTTAGGGCTCCTGTCAAAGGAGACCTTTCTCACTCTTCTAGAACAGAAGTCCTCTTGTGTCTCTGTCTCTTTTCTGCCTTTCTCTCCCATTTCCCTGGATTTGGAGAAGAAAATACAATCAATTCCTTAGGATTTATTGGAATTGGACTTTCTCTCAAAGGGAGGAGGTAGCTATAGATAGAATGTAGCTGAGGCCAGAAGAGGCAGAATGGAGAGGCGGAAAGGAAAGCATCACAGCAAACCATTAGACTTCCCATATCTGTGAGCCAACAAATTCCTTTTATTGTTCTTATCAGTTTCAGCTGGATTTCTGTCACTCGGAGACAAAGGTATTGCGGTCAGAACACATAGGCACACAGTCTATCTGTGCAGTGTTCTAACAGAACCCCTAAGACGGTGTTCTGGGATCCGTGCCTGACATCGGGGTCAGGTATTTCCCATCAGCACCTGGTGAGTGGACCAGACCCCACCACAGACATTCATGAGGACCTTTAGCAGCCTAGGGCACAGCTGGAGGAGAGGGGATCGCAGGAGACCATGCATCATCTCCGTTACAACCCGAGGAGGCCTCAGTTGATCATTTAGGATTGACAGACAGAGCTTGCTTATTTTAGGGTGGAATTTGCATGGCTCTTTCTTACTGCTCCAAACCCTCTGCTCCTGGGATGCTCTTGCCTCCATTTCCCTGCAGCTAAGCCTAGTCCAGTTGGGCTTCCTTCTGTGACTCACTCCTGTTTCAGAGTCCTCAGGTCTCTTGCTCTGGGAGTTTTGTCCTAATGTGCTCTTTGTTGAGGAAGGTTTAGTCTGAGCATCCCACTGGCTGGGAAACAAAGGCTTTGCAACTCATTCTGGGCTCCTTGTCTGGGTCTATGCATGAAACTCATGGGTAGTAACTGCTCTGTCATCAGGCTCCAATTGTTGCCTAAGATCTGTTTATTAGAATATCATTTTCCTGAAGAAATGTCAATTTCTCCCCATTGTTTACATCACCCAGGAGACTGCTCACATTGATGCTCCACAGCTTCTGTCTGCAGCCCTCGGTTCCACATGATTTCTCACTTTCTGACTACTCACGCCAGTGTAGAGACCCACCAAGCCCCCACTCAGACCGTACCTGGGTATCTGGATTCCATAGCCTTCCAGGTCTTTCTCAAGTTCTCCACTCCCCATGGGGGTCTCTGTGACGGCCTAGCCCTCACGGATGTTTCCTCTGTGATCTTTGTAAGTACTGACCCCGTCAACACTGGTGCAGGTGGTCAAGTTGTGTCCATGCCTGGACTTGGGTCTTTCCTTAGCAACTCTCATGCTCCTAAGACAAAGGGGCCAGGTCTCCTGCTCTCTCTTATGACTAATGAGATGGGCATAAAGGATAGAGTTCCTGAGAAAGACAGACAGACAGATTGACGGAGGGCCAGGAACACACTGACAGGGATCCTATCCATATGGCTTCGGGGGTATCATGACTCATTTGCCTGACTTCACAGTCTCTCCACCTGCCAGAGTGAACTGTGACAGGTGATGAGACAGCAGATAGCCTACTGCAGGTAAGCCTGAAAAAAATCAGGAAAATCACTCTATATCAGACCTAGAAAGGGTTTTTAGGAATGATCTAATTAATTTGTTGATTATCAATTATTATTCATTATTTAATTAATTAATTATTGTGTAGCTAAATGAACTAAGAAAGCCCAAAGAGATGTGTGCTCCCCAAAGTCACTCAGCTAATTAATGGGATAGTCTAAATCATGAACCCAGTTCTCCTGACCCCTGACAGATGGTTCATTTCTATTGCCTGTACTTCCTTGGATTAATAATCCATTTTAGTTTGGTTCTGCTTGAAAAATCAGTTCTTCACGTTTTTCTTAGGTATGACATAAAGATATTATTCTTCAGTCAGGTAATTTGGAAAAATAATAAGCCAAAAATTAAACTGACTCTTGATTTAGGACATCCACAGCTTTTAGTATGTTGATCCACCAAAGCAGTACTGTATGTGGCAATTCCCAGGTTTAACTGAACACAGAATTCTTGCTTTGGATATTATGGGCTGAGACATATAACTAGGGAAATGTGAACCAATCACAGTTTTCCATGGAGAAAGGCACCATCTCCCTTTTCAAACCCAGGAGCGTTGGCCTTGGCACGGCAGGACACAAACTTTCACCTCCACTAGTGTTCTGGTCGGCCTTTTCACCCCTTGACCAAAAGATTTGACAAGAACAATTTCAGAGGAGGAAATGTTTATTTGGGTCTTGTGGTTTTAAAGGAATCAGTCCAAAGATGACCAACTCCATTGCTCTATGCCCAAGAAAAGGCAGAACATCATGGCAGAAATGTGGTAGAGGAAAGTGGATTATAGCCACCAAGAAGGAGAGAGGGCACTCTGCTCCACAAGGACAAAACATAAAACCCAAAGGTATGTCACCAATGACCCACTCCTCCAGCCACACCCTCCCTGCCTACAGTTACCACCCAGTTAACCCCCAGCTGCGGCTCTGTCTTGGTTTCTCAGCCTGCAAGGATATAAACAGAACGAATAGAGATGTGTGGCTGTCTAAGTTCATTCTGGCTGCTCTAAGTATCATAAATTGGATGGTTTATGAACAACAGAAATGTATTGCTCACAGTTCTGGAGACAGGACTTCCAAGCTGAAGTTACCAGCAGATTTGGCCACTGGAGGGGGCCTACTTCCGGCTCAAAGATGGCACCTTTTCACTGTGTGCTTATGTGGCTGAAAGGGCAAGGAAACTCTCAGGAGCCTCTTGTAAGGACACTGATCCCATTGATTGGAATCTGCCCTTATGACCTAAGCCCCACTTCCTGACACCATCACCATTGGACTTTCAGCATATGAATATCCAGGGGACACAGTCACTCAGCCCAGAGCAGCTGTCCTTCTGTGTCATGAAACTTTGAATGAAAATTTAATATTAAAAATTTTATATTTACATCTTAAAATGCATCCAATCCTAATTACCTCTACTGTGCAGCGGCCTCAGAGCTGTTGGGCACGTGGGGGGTGCACTCCATCAGTTCAAATATGGGCCCCATCTAAGACTCCTGACGGGTCCCTCCAGAGCCATCGGAGACAGAATGACACAGAGGGGATCTCGGTTGTTCAACGGACCCATCAGATGAACTCCCTGGTTGGCTGTGGCACAAGTTATCTTAAGAAAAGGGATTATATTACTGTGTCTTACCACATATTTCCAATTGAGTTATCACAAGGGTATTACAAAAAAAAAAATCATAGGACTTGGCAGTAACTCAGTAAATAAAATCACCACTTTAATTGCTCCAGTGTAACAGGTCGATCATTATCAAGAAAGGTTTTGATATATTTTTTAATTAAATGG
The DNA here is from genome assembly GCF_045843805.1 of Urocitellus parryii. Lineage (NCBI taxonomy): Eukaryota > Metazoa > Chordata > Mammalia > Rodentia > Sciuridae > Urocitellus > Urocitellus parryii. Next base: position 20,235,338 of record NC_135545.1, read on the forward strand.
TGACTCTGTTGATCGATTTCACTGATAATCAAGCAATCCTCTCCTCATTCCCCACCCTCCAAAACAGTTTGCTTCATGAATAGTTACTAAATGGCTGAAATTCGGGGACCTAATCTTAGCTCTGCCACTAGTCGGCCACGAAGCCTTAGGCAGGGGACTTCCTGTCTTCATGTCTCAGTCTCTCAGCCTGCAAGGACAGAGACAGAGCCAGTATTTTCCAAAATCCCTTTCCAGTCTGGAATTCTACTCTACGAAGGCATGGTACTGTGCTACTTGACATTGCTTTTTTACAAAATAGAAGCTTGTGTTTTCCTTATTCGTTGGAAGATCTCCGAGTGATACCTGGATGTCAGTGCTCAGCATGGGCCAACATAGATTTCTGTGAAGGGCCATGGTATATGGCTTCTCTACCAACACCATCGTGGGACACTCCCTAAACCTGTTTCCTGGTTTACAAGTTGGGAAGGTGGTTTCTGGTTTACTTGTAAAATCCATTTGTCTCAACTGATGGATGCTATCAGTCCCAGGAGCACATCTGCAGGGAGCCCAAAGCTTTTTTTCACCTCTGCTCTCCTTGATCCTGGCTCTTTGCAGAGGGAGAGCAGCACAAGGGTCCAACTGTTGTTCCCTGCAACAACCCAGCTCTACCTCTTACTAGTTAAGTCACTCGGACAAATTGCTTGGATCCATTTTATAAGCAGGGAAGTTAAGGTCTCAAGAGTTGTATCTACCTTGTAGAGGACAATGGAATAAATGCTTCTAATGCACAGAATCAGTTCAAATCAAGTTTGTACATATGGTAGGAACATTGCATTTTATCTGTAGTCACTATTATCTGTATTGGACCTCATGGTAATTTCTATTTTAAAAAACACATTAAAACCAAGGAATTCAAGAAATATTGACTAAGGAAGTTCTGGTGGTGTCTTGTGTCCTGAGAGCACTGATGCTCTCCTTGACAGTCTCTCACCTTCCAAAATCTGCACTTCAGAGACATGGGCAACCCTCTGCATGAAGCCTGGGGACAGGCGGGCAGGCCTTCAGCCCACACCAGCTGCCTGTACCAATTCAGCCTTTCCCAACCCCTTTCCATCATGGAAAAAAAAAAGAATTGTCCTTCTCTCTTAGGACTTTTGCTTTTCAAGGATGCTATGATGGTAAAGTGACTTCTTCAGTGCAAAGTTACGTATGAACTGATCCTTTTGCTCTCATGCTTACTTGCTTTCTAGGGGGTAACCATAGGAGAGACAACTCGTAGCCTTATTTAAATGTGTGACTCTGTTTGTCAAAGAGGCTGGAATCAACAGTGGGGCTTTGCCAGATCTTCTTATCAAGGGCCCAGGCCACACCAGGCACAGAGCTCCTTCTCACTGGGATCCAAGTAATGCCCCCTCCCAAGGGAGGGCCCAGGGAGGTGCAAAGCTGGCCTCCTTGCCTCTGCTTGGCAAACTCAGAAGGTTCTTCTCAGCCCTCGAGCACCTGTGGAACCAGTGGCAAGGCATCCAGGTGAGCCTCTCAGGCACCCACTCCGTCCCTATCACTTCCAGACGGATCTGTCTCCAAATAATCCTTCTGTCTGCAGCAGGGCACCTGAACAAGCCCAGGAGACAGAGGCTGGCCTTCTCTTGGCTCTCCCAAGAAGCTGCTAGAAGCACAAAAGATTTTTCCTCCCAGGGCAGCACATCAGGACTGGAAAGGAACCTGCTGAGTGGGAACTGGAGTCAGTAACAATGTGCTGAACTGTGCCCTGCCTGTGGGGAGGAGCATTTGTTCCCTAAGGCCACCTCCAGAGACCCAGGACTAGAGAACCCACCCTCCCTTCACCTCCCACGCCTTCTGGTCCTCTGCAGTGTCTCTGGGGTCTGCCAAGCCCTGGCCATCCCAGGGGGCCTTCCCCCTTCCTTTCTGCCATTTCCCTGCCCAATTAACCATTAGGACTTTCTCCCCCTCGGCTGCCTCCTCCGTATCACAGGAATGTAAAGAGCGCTTTGATCTTTCTGAGGGTCACGGGGCAGAGGACTAAATTTAGACGTAGCAGGGGATAAAATGGAAGGGGAGGGGGGAAAAATGAGGCCGTCCTGATGTTCCTGTTGCAGGACTGGGGAGCAGCGCTATTTCCCAGCTGTCTGAGCGTTCGCGGAGGTAGCCCCTGCTTGAACTCATCCATTTTGTTATTAGCTTTTTGGACATGATGAGGAGCTTTCTAGAAAACTGAAGAGTACACCAATCATAATTGTGGGGGTGGGAGGGTGGCAAAGAACTTTCCCCAACTGCTGAAAAATGATCTTAAGTGCTGAGGCAGCTGGATATCGCCACAGGGTTCCCAGAGCCCACAGACCCTCAGAGCAAGCAGGCACTGCAGCTTTGCACCCCGCCCCACCCTGCACCTCCTTCCTCCAAGGGGGCAAGTTCAACAAAAAGAAAAGACAAGGGTCAGATCAGGGCTCCCAGCATTGGCACTATAGGGGTCAATGCTTGGATGATTTTGTTGCTGGAGCATCTTGTGGAGGATCTAGTAAGCACTAGATGTCAGTGGCAAGCCCTCCCACTGGGACATCTTAAATGCTACAAATATCTCCAGGTGTTGCCATATGTCCCCAAGGGTTAAATAACCCCTCTCCCCTCACTTGAGAATCACTATTAAAATGCACTCTTCAATGTGGGTAGAGAGGTAGGAAGTTCCTGCCGCTCTGCTCACTTTTTGTCATGACTGTGTATGCTCTGCCAATTCATACTCCACCCAACCTTCACACTGTTGAGATATTAACCCCCAGAACCTCAGAATTTTGTATTTGAGTCTTTAAAGAGGTAATTAAGTTAAAATAAGGCCACAGGTGGGTGCTAATCCAATATGACTTATGTCCTTATAAAAAGAGTAAATTAAGACCCAGACAGGTGCAGAGGGTAAAGACTGAGAAGACCGACATCTACGAACCAAGAACAAAGACCTCAGAAGAAAACAGCCGTGTTGACATCTAACACCTTGAGGGTGGACTTGCAGCCTCCAGACCCATGAGAAATAAATGTCTGTTGTTTAAATGGTGAGCTGTTAGGGCCGCCCAGGCAGACTCACACACTGTTCCAAGAGCCCAGCAAAATTGAGTTGCTGTTTCAGATGAGGCAAAACATTGTGTTCAGAAGCTCTGAGCCATTGGTGGGATGTGGGGTCAGACAGAAGTCTTGAAAGTCCCAGGCTCCTTCCAGACAGCTTTTTAATATCTGTCAACATGTATTTAATGGAGGTTCAACAAAAAGAGATTTTCTATTGAGAGGAATTGTAAACTTCTTCCTTTATGATCAATATAAAGGAAGCAGTACCTTCTTTGAACACAACAATTTATTTTTCTGGAAATCTCTTATTTCATTTTTTTTTAAATGTCACAACCTGGATGCTATTAACCGTCCAGTCACACTTACCAATGGTAGAGAAAAAGTAGATGGATGAAATTAAAAGTTGGTTCAAAATATCCATTCATTTTGTTTTCTGGGTTTTTTTTTCTTCAGCAAATATATTTCTTTATTTTCTCTATTGTATATTCCTTTATCTTCAGTTGTTGTTTGTTTTCATTTTCAAAACTCCTTCTGAACGAATACAGATTTGGGCATTTTGATAAAATAAATCCTTTGTCTTCAGCAGATAGCACAAAGTTGTGTATCATTTGGTTGATCATTTCAGTGATTATATAAGTCACCAACTTGAAGTGATTTTCAAGACTTTAAGATTGAAGACATGTGACAGCACTGTGTGGCTTGCATGTATCCATCATAAAATATGACCACACATATATGATCAATGGTGAAGAAATTCTGCTTTAAGGTGCACCTCTGTTTTGGGTAGAGTGGGACATATATCTGTTTGGCCACTTGGGTAAACATGCCTACAATAACAGGTCTGCTTCCAGGACTATCCCCAAGGAGATTGTAAATTAGTAGAACCACTATGGAAATCAATATGGAGGTTCCTCAAAAGACTAGGTGTGAAATCACCATATGACCTAGCTATGCAACTCATTGGTATCTATCCTGAAGAACTAAAGGCATGCTACTACAGGGATACATGCATACCCATGTTTATAGTAAAACAATTCACAATAAGCAAACTATGCAAACAACCTAGGTGTCCATCAGTGGTTGAATGGATACAGAAAACATGGTATAGATACACAATGGAATTTTATCCAGCCATACAGAAAAATGAAATTAGGGCATCTGCAGAAGAACTAGAGACCCTCATGTTAAGTGAAAGAAGACAAACTCAGAAGGTCAAGGGTTATATGTTTTCTTTCATATCCAGTAGCTAGAGAGGAAAAAGGAAAAGAAAGGTCAGGGGTGGAGCTCCTAAATTCAAAGGGAAATCAGTAAAGGAAAAGGACCAAAGAGTGAGAGGCAGAGAGGGAACGGGGAAGTGCTGGGGAGTGGTATTGGCCAAATTACCTTGTGTGCATGTATGCATAGGTAACAACAAATCCCATCAATGAGTACAACTATAATGCACCAGTAAAAACATGTGCCCCCCCCCCCCACAGAAAAAGACTACACCCACAGAGGTTGAGCAACATTTGGGAAAAGATACCTCTCTTAATCTTGATTTGCTCCTATGACCAGATGAAGTCCATTACTATGGGTGCCACTCACATGCTCTGCTAGACAAGTGCACGACTCTCCCACTGCAAGTGCTGAGCTCATGCACCGACACAGACAGATGCCCGTGGACCACTCTTCTCACTTATTTTTCACCATGGGCTTTGTAAAAGAACTCTCAAAAAATCCCTACAGAATCAAAAGTCACTAAAATCTCACCTAACTCGGATTCTCTGGCAACGTGATTTTTTTTTTTTTGTATATGTAGTATATTTCAGGTTTTGTTGGTCGATCTTAAAAAAAAAATTGCTAACAGTAATAGGCACATGAACTATCTTTAGGATTTATGGTGTATGGGAAAAAACAGAAAGTACCATAGATTTGTATAATTTTTTTTTCCTAGAAAAGATGTATTGTGCTGGTACTAGCAGTAAGATGAAGAAAAACCATGAAATTCTTCATGTTATTATATGAAAATTGTCAAGCTGCTAGGAGATCCTTATTGCCCACCAGCCAGCCTCCAACACAGTATATTTATACTCAGATTTTTCAGTTTCCTTGGACAGTAGCTTTAGCCTTGTGCAGTTGTAAAGTCCCACAAAAGAGTATTTACTTTATCTTGTCAGAAAATGTAGTCATAAAAGAATCATAAATGCCCTGTGTTTATCAGGTTGTCTCTGCATACTGGTTGTCATTGGAGACACAGTCTCCTATTTTCTCTCTCTCCCTCTAAAGAAAATGAAATGTCTCATTGCTCTCTTCAACAAAAATATCAAGAATCCTAAGTTATCAGAGAAAGCCTGTCTTCCCATTAGTACTATGTTAGTGATAAACAATGTTTTATGCCCCATAATTAAGGTACAGGTAATGAGCAATTATGCAGATCATGAATTAATTATATTTAAAACAGAGGCCATTACAATCAATATTCTCCACATTTCAACTGCATTCTGGAATTAATAAATCTAAATAAAACTTTCAATTGTCAGTGGTCTGTTTGTACCACCTTTATGGAGAATCACAGTTAACAGCTGTCTGAATAACTACATTCCATGTCACTGCATCTACGCTTGCGGATTTGGGGTATGAGGCTGTCCCCTTTGCTTAGGTAGATTGGCTATGACAAACCTGTGTTGGCATGTTGTCATCTCACAAGGAACCACCCGACAGGACAGTTCAAATGCCTTTATGGTGGGTCCTACAGCCTGGTCTTATGGCTCTAAGTCTTAGAGGAATTGTCTCAAGGTGAGTTTGGAAGGAAAGCTGTTGGTTGGTGGTTGACTGGCAGACCCTGAACCATGAACAGCATCCATGTCTCGGAGGACCCCCCTTTCTCTCCTACTCTCAGCCTGTGTTTTCAGAGTGAGGCAGACACTGCTATTCCAACCAGGGTGGACTCATGTCTCAGTCCCCGACAATGAAATCACACTTTGCAATCCCAGCCATCGGGTGCAGAAATGGCTCTGTGATCTTATCACAGTGGAAGGGTCAGAACTGTAACTTTGTTGTGATGTTTTAAGAGCAGATGTCTCCTGTTTCCCAGGGTACTCAAAGCCAAGAAGATGAAAGTCTGGAGCTTCAGGCCACCACTGTCCCACCACCAGGAGAGGAACTGAGTGGGGAGAACAGCCAGATCCCACTCATATCACTTTTGTCCCTAAATTTAGCTGTGCCCAAGGCCATTTGACTCTGGAGTTTTTGCTTACATAATCCAATAAGAACATTCTCATTGTTACTTAAGCCTCTCTGTGAAGGGTCACTTGCTCTGTATCGGCTGAAGCAATTCCAGTCATTTTACTAAGTTGTCTTTAAATAAATAAAAATCCTGGGCAGAATAAGAGACTTAGGGTGACAGGGGGTTGGTGATGGGGCAGGAAAGAAGACTAGGCTCACTTTAAAATAAAAGCTGTATGGGCTAATGGCTGCTTTTTATTAATTATCGAAAATGAATTTATGTCATTTCACCCTTTTTTAAAAATTTTTATTATTGGTTGTTCAAAACATTACAAAGCTCTTGACATATCATATTTCATACATTTGATTCAAGTGGGTTATGAACTCCCATTTTTACCCCGTATACAGATTGCAGAATCATATCGGTTACACATCCACTGTTTTACATATTGCCATACTAGTGTCTGTTGTATTCTGCTGCCTTTCCTATCCTCTACTATCCCCCCTCCCATCATTTCACCCTTGACAATAGTGACCTGACATAAAATCTGAACTGTGATGTGGGGATTTCTTTCTCCTGTTCTTTACAAACTTCTGACAGATGACAATATGAATAAGTGAGTCTTTGGACTTCCTGCAAATCAGGTGCCTCTTTCTCACTGATTTGGCAAATGGGAACAATGTCTGCCCAAAATAGGAATGGTTATCCTCAATCAGGGATCCTCTAAACAAAATGAAGTCCTGCCTCTTTCTACTCTTGACTTCTCTCAGATACGTCCTCTTATATAGGTTGGAGTTAGATGGGCCATAGGCATTTCAGGATTCTGACTAAGGGAGGTTAAAGCAGATAAATCCATTTTTGATTTGCAAAAAAATGCATTTATGTATTTATAGTCACTGTTGTGTATCGATGCATATTTGCCATACTGATGGCTTGCAGGAAAGACTTGAGGAATATCCTTCTTGCTCTGATTTCCCAATCTACCCCATGCGGGCAACAGAGACAGAAATCCACGCAGGACCAGAGATTCTACTGAGATACTTGTGTATACAATGGCACCTACACAGGATTCTGAAGGATTGAAGAGTTTTGTGCTGTGTGAAGCCAAATGCTAGCCTGTAAAAAATGCTTGCAGTCATCAGACATGTAAAATTATTAATGTAGTGTATATTATTATTAATGCCTACTGAAAATGAAAGTCAATTCTCATAAGGAATTTATTTAACATAAAATATAATTATAAACACACCATGCTTCTTTTTTTTTCCTTTTTGATGAAGGATAAGAAAAACAGAATGTATAAGAATTCATATGTTTGTAAGACACAAATCTGTAGCAGTACGTCACCCAGCAAATTCATCTGAGTGTGAATTTGCATGTTTTATGCATGCTAGAGGAAGGATCTTTCTATTCCCACTATAGAAAATGACATTATAAAATTGTTGATCAAAGAGAATGCAGAGTGAAAAAATGGTAGGGAAAAATGTACTGTAGAGATGCAACAGAATATTAATTAATAAAAATTTGATTAATAATTGTGCTTTCTTCAGACATATTTGTGACATGTGTCAGCCTTGTCAAAGTATATTGTTGGTGATTTCTCTTCTTACTCTAAGTCAATATTTACTTGCAATCCTAATTTTGTCTGCATAACATATTGTTAAAGATAGCATCCAAAATTGTATGATCTTGTATAAAATCTGGGTCCAACTCCTATTGGACCCTCACTCCCCGTACTGAACTCTAGCATATGCCTGCATGCTACATCTGAAGACAAAGGGAAGACAATGGCCCTTGCACTTCATAAAATTTTAATATAATTGAGAAAATAAGATTTACAGCAAAAAAAGAAGAAACCATCAGAGGAAGCTAGACTCAAGAAGTGGAAGGTAGAAAAATGTAGTTAGATGAAACCAGAAGAGTTAAATAAACAGTGAAGGGAGAACAGTGGAGGAGAAGGGGATGGAGATGGTGGGAGGAAGAATGGGAGAGGGGAAGAAATGCAGAATGAAATTGACCAAATTATGTATGTGCGTGCAGAAGTACACAATAAAACCCACTTTTAAGCAGAACTATAATGCACTATTATAAATAAATAAATAAAGGAGAGGAAGGGGAGGAGCAGCAGGAAAGGGGAAGGACTAGGGATTGAAATGTAAGTGATATGCATTTATGAACACGTCACAATGAACCCTGCTATTATGTATGACTGTAATCACTGGTAAAAGTAAAATAGAAAGAGCTATGTGTCTGTGTCTATCCATATAACAGTTTTCTTTTTTTTTTTTTTTAACGTGAGTCATATATTGGAAGATCAGTATTAATGGTGGATGGTCCTTTATAAGGACGGTCTGCCCTTCTTTAGCCCTTTTTCAAGAATTTCCTCTTTCCTTCATTCTCTATTTTGTTCTGAGAATCCAGATTATTTAACGCTACGACTTTCACCCCAGTTATGGCAGTATGATCTAAGAGTGGGAATTTGACCCAATCTGGACCAGACCAATTAGCTCCTTCCCTGGGACATTTGGAGTTATGATTCAAAGATCCCAGCCTCATTATGATTGTTCTCTTGTTCAAAGTAATGGACGTGCAGGAGCTGCAGGAGACCATTTGCTAACATTTTGGATTTCAGAACAAAGAAAGTAAGCAAGCTGCTCCTAAAAGAGAAGGAAACAGATGAGGGAAGTGAGGAGAGGCTCCTGAGAACATCTTGTTCCTGGTTCCCACTATTTTTTCTTTTTTAGCTATGATTCACATATCGGAAAATTTATCCTTGTAAATTCAGTTGGTTTTTGTATATTTGCAGAGTTGTGCCACGATGTTCACACCGACCCAAAAGGAAAACAGATTCATTGTGCAATCGCCTTTCCATTCTCCTTTCCCTGGTTGCTGACAGCTATATTCTACTTTCTGTCTCCATAGATTTGCCTTCTCTGAATACTTCGTAAGAGGGAAATGATACCATGTGTTCTTTTGTGACTGTCTTTTTTCACTTAACACTGCTATTTTCAAGGTCCATCCGTATTGGGATATGTGTCAGTCCTTCATACCTTGTTATCCATTCATTCCATCCAACTTGGAGGCCTGGGAACATCTTTCTTCCCCTTTGTTTTCTGGAGCTCCTCCCGTGCACCCTTCTCATCTTGATATTTGTTTTCCTTTCTGCCTACCTTCTCGGCGATCAATTTTGGCTTTTTCCATCAGTCCGAATGAATACAGCAGAAGCTGCCCTCGTAAGAATTTCTGAAGGAAGTGAGATGTTGAGCAGAGCCAGGAAAAGGGGCAACAAGGATTTGATAAATGAAAAGGAAGGAATAAAACGTGGAGAGGAAAACTACTTAAGATAGCAGAGGCAGAACCAGCAAAAATGTTGGACATGTCCTCAAGCACTGGAGGCACAGTGGCTTGGCAGAAGCTTGGGAATTGTGAGAATAGGGACAATACACATGGAGTGATGGGACAGTGCCCAGATAAGGAATTACTGGATAGACTGTTCAAAAGCCATCTTCTCTCTATGCTGTCATTTGTAAAGATGACATTTCTATGGCACTACAAAAAAAAAAAAAATGTTGCCATTGGGTATAACCACCTTCTGAATTCTCCAGTCCTTTGTCAAACTGGTGCATAAAACCTTGACCTAATTTAGCCCAGTTGCTTTTTAATGCCCCATATGCTGAGTAAAACCAGGAACAGGATATATACCATCTGCACTGCTAGTTAAACTATGCGGCCCACAGCCCTTTGAGGTGGGGACAGAAGTTATCCACAGCACATGGGGTGGAGAAATTTCAATGGTGGTCTTGAGCTCTCTTTACTAATTGGCAGCTGAGTGGCCTTTAATAATTGAGGAACCTTTTTGACCCTTTTCCTCTTTCTTTCTTTGTTTTGGCTAAACATATCTCATCCAGTGGTGGTGGGGATCCAATAAGATTCAGAGTTGTCCGTGAAAAGATGTTGCAGAATCTACTACATTATTCCCATGTACAATTTCATTCATCTATCGACTACAGATACTCAATGAATACTTATGAGGAAGACAGGTGAATTTCAACATTCACCAATGCGGGGCGGAGGGTTGGGGGAGAAAAAGAGAAACTCAGCTCTACATTTATTGACCAAACAGCAAATTGCTCATACAGATCTTTCCATGAAATGGCTTTATTCTAAAGAAGAACAATAATTTACAGAAAATGCATAACAGGCCTTGCTTATCCAATCCATGCAACAACGTCACCAGCCAAGGGGCCCCGGGTGACACTTATTGATCTGTCCTTTCTTGGTTGGTCAGGCATGGTTGGTGTGCATGCACTTTCTTGATCTCCAGGAGACGTGTTGGAAAGTAGACGCTTGAAGTCCTCCCCACCACCTGGCCCTGTGATTTCAGTCTTGCCTTATGTTTAAGTGAAAAAAAAAAAGCAGTTTGGGAATAACCCAAAGTAATTGAGTGGATTCTCACCACGACGTGCGGTGCTGCCCACAGCTATACCTTGCAATCACCCAATTCATATTTTAGGTTCTGACACCAGAGTTTGCAGTATTTTACAATTCTCTGTTCCATGTCAGCAGCTCACTGTACAGCTGAATATCAGTCCTATTTAAATCTGCAAGAAAATAGCTGCAGGTGACATAACCTTTCGTGTCGTACCACTGTGTACATACACAAATAATTGGGGCTCTTGACCCTGTCTGGGCCCATACAACTGTAAGTACAAACTTGACATTTTGATACTGCTGCTAGCCTTTCTCGTTGTTATTTTCTGTTTCAATAATCCATTGCAGGTAGAAAAATGAAAGAAGGAAGCATGAATGATTAATGCTGTCAAGCTAAAATAATGTATTTAGAAAAATCTATAAATCTGTTATTTGTGGCATTTTAAAACTGAACACGACACTCCTCGGTGCCACGCCGCCTGTTTCCAGGCAGATGAATGGGAGTGCTCTGCAGCACGGGGAGGCCAAGAGGCCTTCGGAGTCTGGGCTGAGCTGGGCTGCCATGGTCCTGGGATAGACACGGCGGGAACCTAGGGTTCTTCCTGTTATCAAGGTCAGGAGCAGAGATCCAGGAGAGTCTTTGCAAGGTGCCCCTCAATCCATTTTGCATTTCACACAAGGGTGAGGCTGGGCTTTGCCTCTCCAGGTTTCTGGCCTGCCACTCCCAAGGTTCCGCACTCCAGAGGGCCCAGGCAGCCAGCTGTCTCTTGCTCCAAGCCAATCTCTATTGGATTTAGTTCAAGCTCAGGCTGAAAGTTGATCAGGTTAGGCTCCTAGGAGGCTCCACACAGCTGCAGGCAGTCTGCTGAATGCTGATCCTAGCTCATGACTCTGCTGTCCCCACAGGCCCTGGGTTGGAGTCTCCCAGGCTCTAAGGTAGATAACAATCCCAGTCCCCTCTCTCTGAAGTCCCCAGTTTTCACAGAGGCTAACAAATGACTCTACCCATGACATAAGTTCCCAAGCTCTGATCTCTCCACTCTGGCCAAGAAGAGCTCTGGTTAAGAGAGTACAGGGCCTCTAAGAGCTATTAAGATGGCCTAAAACCAAACTGCCAATAACGTTTTTGACAGTCCCGATTTACGGAATCAACATACTTGTTAGATTTGCTTAGAGAGCAGCTCAGATTTTTTGCAGAGAGTAAAATTAGCACTTTATGTCAAAGATGTGATTATCCATAAATTCTGAACTGTGTAACACCTGGCCAGAGTGCTTACCCGTGCCACCTTAAATGGGGACAGTGCTGACCTACAACTGGGAATACTGCTGCCTTGGGAGTGCCCTTGGGGAAGGACAGTGCTAAGGGCAAACAACGGGAGGTTCCTGGAGAAAGCTTGAACCCCTGGGTGAGGAGAGGAGCCACCTGGGAGCAGAGTGCAGGTGCCCCAGCAGAGGGCAGGTCCTCAGGGGATTGGAGCACCCTGAGATGCAGCTCCGTGGTGTGCTGGCTGGCAACTCAGCTCTTGAGTTCCTGGGGGCAGCTTTGGTAGGGGGAAACCATTTCTATTTTTCCTGTACTGTCTTGCCAGTTTCTTTCTAGTGGCTCAAAGCTGTACCTATTTTGGGGGGTGGGGGCTTACCCGGGATTGAACTAAGGTGTAGTGTACCACCAAGCCACATGCCGGGCCCATTTTGTATTTTATTTAAAGACTGAGTCTCACTGAGTTGCTTAGCGCCTTGCTTTTGCTGAGGCTGGCTTTGAACCAGCGGTCCTCCTGCCTCAGCCTCCCGAGCCTCTGGGATTAAAGGCGTGCACCCCTGGGACAAGCTGAAAGTTGTATCTTAAAGCAATCTAGTGGGGGCGCTGGGGCATGGGGAATTGTTGTAGATGTTTTAGAAAACAAAAGCCATCTTGCAGTGACCTCACTAATGGGCACTGGCCACGCACATTGCTAAGGAGACCTTGGCAGGTCCTAGAAGTCACCAGTGTCCTGCAGGCAGGGAAATGAGGGAACTGGGTGCATACTGAGAACAGGAACAATGAGCCCTGGCTCCTTTTCCCCTTTAACCATAATATTCTTCTCATTTGTCCCAGGTGGCTCTGCCTCTAAGGACTCCTTGTGGTGCTAGGCACTGTGGCAGACAGAGAAGAGGGGCTCAGAAAGGATGCCTTTCATTCCCTAGCTGGGTCAAGCAGGCAGATGATACCTGTAAATCAGCACTGAGGATACTGCAGAACCAAGGCTGGCCTCTTCCTGCCCAAAATCCACTCCTGGCAAAATTAACAGCCACACCAGGCTTCTCTCTGGGTCCCTCATATATATGAATCTGGCCCACAGAGGAGAAATGGACTTTAATCCGGTTTGTGTTTCTGCATTAGTGGAGCCCACAGATGCCTGATCTGTGTGAAGACGTTTGCTTCACTCAGGTGCTGGGCCTCAATAATTTAAAATTAACTCAACTCTCTCAGCATAAAAAGTAATGGCTCTGTCAGAATCCAAGTGCAGAATGCCTAATTTAGGGTTTTACATGCTAATTCTGAATAAATGGAGGTGTCACGAGAAGGAAGGGTTCTCTTTTTAAGTGCATAAAGGCAGACCATGAATTAGTGGAGACCATTAAAGTTACATCTTCAGTGTTTCAGGCTTCATGAATGCCAGACCCAGACCCAGGAACAGAAAGCCTATCTCCCTGGGGCAGAGCCATAGAGTCCCTACTGAAAAGTCAGACAATGTGTTCTTCGGAGAAGCCTCTATCCTTGATATGAGCTAGAATCCCCGGAACCCTGACCAGGTAGGAGAGGTTCTTGTGGCCAAACTTCAAAAAGAACTTGACTGACCCCAAAGACCTCCGGCTTCAGACCCTCAAGACAATGGCTCTCCCTTACTTGCTGGGCTTTCCCTTGTGGACAGAGTTCTCAGAGAAGAATGCAGAGGGAGACTTGGTTCCCAGGTAGCATCATGGTTCCTGGTACGTGATTTCTGTGAATATCTAGGTGCCCCCAGGTGACTTGGTGGAGATCACCTTGTATGCCACTAACTCACGAAATGACCCCCCCCCCCCGGCCCATGTGTCCTAATTCCTGGTCTGCACTTAACCCCGTAGGTAGCTGAGGAAGCTTGGTGATAGTCTAGCTCTCCATCTTACCTGCACCATTTTGTCCAGGCCATTGGGGACACAAAGAGAGGGAAAGAAAGGTCTTCTCTGTGGGAATCTGGGGGCCTATGGCCTTGCCCTGCAGCTCTGCCTCCTCATTTCATGTTCTTTCTTCTTCTGAGTGAAGTCCTGGAAAGGCCAGACTGAGAATGGGCAGTGGCAGTGGTCCATCCCGACCTGAAGTTCAGCCACTGGTCATAACCCAGCCCTCAAGTTCCTTTCTGAATCTCATGCTCTGGTGAAGCAAATGGAGGAAGGCTGGGGATGAGGGACTCTGTCCACGAAGGTACCAACGCTAGGCAAAATCAAATGCATGAATTCATTCTCCTGTTGTGTTTTTCCCTAATAAGTCATAGGCCTCCAATCACTCAGGGGGCCACTCACTTGGAACAGCAGAGTGGATGGGGCTGTATGGAATCTGGGATAATGTCTGGCCCAGCCCCTTGTCTTTCCGCAGACCTGGACACCACACTGTCCTGGTGTGTGACTTAATCTCACAGATACAGAGGCATGCCTGTGAAGACCCTTTCCAGTTGGAGTCTTCTGCACATGCTGGGTCAACATCTAGAAGATTCTGAGACCATATTAAGCACAGAGAAAATAATACAGAGACTTGTGAGTCCTGGGAAGGGGTGGGGCTGTGTCTCCTTTCACCTAGAATCTGGGTCCCTGAATCAATCACAAGGCCACATGGAGGTTCTGGGGTCTCCTCTGTAACCCTGCTGCTGTGGAGAGGGTCTGTAGGAACCAAATCTTCTTGAGCAGCTCTGTGATCTTCTGGTGGTAGACAAAGAACATAAAGGCATCTGGTATTCCCAGGTTCTGGCCGTTTCTCTGTGTGAGCTTTAAAATGAAAACGTAGGCTCAAGTGATCAGAATCTTTTCACTTCCAACAAGGTTCAGAATTTCTTATGGATCTTTGAGGTTTTTTTATTTTTTATGTTTATTTTTTGATATTGGGGATTGAACTCAGGGACTCTTCACCACTGAGCTACATCCCCAGTTTTCAATTTTTTTTTTTTTTTGAGACAAGGTCTTGCTAAGTTGCTTAAGGCTTTATTAACTTGCCCAGGCTGGCCTCAAACTTGTGATTCACCTGTCTCAGCCTCCCAAGTCGCTGGGATTACAGGCATGCTTGAGTTTTTGACTTTTTATATATATGTGAGCAGGCCAGCCTGTTTAAAACTTCTTTTCCTTAAAGCAGAGAGGGATAAATAAGAATGATGCCAATCAGAGCCACCTCCCCAGTCAGAGCACCTCTGCTTCGTCTTTTCTTGTCCTTCCTCCAATCCGGGTTTTGGCATTTGTCCTGGCTGCCCACCACAGGGCTTTCTGGGGGAAACATCAGTGTTCTTCTTGGCACTGAGCTCCCCATGGGCTGACGCTGTGCCCTGTCCATCTCTGTAGCCCCAAGGGTCAGGCACAGTGCTGGTACACTGTGGCTACTCAATGCCATTAAAAATGGAATTCATGACAAAACAATCCATGCATCACGAGGTTCCTGGGATGAGACATAAAAAGTTTGTTTCAATTTTGATGAGAAGAACAAACATTGCAAGAGCTTCTCTGTCAGTATGTCCAGAATTTTTCTCTCTCAAAAGAGGATATTTGAAAAATGTCTTTGGAAAGACAGTGTCTTCTTTCAGGTAAACACCCCTGCATGGCCCCACAGGCTCCGAGTGTAAACGTCCTCTCCAAGTGCGCCTGGACAGACTAGACTTCACCATTGTCAGGAAGGCAGGATCGTCGGTGTTCTGGATTGATCCAGCACTGCTCTTGAATGGTTTTGTTGCTCTGGTGGGGAGTGTAGCTTTTATGCCTCTGGATTTAGGCAGGAGGGTAGCTACAGAGGCCTGAGTGTTGAGCCTACACAGTCACTTGGGGTACAGTTGAGCATCCTCCAAGCATTTGGCCAGAGAAGCTGCCCTCCCATGACCAAGCTCACTGTGAATGACTGATGCCTCAGTCTGGGGAATGTCAGTCCAAAAAGGCAACCTCTAGAGTAACTCTGTATCTTCCTAGTGATTGTTCTTTAATGGCCATAATTAAGAAGGTTAGAGGTTTCTTCTGAAAGAGCTGGACTCACCCACTGTCAATCATCACAGCAGAAGAAGTCAAGAAACAGAAACCAACAAGACCAGCCTTAGCCTAGGGAAGATCTTCCTCTCCTAATGTTGGGGATCAATGCAGCAAGTTCCTTCTCTTTTCAAGTTGCAGTTGGACTCTGAGGACATGGAGTCGGATGGATGGATGGACTTACCCTTGCTAGGGACAAGCCTGTCGTTGGCACCCCAGCGGCACACTGATAAGGAGGTAGAAGGCTGCACCTCCTGGGATCCTTTGCAAGGCTGGGGCTGGGCCTGTGGGCTCTGTTTTAGTGCTTCCTTCTGGATGCCATCACCAAGCCTTCAGTGAAGGTTTCCCAGAAGGTAATGCTGCCAGTATTTGACGGAGGCCTCACTTCATCTCCTGCCTTGTGACCAGCACAGTGTCAGGAGGGTGGTCTGTGAGCTTCCAGTGATGTCCATGGGCACAGTGGACATCATCCATATGAATCCAAGCAACAATGGCAGTGAGGGTGGGTGCAGAAACCCATGAGAAAGATCAGCACCCTGGGAACCTACTCAGATGACCAAGGGAGTCTTCAGGCGAGGATTAGAATCCCAGCGTGAGCAGATGTAGGATGAGACAAGGAGGAATTAAAATCTGAATATAGGTATGGCCCTCCATGAGGCTTCCAGGCGGACAAACCTAGGGCACAAGCTGATTGAAGCATGATCACTCTCTTAAGTTCAAAACCCTCATTTGACATGGCTGTACATTTTTTTGGATTCAGGGTGCTCAAGCCCACCCAATGACTCCCCGAGACTACAACTTCTCTGATGACTACTAGAAAGTGCCATTGCACCATGAGGTTTTCTGCCTGCAACATCCACAAACACACAACCCCACAATCAAGCCACAGGCTTGAGCGCGTGCACACACACACACACACACACACACACACACACTCACACACACACACACACACACCATCCTCACATGCATGGGCTTCACCCACCCACGACCTGAAACTGCACAGACTCCACTCCCTTCTCCCAAGGGGAGTCATGCCCTCCAGTGTGGCCGCACTCAGCACCGGATATGCTTTGCTGGTTTGTGCCAGGAGAGCGAAGTTATGTATGTTACTTTTTGGGATCAATGCAGCAAGCTCCAAATGATGTATGCAGTAAAAAATCTCTGCCCTGTGCACAGAGAATACAAACCATTATGTGCTGAGAGGGCTGCACTCGGCCGCCTATTTGTTGTTTGTTGACTGCTGTCAAATATAATAAAATGAAATAAATCTCTGGGAACAGAAAAATTAAGGCACCTAAATGTGCTATTGTTTTTGATTTTGTCCTGGACTCATAAAATGGTACTTTTCTTCCTTTCCCGAGTGGTCAGATAAATAAATTAACTATACAGTTGGAAAGAAAAACACATCCGTGGAAAAGTGCTCTGCAGGGGCACAGACTGCCCTCACTCTGCCATCTACCTTCCCTCCCTGGATCCTCCCTCCTCTTCTCTGCAGGCCCCAGGGATTGATTAGGTCCACAGGAAGGGAGGCTGGAGGGGTCCCTGCAGCCCCAGGACTTCTCCCTGTTCCCCTGACTCCTCTCTCTCCAGATTCAGTCTCATTCCCCTTGAAGCCACCATGTCACTGCAGCTCATTCCAGATCTCCCATCTTATCATGTCCTGTGTCCCCCACCCACACACTTGAGAATGCTTTCTCTCTCATCCTCCAGCACAAACATCTCATCTTGGGAGAACCATCCCGAGAAGACTGAGTGTAAAATGCCTTGGAAAGTGCTCACCTCTCCCACAGGGCAGAGCGGGGTGTCACCCTTAATCTAGGATCCACAGATGTGAAAAACCACTGTCACTTCTCCTGGAATTGAAAGATTCTGAGTGTAACTAACACTCTGGAGGCCCCCTGTGGGATCAGGTTGTAGCCACCTTTTGTGAGACTCTGCCTGAAACCTCACCTTTGCTTGGTTTCTTCCTTGTTATGATTTGTCCTGCAAATCATATGAGGTGTCCCTGCAAAGCTCATGTGTGAGACAATGCAAGAGGTGAAATGATTAGATTATGACAGCGGTAGCCTAATCAGTGGATTAATTCACTTGCATGGATTAAATGGGTGGTCCTCACCAGCCCTGCATTTACCAGAGAAGCCCTACTTAAATGTGTCTTATATTATAAAATTGCCATTTATTCTATTTTAGCCAGGCACAATGGCACACACCTATAATCCCAGCAGCTAAGGAGGCTGAGGCAGGAGGATTGTGAGTTCACATTCAGCCTCAGCAATTTAGTGAAGTCCTCAGCAACTCAGCAAGACCCTGTCTCTAAATAAAATATTAAAAAGGGCTGTAGATGTGTCTCCGTGGGGTAAGCACCCCTGGATTCAATCCCAAGTACCAAAAAAAAATCTATTTTAAAGATGTCAGCTGATTAAAATTTCGTTTGAGGAAAATCACTGCCCATATGCAATCTATTTATTTTATTGAGAAGACATCCAGTTCTACTATCTTCTTTCTACAAGTTGACATAAGGTGATCCCAGGTTGATCCCAGAGAGGACTCCATGGACCCCAAGGGAACAATGCTCAGCAATCAGGAAGGCGAAGATGAACAGCTCAACAGAGACACCCGATGCAGGGCCACTGGGATTCTGAGACAGGAGACCTCTCTGGCTGTATTGGCCCTTCTGTTGTGCTTCAGGGATCGGTGGCCAAGCAGGTCTGAGGCAAGGGGACTGGAACACAGAGACCTAGATCCAGCAAGTTCTTCCCAGAGGCGTGGTCAGGAAGCCTCTTCCTTCCTTCTTCAGAAGGAAGCCCAAGCTGGCCTGGCAGGTGCCCTTAGGAGAAGCAAAACTGTGGAGCAACGGAAGTGACCACCAGGAACCCAAGGGACTTTGCCAGTCACTCCTGACCCACGGAGGCAGGAGTGGCCCCTGAACCTTTGGGAAATTTAAAGAATAGGAGAGCTTCAAGGGGGAAATCCTGGGCTCCCTCTTCACAGAGAAACTCAAGTAATTCACTAGAAAGATGAAGAAGCTGGCAGGCGTTTCTGCCCCAAGTTGGCGGAACTGGTTATACCATGATGTATGTCTTCAGCTACTCCAGGCTCACTAACTCGCCCAGCCTGGCCTCAAACTTACATTCCTTCTGCCTCAGCCTCCTAAGTTGCTGGGATTGTCAGTCCCTGTCCTAAGGGCTTTTCCTGTACAGTCATCCCTTGGTATTCATGGGGGACTGACTTCAGCTCCCCAATCCATGTGGACACTAAAATCTAAGGATACTTATATCCCTTATATAAACTTGTATGGTGTTGGCATATAACCAACACACATTTTCCCTGTACACTTTCACACATCTCTATAATAAGTCATATAAAAACCATGTTAATTGTTGCTATACTGTATTGTTTAGGGAATAATGACAAGAAGAAAGACTGTTATGTGTTCAGTATCGATGCAATTTTGGGAAGGATAGTTTCAGCCTGCAAGTGTTGGAATCCACAGATGTTGAACCTATACAAATGAATCCTTAAAATAACAGGAGAAAGTAAGAGCTATTGTCATCCCCATTCTTATGCATGAGAAAATGTAAGTACAGAAAGGTTCAATGACTGGCCCAAGGTCACACAGTTAAGAATTGACAGGGCCAAAAGTCAAACCCCAATATTCTGGGCCAACATCTGTGTTCTCACAGCTGCAATGCCCCTCTCTCCATCATGACAAAGAGACATCTACCCCATGTAGCTGGGTCGTGGTTCATGCTCTCACAGACATTGTGCACAGGAGACAGACCACCTGTGCAGCAAATCCAGGGCAGGAGAGGAGAAGGGAGAGCTGGACACAGACAGGAGGTGTGGAGACACAGGGGGACCCAGGTGGGGGACTGTGTGGAGACAGCAGCATGAAGATGACTGCAACTGTGTGAATGGTGGGACTGAGAGTTGGAGAAGTCAAGTCTTGGAGGATTTTTCGTGCTGAGTTAAGGAGTTGGAACTGGGGGAAATTTGCACCAGACATGCTAATGTTAGGTCTTTTTTTCTCGTGTAATCTGAGCACCCCCAGGAGTGGTTCCACTTCTCGCCTTAACCAACCATTCCTCACTCTTCTCTCAGTATCCCTGGGTCATTCCTGGGCTTGCAGCAGGTGGAGGGAGGGGGATGGAGAGGGGGCATGAGATCAGATATACCCAGTCCCTTCATGCAGAGATCTCTCTGGCACTGAGAGGGCGTTTGTTGATATTGGGGTTCAAAAAATGATACCCCAAAGTATGGCACTTTGGCATGGGGGATGCCTTGAACTAAAGAAGAATCAGAATCTTCCTGACATCTCCCCACCCATACCTGCATCTCCAGCCCCTCTTTCCCTTTGGAAACAAAGAGAAGGACTTTCTTTGTAGTTGCCCTCTCTACTTCTCCAGATTAACTCGTGGGATAGAAGACTGGATTTAGCACCCCATTCAGCACAAAGGAACTTGGTCTAAGATCATTGTCTGTTTTTCAGGACCATCTCCTCTAAAATTCACTTGCCCTCTCTCTAGTGCCCACATCTCCCCCTTCCCTTACTCCATGAAGAGGTATTTAAGACACTAAACCCCACTGGGTATGGGGCACTCACTTTCCTGTTAAGCCCTTGATGTATGTAATAAATTTGTAGGTCTTTTATCCTGTGAATTGCTCTACTGCCAGTTCATTTCTCAGACCTAAATGTTGACCCTCAAAAGGGGGGAGAGAGAATGTTCTCTCACCTCTACAAAGGATTGATCTGTTTTGATTTGGTTCTTCAAATTTTCCCACAGCACCCAACCCCTCTCACACACACACACACACACACACACACACATACACAAACTAACCAATGCCAGAGAAAAGCAATCTTTGCCCAACTGCTCCATAATTTGAGTAGCAACACTATGAAGAAAGGGCTCTTAAGACCTTGAACAGCACTGAAGGCTTCTTCTTCGTCCATCATTTTGCTCTCCCTTGGTGTCCCCCTCTGGTCTTCCTGCCAGTTATAGGGAAAAGACATACTGCTTTGAGCCACATCTCCCTCTATTGGCTGCAAAACCTAAAGCTTCTCTCAAACCCCTCTCTGTTTCCATCCCTCACTCTGAATTTCCCATCTCCCGTGCACATTGGAGTGACCAAGAAGCCCCGTTCTGAACACTAAGATATAGGGGAGATTTGCTGGTCGACATCTGAGCAAGTTATTTTTCTTCCTGATTAAAAAAAAAAGACAGATATAAAGGGGAAGTGTACCAGGCTGGGCCACCTCTCTTACTTTGAACATGGATTTGATGCCTACAGTAGCATTGGCCATCTTGCCACCACGAAGCAAAAGGCACACATGTGAAATCCTAGCTCTGGCTAAAGGTGAGAGAAAGGAAAGCTAGAAAAATTCTGAAACCTTGATTACATGGCTGAGCTGACTGCCAGCCTGGAGACATCTTAACAATAAATGTCCTTGATGTTTAAGACACAGTTAATCTGGTCCTCTGTTACTTAGAGTGAAAAGCTTTCTCAACTGACAGACACATCTTAATGGCCACTCTCTTAGCTATGCAAAGTCCCAACAGAAGCTTTGAAATTACTCTTCATAAATACTCCTTTAAACTAGCCAAGGGCCATCTGCACCTGTGCCTGGAGTAAGGAAAAGACAAGAGACCATCCCTTGAATACATATCTGGTGTCCTTAACTAAGGTCTATAACAGGCAAAATGCATTTTTTATGTTCTTTCATCTCCTAAATAACACCTTAACTGTGCCTATGCACATAGAAGGTGTTTAGAAAATTTCTAGTGAATTGTGCTGAGCTAAGCGTTTGTTAGCTATTCTTCTAAACAATTGCAGTTGGTTTCCATTTAGGGTTTTTTTTTTTTCCTTTTTTTCTTTGAACATGTCTCATTTTCCTATTATCTGAAACATTCTTATGTTGGGATCTATGTCTATTCACTTTGTGTTCCCAGGAATGCCTTACACCAAGTGTGGAGGTTGTGTTCAGCAAATGATAGCGGAGAAAGAGAAGGTGGACGTGCAAGAATGTGCTGGAGACAATGGCTGAGAGTTCCACACCAAATCCACTTGGGTATGGGAAGCATAAGCCAAGCTTTGTTATTTTTTCCCCCCATTTGCCTGTGATGGGTTCAAGAGGAAGCAGCCAACCAATCTGGCAATGAGAAATGAATTGAAATCTGTGAGGCCCCTCTGAGATGGCCCAGTGATGGCACCCACTGCCTTCTTCCATGTGTCATTTCTAATGGTGAGAGCGGAACAGCTGCACCCACTGTATGACCTAAAGGGGTCCAGGCTTCTGAGGAAGCAGATTCTGAGGGTGGCAGACTGGGGAAACGGAAAGAACCAGTGTCCTTGATGAGAATATTGTACCGTTGTATTTTGAACGAAGCCATCTCACTCCATCTCCTCCCAGAAACTCTGGACATCCAATGAAAAAAAAAAAATCAACTTCCATGTTTTTTTTTTTTCCTGTGGTTCTGGGGATTGAACCCAGGACCTTGTACATGCCAGGCAAGCACTCTACTCACTGAGCTAAATCCCCAGCCAACTTCTATGTTTTAAAGACAGCAAAAGTCAAGGTTTTCTGCTATTTGCAACTAAATGCGTATTAACTGATCCTGGTGCTGTTGAATTAGACAAGGTATCCAGTAGCCTTGTCTTCCTCTTAGATCTCCAAGAATTTAGGCATTTTCATTGACAAAGAAAAGGATTTCATATAATCAAGATGCAGAGGCATGTGGGAGAGCCAGGTCCTCAGCTGGCCAGGCCTCTCTCTGCCAGCACTCAGATTTACTCTTGGTCTGCTAGTCATTTCCAAAGAGCCCCATAATTGCTTGATTTGCATCTTGAAAACCTCTAATGATTTACAGCAGTGACTAATCAACTAGTGAAACATGTTGGGGCTTCTCCCAAATCCCAGCTACATGGAGTTCTTTATGCTTTTGGCCTAGGTGAGTCCCAGGGCAGGGAAAACAGAGCCCAACTGAATGAAATTCCAGTTAAGGGGCCTAGAGAGTGAAGGAATGTCAAGGTCTTGGCCCATCACCCTGTCTTTCATGGAGCTGGGAAGCTGGGATGACAAGATCTTGCCTTGCATCCTAAAGCACAACTCTACAGGTTAAGGGGAAGGTTTCCAGGTATCTGGACATGCTATCTGAATATCTGGTTTCTTTTCTACCTGGGTCACTCTGTGGGACCTTGGCTGGTAGGTCAGTAAGCCTCAGTTTCCTCATTGCTCAATGAGGTAGCTGCTTCTCCCTCCTTCTCTGGACCATTCTTGGGGTTATGGTTCTGTACAGAAGTAGGTATTCCTGAGTCCATTTGTCACCTTCCAGTTGCATGTGGGTACCTTGAAAAAGCTTGGACAATGGAGCAAGTATCTGCCTCCTCATACAAGAGAAATCTAGTAAAAAGGTCACTTCAATGCCATTCTTTTCCGCTCATTCTCACAATCAACCAGGGCCAGGGGTTAGGATATAGGAAACGCATGGACATCATGGACATCGCTCTTCCATTGATTTCCAATCAAGACCACCTTTGGTAACAGAGGTCAAAATTCACATTTGCCTGGCTTGTTAAAGAAATCTTTCTTTTTCATACAAAGAATGGTGCCAGGCTTCTCCAGTGGTCTGTGGGGGGCGGGGGCGAGGGTGACATTTGGGGCAGAAATGGCAGAAAATTCTCAGCTCTAGAAGACTTTTAAATTGACTCATATCTTGAAAGCAATGTTATTTTATATCCACTCTGAAAGGGTAATATCAAACTTATGAAATATTTACTAACTTGGCTGCATAAACAACAAATCACCCCTTTTCCATTAAATATTTTTGTGAAAGATATTTTAGTAAAATACTGCAGCTTGCAATTTAATTACAATGAGTAATTAAAACTTAGAGCATAATCATTTTTGGCAAAAAGTCAGTTTTTGTTAAAATTTTAAGATAGAAAAAAGATGCATATTACGACCATAATACTGTTAGTAATTAAGATAAATGCATCAATTATTAAAGATGCAAACATGTCAAGCAAGCATAACTAATTATTTGAGCATGTTAACAGTTGTTTAATGTTAACAAGCAGTGAATTATTAAAGACCCCATGTGTCACATTCTGGACTGCATAAAATATAATGTTCTGGAACGTTTTATGATTTTCAGGTTTTCCTTAGATCTTCTCCATCGGATTAGCCATAAAGTTAAGATAACTTGCCTTTAAAATGTATTTCTAAAATAATTAGCTGTAATCAGGCTAGGAGAGACCACATCTCTGAGTTTGTGCAGAAGATCCCGGGGAGAAACTGCAGACCAAGCACCACGTCTGCAGGAAAGATTTATGTAATTCGGGGGAATGTTTCCCACTAAAGGTCCGGCATAGGGGCAGAAACCGGAAAATGTGGTGTCGTGCCAAAAAAATAGGGGGAAAGGCATAGATGACTGCAAGCTTCACATACACTTCGCAGCTGTATATTTCTTCTTTTTTCTATTTAGAGATACACCTTCTTAAAAACAGCACTTCACGCAATCATATAATCAAGATGCCAATTAAGACACTTGTATAAATCACATGCAAAGCAATGCTTGGATTATTTTTGACTGTCAAACCGCAAATCAACGCCGGCAACGTTCTCACTGGAATTCAACCAGTCCTGGGTGTTTCCTTCCCCCAGACAGAGAGCAGGGCCCTCAGGGAACCCATCTGTCTATGGGCCTAGAGAATCAGTTAGCAAACAGCTCACTGGGGTCTGAGAGTCCCAGTGCTCACAGCCCACATGGCCCCGTCACCGCCACTCTTGACCCTGCTAAATGGGAGCTTCCCAAGAGGCCCCTGAGCCTCAGAGGGCCTGAATGGGGCTACTGAGGAGCAGGGTCTGGATGGAAAGTCAAGAAGGGCAGAAACTTAGTGTTGGCGGGTGACTTCTAACCATTCCTGCCTCGTGCCTACAGAGACCGTTATAGAACTCTACCGTTTTCTAAGGATCCCCTTTTTAATGACAACGAAAGCAGCCTCCTATAAACCGGAGGCAGTCCATCTTTTCCTTGCACACAGTAGGTCCACCATCATTCTAACGCCAAAGATGCATCCACAGATCAGACCACCAACCCTATTCAGGTCTCTCAAAGATACTCAACTCTCTATCGGGCCCTGGGGTGTTCACAATGATAAGTCAAACACAGCCTGCTTGTGGAGGGCTTGCGATTGGTCAGAATGAAAAATTCACCAAGAGGAACAGCTGAGCGCTGGGGAAGCTTTCAGGTAGGGTCTGATCTTTCCACTAAATATGGACCTACTAGGGATTTCCATCCATCTGTTCATCCTTCCACACATCCAACCAGGTTTCTTCTCCATATTTACTACACGCAGATAATTCCCTAAAATATTCAGAGACAGGGAGTAGAGTGGGAATGGAGGAGCTTCTTGGAAAGAGTATGTTGAGCATGCCCTTGGGAATCCATGGTCTAATGGAAGCCATGAGTCCAACTTGAAGGCAGGGTCAGCAGTGCAAAGGGAGCTCTGAAGAGGCTGTGCATCTATGCAGTTAGTCTTTTAGCCCT
Organism: Urocitellus parryii; assembly: GCF_045843805.1. Taxonomy (NCBI): domain Eukaryota; kingdom Metazoa; phylum Chordata; class Mammalia; order Rodentia; family Sciuridae; genus Urocitellus; species Urocitellus parryii. Next base: position 20,260,811 of record NC_135545.1, read on the forward strand.
CACTGAACAGGAGGGACCTCTATTCTGGAAGAGGCTCCTTTTCTCCATCTGTGGTTCTCCAAAAGCCTTTCAGCCCCAGATACCCTTTCCTACCTCCTGTTATTAGCAACATTAACTGGTGGGTCTGTCTGCACCACATCGACACACAAGCTAACCTCCCTCCCTCCAGCCAAATTCAGCAGGATTCAAGTGAATCTGGGGAATTCTCTACCCCCACCTATCCAGGCACAGACTTGGCAAGAACTCTAGCAATTTTGAATTGATAATTTTGTAATTTTTTTTGCTTAGAGTGCCCCTAAATTACTTAATTTTTAGATCATGGCCTCCCTCTCCAGCAATAAATAAATAAATAAATAAATAAATAAATAAATAAATAAATAAATAAAAAATAAAAATAAAAAAACCCTGATTACTCTCCAACTAGGCTCCAGCCAGCCTACTCTCCTGGGGATTGGCTCCTGTGTCCCTCTGGCCCTCACTCCCAGGTTTGTAGTATTCCTTGATCACAATAGTTTATGACATGGGAGGCATCTCAGAGCACTGTCAGAGGTCCAGCTCATCTCTCCACCCAAATCCTACGAGGCACCTTGGAATCAGTCTCTGCAGAGAATAGAACTGACGAGCTGCTTCCTTTCTGGACCAAGGAGTGTTAAGGTCTTCTCCCGGGTGGAAATATCATTCTGTGCCTTTCACATCCCTTGTGTCTGCAAAACAAAGAGCGTTTGTAGAGCTGGGAAGGAGAATTCTTACAGGGATGTCCAGAGTTCAGGTTGATCCTAAACGGCGGAGACTGGCTCGTAGAGCTCCGGTTTCCCCTTATCCCTCAACAGCAGTCTCTAGGAACCAGGGTGATTTCCAAGGAGGTCAAGAGGCCGGGATGCAAAGGTGTGGAACCTCGGCACATGGTGTTAGAGCAGTGTTGAGGGTTCCATCCGGTCGGGTCCCCAGCCCCTCCCTGAGAGTAGCATGGATGCTCTGGAGGGTACGGCTTTCTTCTGACTTCTTCAGGTGACCCTGGTTGAAGGAAAGGCAGCACCACGGGGCACCTCTGGACTTGGCAGATCTTCAAGGACCGTGATTTTCAGTAGGGGTGTTTTAGAAAAAAAAGAGGGAGCATCCATGTCAGACAGGCCTGAATAGGTGGTGAGCACACGCAGAGCCCTTCTGGGAAGTTCTTCCACCCACGTGCCACACTGCAGGTGCCCACCAAAACTCTTCCCCACACGTCCTGGGCACATGGCCCCTATGTTCTTTTGCCCACTGGACTACGTATAGAAGGGCGATGGGTGTCCTCTGGGAGTTAGGGCGATAACAGTAGGCCTTCTCTATGTTCTTTCCCCTCCCCTTGATGCAGGAGTGATGAGACCATGGGATGGTGAAGTCCCAGTGCAGAGTGAACCTGGATCCCCATGTAGCTGTGTGGAAGTCAGCATCCCACCTGAATACCTCAGACTGCTCCATACATGACCTATGTGCATACTGATGTCACACCGGGGTGTGACTTGGAGATCATGGTATCAGACTTTCCTGTGTTAACACAACACTCAGGAGAGGTTCCTTCACACACACAGTGTCATCCAGTCAACCGGGGGTCCGAGATGGGGCTGGGCCCTTGGCGCCCCTGCCCTCGCACGGACGACCATTTTCGCGGGTGCCTCTTTGTAGGGAAGATTTCCCCTTCTTTCAGCAGCCACTGGTGGCAGCTCTAGGTAAAAAAGCAAAATTCTAACTTAGTTAAAGGAGGCTCCAGCAAAGCTGGCAACTCTCCACTATTGTTTTTATGAACCATTTATAAAAGGCAGAATGCGCTCTCCGCGGGAGCCCATGGTCACCTGCCACAGTGAGAACGCTGTCCTCCACGGCAGGACAGGGCAGGCTCAAAAGCCTTCTGCAGGGTTCTAAATCCTGGAGCTCCTGGTGTTCCAGATCCTGAAATTGTGGGTCTCCCATCTCAAGCACTTGCGGCTGAATTAGAGTGTACCGCTGGCAGAGAGCCAAATGCATTCCTTCATGTGTCAGCCCTGAATCTCTTCATATGTTCGGGTGAGCCGCGTGTACACTAGTTTCTTCACTTCCAAGGCAGTTTCACCATCTGTTTCTATTATGGGAGTTTATGGCACAGAATACCTCAGACACCAAAGCCTCCATTTTTTTCTTGGCGTGCAGTTAAAGCACTTTATGAACAGAATGATTAAAAGGTAGGGGCCTCCTTAATTTTTCCCCCCATTTTTCTTGGCACATTATGGAATTCAGAAGGATTTTTACAGTTCATTTTATGAAGATGAAAGGTGATTTAAAAGAAAATTAAGAAATTATCGGGGAATGTAAATGTGGCTGCAACTCGGCTTTTAAAAATCCTTTAATCTCATCATGATTAAGTGGATTTTTCATATTGTTTCCTAACTGCATATATTTAAGAAGGCAAAAATTCAAGCATAATTCTGGAAATTTGCAAATAATTCCGGAATTTGATATCACAGAGGCGCCCGTGTCTCTGTATTATAAAATCAAATTAAGACAGCTACACGAGAAGCTTTTAGTCAGAGGGTTTTGGGTGCATTCGATATCACATACACACAGATGATCAAACTATATGGTTTTTAAGGCAAGACATGAAAGTGTTGAAATCTCACATAAAAACCTTATATCTCAGGGTCTTCCTTGATCAGAAAATAAGTCCACTTTGCACACATATGCACACACGTTTTTATGTATCCTAAATAACCGGATGTATTCTATACAAAACTTAGACGATGTTCAATATAGTGCACTTTCCACCCCCACCCCCACCCCAGCCCCCATCCATGAGAACATCTGTGAGTCCTTGGGGGACATTAAAATGGTTAATGATAACTTGTGACACCTTTGACAATGAACATGGCGGTAAGAAGTAAGAAGAAGCCAGAAGACTTATAGCCATTTGCATGTAGAAGAGTCTAATGTATCATATAAAATCCCCAAGAAATCTCCCCTTTGTCTGTGAAAAGGTCTGAGTCTGGGGATCAAATGAGATTTGAATCATCAGGGACTCTTCATTAATGCTCAAGAAAGGGCAACCGCTTTCACATTGTCCAGTAAGTTCCTTTCTGGCTTTAACTAGTCCGAGAGAATGAGGATAAAGAAGACAAAGGCTAGAGAGAGCCCAGGCACTGCCAGGCTCCTGATGGTCTTCTTTCTCAGTGATTTTTCCTTACTACACATCTCCGATGTGAAATAAACCTGCCATCCCTGCAATATCACAGTCAGGGCCAGCTTTAATGTTAAAAAGGGGAAATTGGGAAGGTGAACTCGGAAAAGCAGACGTGCAGAAAGGATGAGTCACTCCAGGGTACCTGGGTGTCAAAATTTCCATCTGTCATGATTCCAGTGAATGAGAGCCAACATCGACCCGTGGACCCAGATCTGCACACGAAAGCCCCAGATGAACCCATTTTTCACTCACACTTCTGGATGGTTCCAGGCAAAGAGCCTACCTCTAACTACTGCCCTCCCCTTCCCTTCTTTTAAGGTGTCCATTTTGAGACCTGCCCACAACCCCTAGCTCTGCTTATTGGAAGCGAGTTCAGCATCCTGCACCCCCCATTGGTGCTACTGTGTCCAGAAGCAGATAGGGATCTTCAACTGTTTCCATGATTGCTTGTCTGCTGCCATGATTTGAATATGGTTTGTCTCCACCAAAACTCATACTCAGGTTCGGTCCCCAAAGCCACAGTATTTGGAGGTGGAGACTCATGGGAGGTGTTTGGGTCATGGGGTTGATGCCATCATGGATTAATGCATTTCTTGCAGGATTTGGTTAAATATGTACGGTAGGAGCTCCATGTCCATTCTCTTTTCCAAAAAAACATGCACGTATACTTTGAGTTGAAGCAGCCCTGGGTCTTCTCTGCCACCATGCTTTGGAACTTTTCAGCCTCCAGAAACCAATTGCTGATGAATGACCCCATCTCAGGCATTGGCTATGGCAAAATAAAATGACCTAGCCGTATGCTCTTTGCCCCAAGCCCTTGGACATGGTATAAGCCCACATAAGGGGAACCCATCAGAGGCTCTATGAATTATGGGAATATAGACTCAGTCAAAGGACATCACGTTGAGGTCACAGAGTCGGCTCGGCCACAGTGAGTGAGGAAACACGACGGGCCTCAGCGGAAACTCAACTGTTTAAAAGTCTCTTTATTTCTTCCCAGCTGGAACTCCTCCAAAAGCAGGTGAGGTTTGAAGAAAGAGAATGTCCTTGAGAACCAAGGAGCAAACATTAACACCTGGCTCTTTATTGATCACTGATGAACACTGTAACCACCACTCACAGCAAAAGGAAATGGAGGACCCACGGTCACCTTATACTTCCTAAGCCACAGAATGATGTCCTTGGCAAAACCGATGGGTTGGAACAAACAGCTATGGCGCAAGGTAGCCCTGGACATGTTGCTGCCCACAAAACCATAACATCACCTTTCCCGAAAACCTGCCATGAACCTCATGATCCTCTTCACAATGCCAAGGCTCAGGCTGGGCTGTTACTTGCTGCGTCCTAGGAGCCTGTCATTTCACCATGCCTGGATTCGACTTCTTGATTCAAGCAGGTGGTAGGTTTCTCTTGGGTATCATCAAGTCTGGTGGTGGAGGGGAGCGAGACCCTAAGTGCAGACCCTTGGCTGCTCTTAAACATGGCAGCAAGAATCTATAGACATGTGTTGAGACAAAGAACTAAAGAGGCCTTTCCTGGATGCCAGTGTTCCCCGGGCTGCCTGGTGGCCCTCCCCAGTTACCTGGTGCACTGTCTGCAGTGATTTTTCTAATTTATTTTAGGGGGGAAGGAGCCTGGAGGAGGGAGGGCTGGGGATCAATTCCAGGGATTATATGCCTGCTTAGGCAAATGCTCTGCCACTGAGCTACACCTCCAGCCTCATTCTTCTAATTCAAAGCCACTTGCCTGAGCTAGAATGATCATGAGCCACCACGAAGGGTATAATTTTACTCTACTCACCTGCCTCCACTCCCTAAAGCATCCGGTAACTGAGAGGCTCAGGTAGTTCTGAGATGAAGTCAAACACTCGACTTGAAGCTGCTGTGAGTATCAGTGAGCACATGGTCTTTACAATGGAGCATTGTAACTGACTCAGCACATATTTTTACCTGGCCTGGAATGTACTCAGTAAGCTGGCCTGTTTCACTAGTAGGTAGAAATGGGTGATTTTCACTTCCTTCATTCTGTGGCTCAACTGAATCCTCAGGAGAGAACATACCCTAGAGAAGTGGTTTCTGCTGGTGTCAGACAGCTCTGGGCAGCAGGTGTCCAGCAGTGCAGAGCATCAGCATCCTCCCCCTTGCTCCCAGCAACCCGTCAGTCCCTCAACCTTAGGCTTGTCCCTCCAACTTGGACAAATCGATAGAGGACTGGAGCTCTGTAACTCTGAGCTTAACACAGTACCAAACAAGATATCTGTACTCAATAGACCTGGGTTCTGGTTTGGATGTGAGGTGTCCCCCTAAAGTTCACATGTGAGACAATGCACAAAGATTCAAAGGAGAAATGATCAGGTTGTGAGAGTCTTAACCCAATCAGTGAATTAATTCCCTGATAGGGATTAACTCAGTGGAAACGGAAGTGGTAGGGTATGGCTGGGGGAGGTAGGAGTTGGAGGTGTGCCTTGGGGGTATATATTTTGTATCTGAGGAGTGGAGTCTCTCTCTCTCTCTCTCTCTCTGCTTTCTGATCATTATGAGAACTGCTTCCTTCCACTCTACTCTCCCACCATACTCTTCCACCATGATGTTCTGCCTCACTTGGAGGCCCAAGGAATGGAGCTATCCTTCTATGGACTAAGACCTCTGAAAAATGGGAATTCTCAAATAGATAACAACTGTAACATTTAAAAAATCAACCACATACTCAATAAGGTGTGCGGTTGATTTTTTAAATGTTACAGTTGTTCTGATTGGGTCATTGAGTCATAGTGGTGAAAAAGCTGACGAAAATAACGTGTGAAAAACAAAGCTCATATCACATATCACACCCATTTTCAAAAATTTTGTGGAACATTTCAATACACACACACAATAAAAAAAAATAATACAATGAGCTCCCATTTGTACACTGTCCGGCTCCTGACCCATCTTGTTGCTTCCATTGCTCAACCCGCCCCTTTCCACCATCACCAAGTTGAGATATAGTAACACACAAATCCTGGGCCTCACACCCTTTCATAAACAAATACTCACCTGGTAATTCAGAAAGACAATATCCTTGTATCGAAGAAAAATGAGAATGATCTATTGATATCATCAAATATCCAGTCAGTTTGAAAATATTTAATAGAAATTTTATCTCTTTAATTTTATTTACTGATTTGTGTACAGTTCACTTACTCAAATTCAATTTCTGAATTCCTTCCACCCCATTTTTCTCCCTATAGTTATACTTTCTAAGAAACTATGCGATTTGTTCTGGAGAATTTCTTACATTTGGATTTTGTGCATTGCATTTTCACTGTGTCTTTTAGCCAGTTTCTCTAGTCCCTGTATTTCCTGTAAACTGGTACTTGGATCTAGAAACTGGTTAGGATTCAGGGTTAGAAGCACAGGATGCCCAGTTAGCTTTTTGCTTGTGTGGTTAGTTACCATTAATGCTGCATCCGTGTTTTCCTTGGGTTAAGAATTCTACCAGTCTTTCTTTATTAGCTGTGATACTTCTTTCTATTAAGAGAAATGTTCTCTTATCAGTTTTTTTTTTTTTTACCTTAAGGTACTATTTTCACAGAAAAAAAAAATAAAGGTTAAATGTTGTTTTCTTTTTCTTTATCAGTTTTTATTTACCAGTCTCCAGAATAAAAAGTGGATTCTATGGGCTTCAAAGGTGACCAAAAAGGTGTGCAGTTGATTTTTTAAGTGTTACTATAAACTAATAGATTTTAATGTGTTTAAAAATCAATCCATTACAATTAATGTTCATATTCATTCCACTGGAATTTCCTACATTTCTGGCCAGAAGAATCCTTAAACTGGCTCTTACATTCTTTTGACAGGACGCCAATCATCTTTGAGAGCCTTTTCACTTTCTTAAATGACAAGATATTTGTAAAATTCTTGCCTTGTACCTGGATCAGTCATTTCTTCAAGGAGCCCTGGTTTCTTTTGGTGGCCAATGGTAATTAGATACCATAATTTGGTGTTCAGGATTCTGAGCAGTATTGAGCTGGTCATTGTTTGTAGGACTTTTCAGTGAGGAGATAAGAAATAACTCTTCTTCCCCAAGAGAACATGTCAAGTTCAACTTTAAGTTTTAATTTTGTATTTGGGTCTACTTTTTTATCCTAATACCCTTCTCATGACATTAGCATACCTGTTTCATTGCTTCTTCCTAATGCACATGTGAGAGTTTCAGAGTAACAATACCAATATTATTACTAATAATACAATACTGAAAAACATGCTCACAGTTCTTTTTCTCATTAGAATACAACAGACGGAGGAATCTATTTTAAATTCACCTAAGGTAAATTCTCTTTGTAGGGTTTCATAGCCAACTCAACACATATTTAGTTTCTTCTGCTTCATTTTAACCTTGGTTTTGAACAAGCTATTTTTTTTTAAAAAATTAGTTGTTTGATAACTACATAAAAGATTCATCTGGTTCCAAAACCAAATTTTCAAACAAGATATACTCACTCCACTCTACCTTCCAGAGGGTTTCCACCCTTTTTCTTTCCCCTCCTTATAGTTACAACTATGACTTATAACTTCACTGAATAAACAATATGCATGGGCATCCCCATTTTCCTAAATAAACAATGGTGCACATTCTTTTCCTATCTTGCTTTGTTTCACAAAACAGTACATCATGGAGCTCATTTCTCCATGGGATAGAGAGAATCACTGAGTTCTCTTATGCAGCTACATAATACCTCTGCATTGCAGCCCACTGCTTTAGTTTGAGTATGAAATGTTCTCCAAAGGCCCGTGGGTTCAAGGCTTTATCCCACGTTTGGCATTTTTGGAAGATGGTGGAAACTTTGAGGTGGGCCTAATGGGAGGAATTCAGTTGATTAACGGTATGCCCTTGGCGGGATGGTGAGACCCCAGTCCCTTAGTCCTCTCTTTTTTTCTTCCTCACCACAAAGTGAACAGGTTTGTTCCACACATGCTGCTGCCACAGGCCCAGAAGCAATGAGGCCAACCACTCATGGACCGGAACCTCCAAGACTGTGAGTCAAAAACAACTTTTCTCTTTGTAAGCTGATTGATCTCAGGTATTTGTTACAGTGAGAGAGAGAGAGAGAGAGAGCTTCCATATGCCTTCATTCTGAAACACCAAGACAGCCATCTAGAGTGAAATATGACAAATCAGTTAAATGAAGTAGAGAATGTGAGACACAGCCTTATGGGTTGCCTAAACCCCAGAGAATTTAGGTAATAGTGGAAGCCAACCTGGACTTAAGTTGAAGTGATAATAGTTACAGGAGAAGTTAGTTCTAGCAGGAGTGGTGAAAGTAGTGATAGAAATAATAAAGCAATTATTATTGCTAATACATATCAATCGCTCTGTGCCAGGAACTGCAGTAAGCACTTTGCATCTGTTACCTCGTTATATTTGATTTCCCGCAACATTTTGCAGTGCATAAATGAGGCAGAAGAAACCTGTCTTCTTCCACGTGGGCACGGCAGCCTATGAACTACTCCTACTTGGGGAGTTCCGAGTCCAAATGTTCTTTTCTTCACTGATCTCTAACACATCCAGACTTTCCCAGGCATTTCTGTGTATTTTATCTGCGGAATTCTAAGCCAGGATTTCACTGGAATTTAGAACCCTTCTAGAAATTCTCTGTGAAGCCTTGGAAAAATCCAGGGACCATAAAAATTCCCCACTGAAGGCATTTAACTGAAAATGGCCTTTGATGAGTGATGAGTGCAAGGGAGTATCATTGACAAACAGGTGCTGATAAGCTCAGGCAAGGTCAAGTTTCCCAAAGACCCTTCCCTCAGCATGCTCAGCCAGGAGTTGATGGGTTGTAGCCGCTGAGTCTCAGCTGCAGTAGTGTGTGGTATCGACCTCCCATGCACCCTGTCTTAAAAGTTCCTGCCTGTTAGTGTGGTACATTGTATGTGTGAGACAAACTGAGGTCAAATTGTTTGATAGACGCTTACTATGGTGTCTGCTCTTTTCCATTTTGAAATAGTTACGTTTCCAGCCAACAAGTCAAGAGACCGTGGCAAACAGGGGTTCTTTAGCAGATTTTCAGCAAGGGATATCACCTATACTGGAAGTAGTTGGATACCATACCTTAGCAATAAGGAAAGTCAAAATCTTCTCCTATGGGCCTCTCAAAACCAGGCTCTTCAGGCTGAATGGAAGTGGTTCCTTACATTGCACATTTCCTAGACAATTGCTGCTATCATGAAAAATGCACCAAGAAGGTTTTACAGAAAACTCAAGAGACGATATGCTCAGAGATACCCCTCCTTTTGATTACTAGACTAAAATCCAACTCCAACTCTCCAACTCTGATTGGCATGGTGGCTGGTACAGTCAACCTCTAAGATAATGGCTCTTAACCCTGAATGGGAAAACCTCTCAGCATGAGAATCCTGGAAGAAAGGTCATGGAAATTGATTTCTGCAGCATGGCCTTGGGCAAATACTTTAAACTCAGGGTTTGCTCAGGCTTCAGAAGTAGGCAGAGCACTCTATTGTCAAGATGTAGGCAAAAGTGTGGCTTTGCAGAGCCGATAGTCATTTTGCTATCTTTTGGGATTCCTTTGTTTGCCATCAAAGTGTATATTTGGGGGCAGATATTCAAGCAGGGGTTTAAAGGCTTCCAACCACAATCTGTGAACTGGCTCCACCATGCATTGTGAGCTAGGTAAGCATGGACATTCAACCACAGTTGAGTTGCTTGGAACCATATGGATTGCTGGCTCACATAGCAACGTTATGCTTAGTCAGGACAACAGTGTATCCTTTTAAAGATGCAGCAAGGACATTGTCACAGCAGAACCATCTGACCTGAACTTCGAGCATCTTTGAGTAGGGGTAGGAGGGCAATGTGATCAGGGATGAACTGAGGTTCAAATCCTGCACTGATACTTCTTGTCTGAGCTGGGGAGGTCACCTGACTGCCCTAAATCCTAATTGCTTTCTGTTATAACAGAGCTTCTACTACTTCCCTCACACAGTTATGAATGAGGAAATACATAAAACAGAGTAGACTGCCTATCAGAATGAGTGTTCCCTAAATGCTGAAGACTGGGTATGCCTGGATCTAAGGGTTTTGCTCTTGTGGGGGCACATGATTGTACATTCTCTAGGAGTTTAGAATGAGGATGACCTAGAGCATTTTTTATTCCCATGAAGAGTTGATATGAAAGAATCTCTCACCTTTGCCTATCTTATTTCCAAACCAATGCTACATTACTTTATGCCCCACCCAAATCCTTAAATCTTTTGTTCCCATGCAAGTTTTGAGTAAAAAAGTATATTCTCATCTTCTGTCAAAATACATCCTATTTTCTTTTGGGGCCACAAGGTTAACCTTCCCTTTTTAATCAGTGTCTGAGACTTAGGCCAATAAAGCCAAATACACTTCCTTTCCCATGATTTCCAAAATACAGGTGAAATCTCCACTGAGGGGCTGCTGGTCCCCATGCATCCTTCCTCAGTAGATAAAGCAAACAGAGGCCAAGCTAAATTTATGGGGCACTACATACAAGAGTCACATCCTGTGGGATTCTCCTTTACTCCCTGCCAAGGGACAAATGCATATTCTTCAAATGTCTTTCTAGCAAAACAAGGCCAAACCCGGAGGAAAATTAGATTCCTAATAACAGCAAAGATAAACCCTCAGGTTTAATTTACCTTTCAGATTTGGGGACAAATTCAAGGGTTTTATATTCATATGGAGTCTCGACTCCAGTAATGGAGCTACAAAGCATTTTTGGATCTTATGTTCAGTTTGAACATCTTCCCAAAACCTCACCACTATCGCTTGATTTAAGCTAGTGACCCATGAGACAAACATATCATTTCCAGGTTTTTGTTTGTTTGTTTGTTTGTTTTTGTACCAGGGATTGAACTCAAGGGTGCTTAACCACGGAGGCACATTCACAGCCCTTTTTAATCTTTTAAATTTAGACAGGATCCCTCTAGGTTGCTTACAGCCTTGTTCAATTGCTGAGGCTGACTCCAAAACGGCCATCCTCCTGCCTCAGCCTCCCAAGCCGCTGGGATCACAGGGGTGCACCAGCATACCTGGCTCTCTTCCAGTTTTCTGATGGGGATGGAAGGTGTGCTGCTCTTGGGTTTATTTGTATCCAGTAGATGACAATCCTTCACAGTCTCTCTCTACCCGCTTGTTAATTTTGCACAACATCTTCTCAAGGTGCTGATCCCTCCCACCACCTTGGATTTTGTTCATTCTTGCTGTGTCTCCATCTTGGATGGAGACAGATGGCAGGTTCTAAAGAGTTAAACTGCCGCCCCACCCCCAGTCCTCACCTCCACCTCCATCCAGCCTGGCTCCTCTCCTCTCCCTGGGCCGGCTTCCTATGATTTATGGAGGGGCTCCATCCCTGAAGGGAACTGACAGTCATTCTCATTTTCTTGTGCTTCCCCCGCCCCCCTCGTGGCCAAGGTCATGCGCGAGGGGGCCCCTCCAAGTTTCCTCCACTCGTCCTCCTTCACCCTTACTCCAGTGCGGCCTCATGAATCATTCCGTCTTCACATTGAACTCCTGACGCTTCCCTAGCACCAAACTGCCCGACTTCCGCAATTTTTCTTCATTCTCACTAACAATTTGGTAATGAAATATTGATTTTTAGTTAGATTCAAATAGATGTTATTAAGTTTGCATTGATAAATCGTTCCCTTTCTCAGGCTGGAAGTACCTCAGTCAAATTCTAACTGCGCTTTCATACCTGGTGATGTATTAATCTGACGTGTCTGTCAGCCAGGCTGCCGGGGCCAGGGCTGGGGGTGCAGGCCTAATTGCTCTTACCTCACACGGAGGTAGAATTCCAGCTGGTGATGTTATAAGGATTTTAGCCCCTAAGATCCAAGTGGATAAACATTTCCTCTGGGGCTCCTACTTTTTTTAAATGGTGCCAATTTCTCCAGGGATAATGTCCTCAGATGGGATGAAGAGGCCCATTATAGTTGATCCTCCCTCCTCAAAAATGGCCTTTGTCAACGGAATGCATAACATCCTGGCCATGCTGTAAAATATTGAACAGAGTGACAAGATGGTACCATCTCCCTCCTGGATCTGCGGGGGGCTTTCTGAATGCTCATGGGCAAAAGGTGGAAGCTATAGAATCTTCCTGCCTCGAACAGGCTCTGGAGGAGAGTCTGCAGGAAAAGCTCTGATGCTTTCCTTCAATCGCGGCTTCCGAGTGGCCTGTGCAGAGTGTCCAGTGGCTCCTCATTCACCCACATTTCCACCTTCCCCACCTCTCTCTAACCCTCCTCCCCCAATTTCACTCAGGACCCAGATGATCCATCCTAGGCCATGCCCAAGACCATGAAATAGACACAACTCTTCAGGAATTCAGGATACTCCTGAGTATCTCCCTGGTCACCAGATCTGAGATATCTGATACTTTGCTCTAGTAAGGACTTCCCCTCATCTCTGGTGCCTGCATCCTGGCTAAAAAGGCACTGACTATATACCCCAGTGAGGCTAATGACCAGTTCTCCATTCTGATGTTTCCTTCTTCATCAAGTGGACACAAACCTAATTCAGAACAGACCACCTTCTGTAGAAGGATTTCCAACGGGAGCAGGAAAGAGGAATTCTTTTCTCTCATGTCAAAACAGGGATGTTGGACCAGAAAGACTGAAATACACGTTCCCCACCCACTGCACAGGGAAAGCAGACTGCCCTTGGTCAAGGGTAAGGCTAAAAGGGATGCCAACCTCTTAGTCCAGGGATGTCTGGGAACACCACTCTCTTCTGCCTGGTCTTTCCTTCTCTCTTAGTCAAATCAATTTCCCCAAAATAGAATCTTCTGGTCACAATCTCTCTGGCTTCCCATCACCCCTCACATGACATCACATGGAAGCTTCTCCAAGACTTCCTCCACCCACTGCCCTCCTTCCTGCCTACTCAGCTCAAGGCTCAAGGCTCCTTCCTCCAATTGCGAACATTTCCGCAGCCTGTTCTCCATTCTTAGAATGGCTCCCTTCATCTCCTGCCTGGTCCCTTCTCATTCTTCCTGTAGATCCCCTCCCTCACCTCCAGCTGGAAGCCATTTCTCAGCACGCTCCATTTCCATGGCAGGTCATCGGGGGGAATTTTCTTCTGCACAAGACTGGAAGCCTGGAGCAGAGGTGACCTATATACAACTCAACCTTTTATTACCAGTGTCTTGCACTGAAAGAATGCACGTCATAGATCGCATAAACATGTGTAGCGTCAAGTTAATTCACTTATTAATTCATTCTCTTCTTATCAAAGTCCTGCCCATTCTTCAAAGCTGAGATTAAATACTGCCTCCTCCTCTGAGCTTTCCTAGGTTCCTTCAGCCGGGATTAATCTGTTGCCTCTCTGTGTTCCCACACCATATTGCTTTCAACTTCTAATTAGCATGTATTAATTAATGTGTACATTTGTAATGCACTCCTTTAGCAACACATTTTGAGTAGGAACTTCCCTGGATCGGAGGTAATTCTTAGTGTATCTGTTTCCCACTCTTCACTAGGAGTTCCTTAAGGATCAAAGTCTGATTTGTTTCCTTAGCATCTAGAACAGAGTTTGAAAGGAGCTGAATAAATGTTTGTTGGATTAAATGGAAAGGAATGAATTTCATTGAAATGTATGCAAGGGACTAGGTTGGGCTGTCTTTGAGCCCTGGGTATTTGTCCACATACCAGTTGCAAATGACCAGAATGCTTAAAATCAAACTGACTTAAACAAGAAAGAAAATTTGTAAGCTCACATAACATGGTTGCAGGACTAGATCTGGCCTTAGGTCCTGCTGGACCCCTGATTCCAAACAATGTCATTCAACTGTCTCTCTCCATCTCTCCCCATTTCCTTCTGCATTGGCTACCTTTTCAGGTAGCTTTTCCCCTCATGGTGCCAGGAAGGCTGCCGGAAGCATAAGGTTCACATCCAAGTCCTCCAAGCAATTGAAGGAGAGATGATGTCTCCCTTTCTCCCCCCAAAGATTCTGATGTTCAGATTGGCTTAAGTTTGGCCATGTGAACACTGCTTGGGCTGATCCAACTGAATCATATTCTCTGCAGACACTGCCCTGGTTCTCTCTAGGTCACTAACCCAGGTCCCACACCGCGTAATTTATAGAACACAGTTGGATGAGAACAGGAGACACTTGCCAAAAATACAGGCCTTTCAACTCAGCCTACCTGAGTCTGTAAAAAACTTATAAAGAGCAGTCGTTTGTAAGAAAGTGGTTTCCCCTCCTATCTGCAAGGAACTTGGAAGGTGAAATGAGACTTAGGCTCTTACTCTTCATATAGAAGAGTAAAGAAGGCTCTTGTTTATTCAAACGCCTTCTGAGCTTCTTGGTCTGAGTAGCAGCCCTGCCCAGAGCTTCAGAACTACAGGATAAAAGGGACCTGCTACAGATGGGTGAATTCCAGGGCTGGATAAGACTGACAGCTGAGGCAGGGAGATGCAAGTGTCAGTGCAGGTCCTGATTGATGCCGTCTGCGGCTGCAGGACTGAGCTCAAGCATCCTAGCAAGGGATGAATGCCCAGCTCTCTCCTCAATGAGGACAGTTGGAAGTCACAGATAAACACCGCTATTCAAAGTCCGAAGGCCTTAGACAACCCAAGAAAACTGGTTCTAGGCACGGTCCTTACACCATCCAACTTCTGTTACAGATGTCTACCATTCAGTGTCATCAAGGAAAACAAAAGGAACCGGTGCATTTGCAATGGTTATTATTGTGCCCTCCAAGCCCTAGTGCTGACCATTGCCGTCCAGAAAACAAAGGAAAGGAATTTTGGCATGACTGATGTCCTTGCCTCATCCCCCCTCCCTAGCTGCAGCCCCGTCTTCCTCATCTGAGCTCCCTGAATACTCTGAGGAGGGGACCAGCCTCTTTGCAGCAGCACGGGCACAAAGGTGACAGTGCTTTCCACAGCCCAAAGGTCTGAGGCTCTTGCTGCTCCCAGGCCAAGGTAGAGCCAGACGGGAAGGGAGAGATCGTCTCCCCTTTGGCCCCTGCTGTTTGGATTTCCCTCTCGTGGCCGCAGTGCGTGTGGTTTAGATCTGATTGATTTTATCTGTGAAATGAGCTGAAAATCCCTCCCAGTGAGAAGTGCGCCACTCCCTTCCCCGGCACAGACACTCCAGATAAATCAGATTGCCCACCGCCCAGAGAACATGTGGGCTGCAGGGGCGGTGAGCTGGAGAAGGCGGGATGGTGGGAAGGCTGCTGGCTGGGCAACCCGATTGTTCCCACGGCTGAAAATCCAGGAAGCCGGGGTCCTCAATGATCCATTCAGCATTGCCACAGCCTTGAATACCTCTCACTTGACTTTCAAGCCTGCCTTTCATTGGGCTTCCTCCAGAAATAAATTGTGAGAGAATATGAGGCAAGTAGTTGATTCGGGAGGGAATCTGTCTCAGAAGAGCACGTTTGAGGAAGTCAGGTGCCAAGGAAAGAGGGAATTGAGGGAGCAGGTTACCTTGGTGGGCTGCTGGGGCTCAATCCCACCGGCATCCTCTGAGCAGCAGGAGGATTTACCCACTAACTCCTGTCCTTAACTCTTCAGCAATTCTGGTCTGCGTCAGGCATGGATCATCCCACTTCTGTGGCCAGAGAATAACTTGCAACAGAGAGATACAGCCATCCATCAGCATTTAAAACTATCTGCTAGTGACCTCCAAGATAGGAACAGTCTGGCTGCAACCTTGGCTTTCACCCTCTTCCTTCCACAGCCTCTCCTGCAACCAGTGAGGTCTTCTCTGGAGCCACATGCCATATTCTTCATCCCGGAAGGTCCAGGCTTTTTGTGGTCACTTCTGGAAGTCTCCCCGATGCCTCTACCCAGAGTCAGCACTGCCCCTATTTCATTAGCAATGAGGGATGTGCACAGGGTCAGAGAGGGATGCAGGTTTGAGGTCAGGATGTGAGAGGGGACGAGGCCAGGCTGTTGCCCCTGTGCCGGGGGCCAGGCCTGCTGTCTCCTTCCTCCCTCTCCTGGGCCAGCCAGGTCCTTGACTTTCCGTGTCTCATCGAACACTAATGCAAATTCTTATAATGCTTCTCTTCATCTGCAAGAGACTCTGGCGCGGTTGCCTAAGAGTCACTGAGGAAGCTGACGTGAAAAATTCCATAATCGGTTGCCAATATCCAATTAGTCCAGGGTAATATGGAAGTGATGGGGGAGCAAGGCAAAAGGGCACAGCTCGGGATCACCAGGTGCACAAGGAAGCTAGGAACTTGGCTCAGGCCTGAGCCATGGCTATGCACGCCGGGGGATGTAGGGTTGGAGGGGCGGTGGAAAGCCCCATCCTTGGAGCCACCGCCTTCATCACCAGAGCCCCTCCTTGGAGTCAGAAGGCTGCTCAGTGCCTGCCAGAGGCCACAGGAAAATGGATTCTCTCATGGAAAAGGAGAGAGTGGAATGCACCCAGCAAGTTGTGATACCTCTCTGGGCCTCCAGTTTTCTCCTGTTTACAATGGGCCAGTCGGGGCTCTTAAGTGGTTGTGAAGACGGGTTTGCACACTGACAGGCAGGAGTGGCGATGAGTGCCACTCCTGGATAGCCAGTCCCTAGAGGGGAATTCACAGCAGCACAGGCCCAGGAGAATGGCCCCAGGAAAGGAAGGAGAAAGACGCAGAAGCTACTCAATAAAGGCTTACGGAAGTGACTAATTACAAACGAACACCACTATCTACCCCCTGGCTCCCCAATGCAGCCCTGCAAGGTGCTCACTCCAGCCCTAAGGAGGCAGCTGGGAGCTGGGATGCCCACCTATGGGTCAGGGGTGAGGTCAGGGGCAGAGTGGAATGAGGATGCGCCCTTCTGTTGTTCTGCACTGTATCATGTCTGCAAATAAATGGAATAATTCAGTTTCCAGGACTCTTAACCTTTTCACTTGGCATAAATTGTGATCACCCAAATAAATACAGGCAAATCACATTAAAAACATATATATACGAAGCTCATTTATTCAAGACGTTTTCCAACTCTGAAAAATACCTGTATCTTACCAAGAGGAGAAAAAATGGTCAATTCATAACTGCACACATCTATTTCTGTCTATGTTGGTTACGGACTGGGGGAGCTGTGATTCTTAATGGCCTTAATGACCAAATGGTCCCACCTCAGGCAGGTCAAAGGTCAAAGAAACCATTTTTCCCCCCTCCATTTGGAATTGGCCGAGAGAGAGGGTGAGATGTATGAGCAGGTCACCACGCGGTGCCAGGAATGTTGGAGCAATAATCAATTGCAAATTATGCCTTATCAAGTTAAGAGTCAAATGGAGGGGGCTGTGGCTGAATATTCTATCAAAGCAATTTAATAAGAATGTAAATGACTGCAAACCTTGAAAGGGAGGCTTTCAGGTATCCTAAAGAGCTGCACCTCTCAGCACAGGAAACCTGTTCTGCCATATCAAAAGGGCCAAGATCTGGGTAAGGCTGAAGTCTGGGACTGCAGCCTGTAGAAGGGTCTGCTCTGGGTGATGGCAGCCCCTCTGGTCTCTAACCCCCAACCAGATCTCCATGTCTCCTGGGATCCCATTCGCAGGGATGGGTGATGCTTGTGCTCCAGAGAATGGGGGCCATTGCTCTCCTTTGTGTTTAGCACCTCTGCCAAGCCACAGGGCTGCCATCCATCACCGGCTGCTCGGCAGGGTTATGGAGAGGTCAGGCCTCACAAGAATACCACACACGGGAAGACAGGCCAGGGCCCAGCTTGGGAAAGGGGACTGCTACTCTCCACCCTGAGGGGTGCATGCTTCCTCCTGGGTGTCTCTGCAGATGCTGTTCAAGGCAGGGCTCAGACATTCCTGAGAGCAAAGCAGAGCTATTACTGCAAAATACCATTCACGGATACAGAGCCATATCCGTGGGCATAGGAGGCACATTTAAAGTGGCCTGGAGAGACTGAAAGGCCACGTGAGTCTCATGCTCGGCCCCTCTGGCTGGTTTAAGCCTGCCTGAGTTCACACGAGGCAAAAAATAAAAGGAGAAAGGAAATATGTGACACCAGTCATTATGTTCGGGCTTTTTGCATGTAGTACATTCCAGTTTACACAGAGATTTCACCTCTGCTGACCCTTGTTGCTCACGACAATGCCCCAGAGAGGAACAGCTTAAAGCTCGTCCTCCTCTCACTGGTGAGACTTCAGGGGGCCCAGGGACATGAATGAACCTGCCTGAAGTCACCACGTAATGGAGCTGGGTCTAGAACCCACCAGGGATCAGGTCAGCACGTGTTGTCCCTGCTGGTCACTTTTTGACTGCTACTGCTTTGTACCATGTCTGCATTAGAGAGTCAGCTTGAGCTAAGCTCAAGGAGACTTAGGTCAGATGGTCACCGTGTGACTAGGGAGGAATGTTGAAGTGGGTGAACCTGCAGCTGGGCCGAGCGGCCACTTGGGGAGTAGCCTATGTGTCACCGCGCCCCAGGAATAAAAAGAGCCCCTTTAGAATCTGAAGGGACGTAACAACAAGCGTCTCAAGCCTGACTTCACCAAGGACACATGCTTTCCACTACCATGATCAGCCAGTACAGGTGGTTGTGCCCACAGTAGGTAGACGGCACTCCACCTAGCTGGGTGGCTGAGGAGGTTCAACTAGATCATCCTTGCAGAGCTCCGCAATGTGTGTAGGCACCAGTGGTCACTGTTCGATGTTCTCTGGCCGTTTCCCGTACCTTCTGGAACATTCTGCTGCAGGAAACCAATAGCTTATTGGGCTGATGGGAGGGTGTCGGGGGGCAGTCCTGGGTCTTCCTCCATGACTACATCTTCTCCCTGCAAAAAAAAAAAAAAAAATGGAGACTGCTTCCCTGCTGAGGGAGATAAGCAGACGTCCAGGAAAGCACACCTGAGACTCTCCTTCCCAAAGTGCTCCCCTGGGGGACAGGCTACTCCGCTTATCCTTCTATCTCAATGATGGACATCTGCAAGACCAAATAAACCAGCATCGGGGTGTCCTATTCTGCTGAGAGGACCTTTCCTGGAGCGGCCATCTTCACTCACCCCCTGTCCCCGCTCCACCTGTCTGGGCCTTGTCTTGAGCCCCTGGGCTGAGAGACACTCTCACCTTTGGGCTTTAATTACACTTGATTTCAGCTTCTGTTGAGTGATCCCTCGTCTTTCTCTAAGCCCCCATTTTTTTTCCCAGAGCATTTTCTTGATGTTATTAGAGCTGTCTATAAAATATGAATCCCAATTCCATGATAGTCATAAAAGCCATAAAATTCTATGCCTGCCATGAAAATATTACATGATTTATTTTTGTGTGAAGTACATATTAAATCGCAGTCCTGGAATAGGAGTTTGGCTCTCCAACACCACGAACTTTTAATAATACACACTTTGCCTTAAATTGCTATTATTTTAAGTTTCTTTCTTCATTTTACAATAGCTCTCTCGTTTCAAAAATAGGACCAGAAAATAGTCCTGGTCTTATTTATAGGTTAAAGTTAGTATTCAACTGTAGCTTAAATTTTTCTCCCTTTTTATGGTATTCATTTTGGTTTTATATATGCCATGATTTGTGCATTTGATTTGTTTTGTTTTATGTCAAGCGCCTTTGGAGAAATACCAGGTGATTAACCAAACCCTCCGAGGAGGAGTCTGATAACTGCCATCACCAGGGTCAGAGGGTGGGCCTGCGTAAATCCACACAAGTAAGCCCATGGCTGGAATAGAGAGGGAGGGGCAGGGATCTGGGTGGAATGGAGAAGCAGGGCAAACACTGAGAATCTCTCTTCCCTTTTTCCCAATGCCCGCCCATCAGTCCACAAGGATTTACCGAGTTCCCAGTATCTGGCAGCAAGCTACACACTGAGATGTGCACAAAGGAGAAAGAGACTTCTTAGAGGGGCAAGATTCCCACACATGAGGCAGTTGGAGAAAAAAACATGGAAGGCATAAGCTATTTCCAGGGGTGATGCGGTTGGAATGCAAGATCCAGCTTGGGTCCACTGCAGAAAATAAGACTTAGCTTGGCCTTGAGAGGACAAGGGGGATTTAGAGGGGAAATGAGGACAATATTAGGCTCCTGTGCTTCGAGAGAAGAAGCTAGAAGGATCCTAGATGGGAAGTTCGGAGACCAGCAGCCAGGTGGGCACAGCCCAGGAAGAACCCAGCCCTAGCCTAAATCCCCAACTTGACATTGGCCAGATTTTCTGCCCAAAGGCCCACACTGCATTTTTTCAAACAACTCGAGGGTGGAGAGAAGATTGATTTTCCAGCCTGGAGGATACATGCGACATTTGGAATGAGTTGAAACTGATCTAAGAGATTTTCATTTCAAAAGATATCTGATATGATGTGTCGATGGGGTGTTTCACACACCTCATCCAAGTTCAAAGACGGCAGCCATGAGTATTGTGCTTCCAAGGTGGAGAGCAGATGTGTACAGCTGGAGCTGGAGGGGTCTTGGCCCTTTCAGACTTGGCCCGCGGCCATCTGACATGCCATGGAGACAAAGACACATGTCTCCATGTCTGCTCCAGGCTGCCTTTGGGTCTGCGGCATCTTGGCAGTGGTGGTACCAACAGGATCATTTTTTTGAACCACATTCTCTCACATCCAAAAGTCCTCCAAAAGGCACCCACAGGATGTGGGATCCATTCCTCCCATAGTCACTGGGTGCTCCGACAATGACTGATGAGAAATTGCTAAGCCTGGTTATTCTGATAATATCGGGGCCTCCACTAATCTGCTGCCCCCAAACACCCTTGCCTCGGTCACATTCTGCATAAAGCAAAGCCCTGGGGAGAAGGCTCAGATGATACCACTCAGTTAGGGAGTGCACACCCAGGAAGCAGGAGGTAAGGACAAAAGGGATCAAAGCCAGGAAGGAGGTGAATGTCAACATGCTGGTCTCCTCTGAGCACGTCTGAGTTCATCATTTTGTACAACTGTCATTTCAGAAACTATCTAAAACCACATCCCAAGATGGTTCATCAAGCAGAGGTGGGGGATACAGTCCAAGTGGAAGAAATAATCTGAAGTCATCAGTCAGAAAATTGTCTTGTATGGTGTTAAATCTCCCACCCTTCTGAGCTGGGCAAAGGTGGCCCTCCAGTGAGTTCCAAGATAGTTCCCAACCTGAAATCAACAGGGAATCACTGAGTAGAAGAGGTAGGAGATCCCGGAGGCTATTAACTGAAGTTAGTTGCACCCGTGTAAAATCGGGGAACCCTGCAGAGCTGACTACTGAAGCAACGTCCAGGTCCAGCTCAGAGGATCATAAATGTGTCTCAAAATCCAAGCCCCCTTCACATCCACTCACCATCCAGCCCAGATTCTAATGGCTGGGGGTGCTCTCAACCTCCGCCTACAGACCCCTCCAACTTGGGGATTCAGGTGGAGACTTTTTCACCCCAGGGTCATCCTGCCTGGCAGGGTCGCTTTGGGTCAAGTGTCTGGGAGCAGCCTTCAGAGTCCCCAGACCCTGTACATCAGGGAACACAGCACCTTTCTTTGCAGGAAGCACAGAATCTTCTGGAAGCCACCTGACCTTGGATGGCAGCTTTTCTTTGGAATGCTAGGGAATTCCGTCTTCCAGTCACAACCTGTGAGTCTTCTTTCAATATGAAGCATCTACCCAATCAATCCCCCAGATAAAATAAATGACCTTAATAATAATGTCAAGAAATCATATACCAAATTATATATATATATATATATTTTTTGTATTATGAAGACCAGAATCAAGTGGATTTGGGAAGGTTCTTTGGCCAAATCTAATAGTGCCACCACTTCGATTAAAACTGTAAAAACAAGGTTAAACACGGTAAAGTTGTTGAAGGGATCCAGAGGCTGACAGTCAGGCTTGCAATCTGATATTTTCCAAAGAACTCTTCTTGAGTGAGTGGCAGTTGAAAGCACGAAAGGCAGGAGGCATCTGGAAAAATATGAAGAGGTTTGTGAGCGAAAATCAATCAAGAAAGATACACAAACCTGATTAGGAAAAGAAAAAAAAATATGTTTGGTGTAACATAGAGAGCAGCCTGAGAATGGGTGGCTGGTTCCTACGAGATTAGAGAAAATAACCCGAGGTGAAGGTTCCCTTCCCTTTCCACTCTTGTGCTTAGTCTCACCCACCTGGAAGCTTCTTCCCCTAGCTTCAAGCAATTTGCTGAGAAAGAATATTTTTCCTGCTAAATGATCTTGTTCCCCAGTGCGTCCTGCAGTCACCAGCTCGGAAACAAATGACCTCACTGGAGGATGGATAGATCACAGCTCTGGAGTGCAAGAGGCCCTTGCAAGATGCCCGTGCCCCACCCTGCTGTTGGCTCCTGGTTTTGCAAAGGTGCTCGTTCACAAATGGAAAGTTAGGGCGGGAATATGGGTTCCACATCTGCTGTGAGACTCTCCCTTGCAGAGCAGGCCTTTTGGTACAAGAAGAGGGAGGGAACATCTAGGTTAAAATACACCCAGACTCTCCATGTGTCTAGGTTAAAATATAGTCAGACTCTGCATATGTTTTGGTAAATGATGCAGGACAGATTAGGCAAACGTGGTCCCATAAGATTATAATGGAACTGACAAATCCTATCACCTCCGGACATTGTGGCCATTCTGACGTCATAGAGCAACACAGGATTCACAATTGTGATGATACTGGTGCTAGCAAAGCTACAGCACTGCCCCACGTATTCAAGTAGAGCACATCCTACTTGATAGGATAAGGAATGACTATGCGATGTATTTACTCTATGTCATTATTTTAAAGTATACTCCTTCTACTTATAAAAATAAAAGGTTTACTGTAAACAGCATGTCGTGTCACTGCCCGCAGCAGCAGTAGCAGCAGTGTCTGACATCTCATGTTCACCAGGTGTCTGGGATTGCATCTGGAGGCCACACCCAGTGATTGACCTGGACCACCTGGGATGGCATACGTGTGCTCTTGTGACATGTGCATGACACTGAGGGCACCTAACAATGAATTCTTCTAATTCTCTAAGTCGTGTGTGTTTTGATCTCGTTGCTTAGCTTCAAAGTTGTCAGTCAAGAAAGTTGGCCACAAAACAACCTGCCAGGCCCAGAAGACAGCACAGGGTGGAGGTCTGCAGAACCCTGTGGCTCGCTGATGGTTCTCTGGCCTGAAATGCAGGAAGTGGGGGATGGATAGATCACAGCCCTGGAATGGAAGAGGCCTTTGAAAGATGCCTGTACCCCACTGACATGGGCCTTCACTCCAAAGTGAGTGGCGCACACCCACTGCTGGTCCAATGGCGCCTGCCTTTATAAGAATCACCTGCTGCTCAGTTCCCAGTGGCTAAGTTACTTGGTATTGGCGGGTATGCACTTGGGCCCTCTGACCCTGTTCTCTGACTGCTACTGAGGGACATGTCACTCTGCTTTAATTTTCAGGTCAACAGAATTCCCTGGTTCTTTTGCTCCATAGTCCTTTATTTACTTTGTTAGTGAAATACAAGGAACTATATGAACAGATGTAGGACATTAACCAAAGCTGTTGACAACTCCTTCTGCTTTTGTTCAACCAAAAGAATAGATAGAGCACCCTGCCCTCCCGCCCTCCTTCATTTTCTTTTCATATTTATTATTGTACACAAAGGAAGTCCTCTGCTTGGTTTGGATAACCGGTTTCTTTCTAAGCTCACATACCTTTGCCCTGCGTTAGTGTCCTCCCCACCCCTTGGGGACCTGGCTACTCATCCTGCTGGTGGAAAAGTGGCCGTCTTCCCCAGAGCCAGCTTGCATTTCGACATCAAAACAGACACAGAAATCAAACCACGGTCTCATCCACACAGAAAATTAAATGCAAGTTGAAAGATTATCTCTTACATTTATCATAACAAGATTTTTGCATTTATGTCTTTCTCCCATTTTAAATAAGAATAAAGATCTCATATACATTTTCTAATTCATTATCTAGTATTTATTATAGGAAGAGTTTTGTCTAATCACAACTCATTAAAATCACATATTATTCACAATAAGCCAGTGCTAAAGACTCAGCGAGAAAGAATTAAAAAGTGTTTTTCAAATGAAACTTCATTTTAAGTATTCCTCTTTGGAGACAGTCCAACATGTCCAAGAAAAAAAAAAAGAGGAACATGTGTAATAAAATACCTTGGCAAAGGAAATTTGCCAGGAAAAAGAAATTAAAGTAGAAATAATATCAAGGAGAGCAAAAACACTTTGCAAAAAAAAAAAAAAAAACGAAGTAGGAATCCCGTAACCAAACTCAAATGTGACTGTTTTCAACCGGACCCTAATGAAGAAATAGAAGAAAAAACAATCAGACCAAGAATCTACCTTCTTTCTTTCTCTTATTTTTAATCATGATTCCCTTTCATCCTCTAGCCCTGGATTATAACTTCTAGGTATCTTGTTAGCTGAATAAAGCAGTGTCTTGCTTCCCTCCTGTTCTAGCCAGAACTGATGTTCAGATCATTATTATATGCACAAAGAGGCAACAGTGTAGCATTTGTAATTCTCATGAATGTCACCCCATCCACAGCAGGCCATTGGAGTGGGGGGTTAGGAATACGCCGTTTGCTGAGTGAGATGATTCTGGCATTAGCTATGTGGCATTCCCCACATGTTTAGCCTGAAAGAAGACATTTGTTTGGACTCTATGCTTCTGTGTACTTTTTTAATGCAATAAAATTGACAGATGATTCCTTTTTGCAACAGGTTTTGGAGAAAGAAAATGTTGTGGTTTTTTAGCCTCTCCTTTCTTCCTTGATGGCTGTTTAGACAGCAGTCTTAAAAAATCACTAGTCACTAAAATCCCTCATGCCCATTTCATATTGTGTTGATTCATATTAAATTCATGACAACAAAAAAGCAACTTGAGGCACTTTTGGAAATGACCGCTCTTTAGAGCGCCTCTCCTTCCTCCGGGCTCGGTGGGCCCAGCGCCCATAAAGCTGCCTGCTGTCTCGTGTCATGAAAAGAAACAGCTTTGCCTGGGAATGCCATTACTGGGTAATGAGGCATGCAGCAAAATATACCTTCAGCAGCCACTTGATGAAGGCTTGCTGACACACCAGCCCAGACAGAAATGTTTTTTTGTATGTTCTTCCTTATTTTGTCCATCAATCACATCATTAGTCAAAGCAGACAAGCCTGTCAGCCAGGCCCAGATGCGGAGTGGCAGGCGATCAGCGGACAGGTGTTCCAACTCCCCCCCCCCAAAAAAAAAAACGAAATCCTGAAATGAGAAAGGAGCCAAGACCTTGTTTCAAGGGCTGGAATGTCAATGAGAGAGAAAAGACACAGAGGGGAGAAGTTCAGAAGCGGTCTTTGAATGACTTGACCAGCCCAGCCTTCCCGGGGTTTGCCCGACGGAGCCACAATAGGGGCTCAATTTCGGAGAGGTTGAAGGGAGCGAGGAAAAAAAAAAAAAAGAATCATTCCATTTCTTGTGGTCAGTGAGGTATTCAAATACGACATTCAAAAACCATCCATAAATGAAACTTCCTTTGTTTGTGACCCTTTTCAATGTCCCCAAATGCATAAAATTAGATTGGATGGTTCAGATGCCTGGGGCCACCCAAGCCCATCTGAGCTCTCTACCTGACCCTGGCTGCTGATGACTAGTGTCTGCAGTGCCATTGCTCATTTTCTAGGGAAATAAGCCACCCCTCGGGTGGAAGCCGTCCTTCCTTTCTAGCACATTCTATTCCTTCTTCCTTTGGGGCATGCTTGTGGAGAACGCTTTCTCTTTGGGAAGTAACAGGTTAAAGAAACCAACCATATGGAGTCATCCTCTATGGTTAATTTCTAGCTTTTCAAGAAACCCCAAAATGAGTTTGTATAATGAGCTCATTGCTTGGTTACCTCCTGGTTACCAAGAAAGACGAGCGCATCTAGCTCCCCCACCCTCGCCCGCCCGTGTCCAGCTCAGTGCTTAAGGCAAGGTCTTCTGATGGTCCAGCCCCAGTTGAGGTGTCAGAACACCTCGTTTGATTTTGTTTGGATTTCCATTTTTTAACATAGCCTTTATTTTTCATACACTTTTGGATTTACAGCAAAACGGAGGAGACAGTATATACAGACTGTCAAGTCCGGTGTCCCCTATTATTAACATCTTACATGGGTATAGTACGTTTGTCACAATGGAGCCCGTGTCGATACATTATCATGAAATAAAGTCCATCCTTTGCTCAAATTCTCTTGTTCTTTTCAACCTAACATCCTTTTTCTGTTTCAGGATACCCCTCCTTTGATTGCATTCAGTTGTGGGGCCTCTCTTGGTTGTTAGCTGCAACAGTTTCTTAGAACTTCTTTGTGTGTGTGTTTTTTTTTTTTTTTTTTTTTGAGGGACTTGGCAACTTTGAGGAACATATGCATGGGACATTTTTGATAATGTTTTTTTTTTTCTTAAAATTCAAAATATATCTCTGTGTTATACGAACACAAGATCTTTTACCCTTCAGTAAAAATAGTGTTGCAAAAGTGGCGGTGGGGGGGTGAGGGGAACACGAAGAAAGAAGGAAGAGAAGAAATGAGGACTATTGAAAGGTCAGAAGTCTATATAGGACGGGAGAGAAGATTCCGGCAGTCTAATCCTTCCTAGAGTTGACCTTTCCAAAGATATGCTGAGCAGGTAGGCGGGGGAGTACCTGATCCAAGATTCAAACCCACGCTTCCACCTTTAACTGAGAATTAAATCTGCAGATATTTCCTCTGGGGTTTCCAAAAGGAGAGCAAGCACATCATTAATCTAACCAGCTATTAGATGCCACCATGGCCTGATCCATTTATCTGAGCCCATGTTTGAGTTGAGCAGGTGCTATGGAGACATCAGGGTGGGGTAATGTTAATGGCTGGGGCCATGGTCCCAAGAGGGCCACGTGGTGGCTCATCTGGAGGCCTGAATGCCCCCAACCTCCCAATATCGAGACAGGTGGTAGGATGACGCTTTGACAGAGCTTCTTCTTGGGTCTTCTCTTCCTCTTGTGCCTGCCTCTATTTCTTTTTTTTTTCTATTTTCTTGCTTTTTTTTTTTTTTTTACAAAGTTTTGAGGGGTCTAGGAATGAGCAGTCACTTCGGATGATTAGGAAAAACCAGTTGCTTCTTTTCTTGAAATCTTAACTGAGGTAGAAAGAGGGCCTCTTAAAGGACTTATTAATTATCAAGATGCACACACACACACACACACACACACACACACACACATCCTACCAAGAGCCTAAACCCTATATGCAATGTTAAATTACACTTTACCTTTCATCCTTGCAAGTTTCCTGAGTTTTACAGTTCATACACATGTTTTATGAGCCTGCCTTTTACCCAGAAGGTCTACAGAAAGTAAAATAAATGAATCCAGGGCTCCATTCAGCTTGCACCACCTGACACTTATTCTTCGAGAAGAAGAGAGTGACAATTTGAAAGCTACAATCACACTGTAGGGATTTTGAAGTCTGGTGTGCAGAATGTAATCAATCAATCAATCAATTTTACAGAGCACCTACTGGGTGCTAGGCCAAGTGGAAAAACTGCTCCTTATCCTTAGGGTGTTTTTATAATGGTAGGACAGCATCTCCCTCCCCTGTGACTGTTAATTGGTTAGATTAGGTAAACCCCTGGACTATTTAGATTGCTTTTCTTGGAAATTTGAAGGTGGAACATAAAACACCTGGCTCTGGGATCTATGGTTTCTAGTTTCAAAATGAAATGTTCAGTTTCAATAGAATAGTTCATGAAGGATGCTAATATGAGAAAACACAGTTCTAGTGACTGATGATTTGGGTTGATTTGTCTTTCTCTCGAGATGGTCTCACAAGGTGACAGCTGTAGTCTGGATATGGGTTTAAGTGGTTCTTCCACAGCTTCATGTGTTGGGGGCATGAACCCCAGTGTGGCAATGTTAAAAGGTGGTGGGACCTATAAGAGGTGGGGCTAGTGGAGAGTCATTAGGTCATTGGAGGCTCTGTGCTCAGAAGGTATTAACATAGTTCTCATGCAACTCCTAGTCTCCCTCTGGCTTCCTGTCTCGTCATGTGATCTCTCCCCTTTGCGCGTACTCCCACCATATGCTATTCCCCATGATTTTGATAGAGCTGAAGCGGTTCTCTTCAGAGTCAGCAACATGGTGTTTTAACTTTAAGCCTTCAAAACTGTGAACTAAATAAAACTCTTTTCTTTATAAGTTACTCAGCCTCAGGTATTTTATGAGAGTAACAAAATGGAATAATATAGTACACAAAAGGGTGGAGACCTCCAGCTGAGGAAGTTCACTGAATTGAAACATTTCTCCACTCTTAGAAGTTCATTTCAGTGTCTTTCAGAGGAAAAAAAAAATATACACACACACACACACACACACACACACACTCAAATTGTTCTGGTCTTTCTTTCTTGGGCATTGACCTAGTCTGTGGAAGGAGGCCCAATTGTGCAAGTAGAAGCACTCAGGATAATGGTATAAAAGCCATTATTTATTGGGTCTTCCAAGGGCCAGATATTGCCAGCATTCTCTGAACACTGCCTGTCATCTGAACCCTGACTATGCAAAGTGGATATTAGTATTCCTATTTGCATAAGCAGTTCAGAAGGACTAAGTAATCTGTATGAGCCATACCATCTATGACTGGCTGCACTTGGATGCCACTGTGACTTCATGGAGTGTTCCTGAATGTTCAGGGCCAACAATAAAATTCATGCATGCAAGACCATCTGGAAATTCTAGAAATTCTTGCAAAGCGGCTCCTCAATTTCTAAATGCCTTATTAGTGAGCTTTTGCAGGCACTTTCCATGTGGTGAGGTATATTTCTATTCATACTGAGAGAGCAAATAGAAAAGCTTTATTTTGCTCAGTAAGTGGAGGGTAAGATTGGAGGAAGATTCAGAGAAGTGCTGCTATACTTTGGATCTGGAATTTTCCCCCAAAGGACCTGGTATTAAAGGCCTGGTCACTAGCCTATGGCACTATTGGTAAGTGGTGGAGCCATTAGGAGGTAGAGCCTATTGGAAAGAAGTTAAGTCATTGAGTATGTTCCACTGAACAGGATATTGGGAACCCAGCCCCTTTCTCTTCCTCTGTCACAAGTTCTTGCCATGATGCACTATGCTGCCACAGGCTCAAAAGCTACAGAACCAAGCAAGCATGATCTCAATCCTTGGAAGATATGAGTAAAGATAAACCTTTTTTGTAAGTTGTTTATCTCAAGTATTTTGTCACAGTGATGGAAAGCTGACTAGCACAGATGCTAAGGTCAGAAATAAGATCTTATTCATTCTATTGGCCAAGGTTATTGTGAAATATGACTTTTAGGTTGACAAGATGCCAAAGAAAATGAGAGGGCAATATATCCAAACTTTCTGAGACTACCCAGCACTCAATCACCCATACAAGGACAGAGAAGTTTGGTGTGCCAGCTAAAAAAAAAAAAAAAGACAGATGATGTTTAAAGTTTTCAGAAACATAATATGTTCCTTAATGCTCTGTAGAGAAACTGTATCCCACTCATTTAGTGACAGAGAGTGCAAAGAATAAGCAGTGGCATTCAGCTGCCATCAGCCTGAACTGTTGGTGGACCTGTGGATGGTACAAGGTTCAAGGCTCTGGGTCAATGAGAAGCAAGAGACTCCGTTAGGTGTAGTCCAAATATTGCCATCGATCCCCCATTCCTACAAAACAGCTCCTAACTAGCCTCTAGGGACATGCTGTCAATGGCTCCAAAGGTCACATCCATTGGCATGGCATTGCATTTATAAGAAGGCTGGGCACAGCCACCCACAGGGGCTTGGTGGTGAGTAAGGACACCTCCTCCACACCCTCCTCACCCACGTCTGGACACCGACACTTGTTCTGAGTTTGAGTTAACAGAGATGCTTCCACTACTACGGTGCCTCAGTGCTTCTCCCTGCCTCGGAGGCTGAGTGAAACAGTGTCTCAGTGGGTCCTGTGAGCATGTCCCCATTTGACTGTCCATGGCTGCAGAAGCCCAGCTGTCCCCAAGGAGCTCTGGCCTTCTCTCATACATTTTCCCCACCCTCCCGTGATATGAGTAGGGCATGCAGCCTCCACATGCCCTCCACAAGTCGATAATTAGGAGCCATTTCAAACTGATATACTTAAATAGTCAGCATTTCTTTGGTGAAGATTTCCTTCTTAGGAAGGAATGATATTTAGAAATAAAATTGCATGATGCCTTTATTTTTAAAAATTTCCTTCCATAATATATCAACGTAAAATAGTAAACAATTCCAATATGATTAAAATGCACAGAACAAACGTAGAAGCCCCCAAATCTACACCTAACCCTCCCTCCATGCCTCTCCCCAGATATAACTATAAATTAATGTACATCTTTCCAGTTAATTTTTTCTACCAATTTCTGTATCTATTTATATAAAATTAGGCTTTCACATAAATAAGATACTGCACACTGATTTTTAAAAATTTAGTTCATTCCCCAAATCTTCAAAACCAACAGACATTTTTTTTTTTTAACAACTGTTTAGTATTCCACAGTATGGACATACCATGATTTTTTTTTATACATTATTTAAAGTGTCGCTAATTGTTTTCATTAGTACAAATAAGACTTTGGTATATAATTTTGCATATGTCTTAGACAGAAGTGTTTCTATAGCCTAGATCTTTAGAATTGATTTGTTTGAAGAATATGTAAATTGTAAATTCTAGCTGTCATGGCTAACTCATGGCCTTCTGCCAAATCACCCTTTCCAAAAGGCAAATCTAGATTTCCCAAATGGTAGAGCAAATACTCACCTATTCAGGATTTATCCGTTTTTTAAAATTTTACTCATTTGATGTGTGAAAAGTAATAATCTTATTTTAATTTTAATTTCTATGATTATTACAAGGTTTGAATATTTTAAAATATATGTATTGGTTACAGATGTATTTCCTATTCTTCAAATGGTCTAGTCATTTCCTTTAATTTTCTATTAAGTGATTTTAATTTTTTCAACTATTGATTTTCAGGAGTGCTTTACAAAATTTGAATAGTAATTCTTCCTTTGTTGTACATATGATTTCTCCCAATCTACCATTTGTCTTTTGTGCAGAAGATTTATCTTTGTTATAATGCAGTCAAATATATCAGTATGTTCTTCAGAGATTATGGACTTCCAATCTTATCAAGGAGAACTTTTTATACCCTATGGTTATTTTCCATTATTAATTTTTACCAGCTCTTTAATCTGTGCCAAAATTTTGGATGTTTTCCAAATGAATAGCCAACCATCTTCATCCTGGGTTAATTGATTGGTTCTTTTCCCTCAATTTCAAAGCGTTGCCTCTGTCATATAATAAGGTTTTAACGACACGGTTGCATTTCCTCCCCCTTTTTGTCTAATCCACTGAACTCTTAGGACCAAACTTTTAGTTGATAAACCTTTAGATTAAGTGTGGGAATTGGGTGGGGAAATTTTTTCTCCCACCTTAATTTTCCTGTTTTTCAAAACTATCTTCATGTGTTTTCTGCAGTGTCTCTCCTGCATGATTTTTTTTTTTTGTTTTAGAATCAGCTTGCCATATTTTATTTTTAAAGACTCTTACTAAGGCTTGGTTATAAGTGTATCAGACACTCATATCCCTTACCCCTCTTCATTCCAGATACTATTCAATCACTTCCTAAAAGTAAACTACCTATTCGCAAGTTCTATCTTCTCCCTAGGCAAGCAGTCCCCAAAGACAACAGAGGGTTAAATATTTAATAGACAATTAATTTAGGGAGATTTGACACGCCTGCAACTTTGGGTTGTCCTATCTCTGAGGAAGATTCAGTTATTAAGTCTTCAATACACACTTTTAGAGTTTTACTGGTAAAAGTCATGCATATTTTTATCTCTATTGCTGAATGTTTGTTATGTTTGTTTTTGTTGCTATTAAAAGGGATATTTTCCCAGTGTATTTCCTAGTTGTTGTGAGTGTTTAGAAATGCTCTTTTTGTATGTTTATTGTGTATCCAAACTGCTTTCAAATGTACTTGAGTTTTTGGTTTTCTTAGGTGTACAAATCTATCCGCTGTATTTAGTGGTAGCATTGTTATTTTTTTTTCTGTCACAACATTTATCTACTCACTTTCATTTCTGTGTTCCGTATCTGAGAGGGAATGAGCATCTTGTCCATTTTCTTGACTGCAAATAAAATACAATATTCTCTCTCTTCCATGCTTTTCACATCTGTGGCTTCGGTTGCCTGTGCACAAGCAGAATATTAAATAGGAAGTTCCCAAAATATTAAAAGGAAAATTCTGGAAATAAACAACTCATGTGTTAAATTGTATGCTGTTCTGAGCGGTGGGATAGAATCTCATGCTGTCCCTGGCCCCACCTGGGACACAAATCATCCCCTTGTCCACCCTACCCATGACTTGCTCTTTGTCACTTAGTAGCTGCCTCAGTTATCAACAGTCTCAGAACCAAGTGCTTATGTTCACGTAACCTTTCTTGTACTTATTTCTGGCCCCAAAGCTCAGAGTTGTGATTTTAGCAATTTGGATATGCCAAAAAAATGCTATTAAGTGTCTCCTCTAAGTGAAAAAGTACAAGTTCTGAACTTAACAAGGAGAGAAAATATATTGTACACTGAGATGGCTCAAATCTACAGTACATTAGGGTCTTTTGAGAGAGAAAGACCACATTGAAGTTTTATTGCAGAATATTGTTATAATTCTTCTATTTTATTTTTAGTGATTATTATTAATCTCTTAGAGTATCTAACTTACAAACTAAACTTTAACATAGATATGTAAATACAGGAAAAGAATTAGTAAATATAAACTTCAGATACTTTAGTGGATACTAAGGGTCTTAGACCCCAGTAAATAAGGGAGGACCATTGAATAATCTGATTTTACATCATTAACTTAGATTTATTGACATTTTTCTTGGATCAAGAAGTTTTCTTCTTAGATTAGTATAAGTTTTAAAAATCATGAAAGATAGATTAATTTTATTTAATTACTATTTAATTTCTACTTTAATTTGTGAAATCTTTTAATTATCATAATAGATTTCTTCAAGTTTAAATCTCTTTTTTTCCTAAGATAAATTCAAGTTAGTAAAAAGACAACATGACTATATTTTATTTAGAATTTTCTATCTATGCTCATCTATGAAATTTCTAATTTTATGTTACTCTTATTTCTTTTTCTGGAAGGAAAATGTTGCCATTATAGAATGAGTTGGGAAAGTTTCCATGTTTTTCTAGGATCCAGACTATAAAATTTTTCCCCTTTCTTTTTTTCCTTCGTTCTTTGAACAACTTATCTGTAAATTATCTAGATCTGATGCCATTTTCAGAATTTTTTTTAATAATTTTAAAAAATTTCTCTCCAAATTCTGGTCTTCTCAAGTTGTTTGCCTGAATACATTTTGTTGGTTTAGATTTACTGGATAATTTTCTATTTTGTAATATTTTGGATTGGAATAATCTCCAGCTAATTTCACAATTTACTCTTTATCTGAAGTTATATTCTTTTCTACATTTCTAATATTATCTTCATATATACTATTTTTTCTTGATAATTCTGACTAAACATTTTGCCTTCTCAAAGAATCAAGCATTAAAGCTTTTTGGTTTTTACTTTATTTTGAATTCATTATTATCATAATTTTGTTCTATTTTTCTGGATTTATAGGATTATCCTTTTCTAGCTTCTCAACTTGCATATTTACTTCATTTAATTTCAACCATTTTTTTTAGTTTATATACTCAAGGTTAATTGCCTTTATAAAAAATATTGTGTGAAACTCTTATTTTTATCATGAACTTAGTATTTTTATTTTGATATTCTTTTAAAAATCAAAGATTGTTTTAAAAGTCTGAATTTTTAATGTTACTTATCTTTGCAACTATATGATTTCTGATTTGAGAGATTTATGGAAAATTTCTTTGTGGCACAATGCATGGCCAGTTTTATAAATATCTCATGTGTATGTGAAAATAGCCTGTTTCACATACACATATATAATCAGGCTGATTATTGTTATTCAAACTTCAATAATATTACTCTTTTTTCTCTTATTCAGTGTGTTCATAATTTATGAAGGTCTGAAAAAGTTCAAGCATACATCTGCCAATGTAACAGGATTTATTGCAAAGTAATAGAATGTGTTTCTATTACTTTTTGCTCTATGTGTTTTGAAGCTATGTTGTTGGGTACATAGAGTTTCTGCTTACAGAGGAATTTAAGACCTCTTGTCCTACATGCCTGGGAGACAGCAAATGCAGCCTAAAAGCATTGTGCTTCCATTTGGTAAGAAATTTGGTAAGACCATCTTGTGTTCTACACTGGTCACCACAACTGCATTGTGTGAAGGAAGGTGTGAAAGGATGAACAGACTACATCCAGGGAGAAGTCTCTGTAGGTCAGTGTGAGCAGGAGAGAAAGCACTATTTAAAGACTCACCCTACCAACACTCAGCATCCACATGGGCATTTCACAGAAGAGTAGAACTTGGGGACCAACTGGCCCTGGAGGCTGTGGGCCATGGTCCTACGACACACCAAGTGTTCAGTATTTGGGAAAAAATAGAATACCACTCAGACTGAAAACACAGAGAAGCTCCAGAATGGCATAACAGGTTCATAAGTGAACCTGCACTTGGCTATTAGGAGAGACAAAGTATATCAGAGACACTCCCCAAAAATGGCATCAAGAAGGATAGCAATGTAGATATCTCATCTCAGGAGCTGGATGGGTCAAGTGGGGGGCCATCCGGAGCTCTCTGCTTCCTCCAGACCCACAGGAAAAGAAAGTAGCATCGTTGTCATAGACTCTGGGTGCTGCCAGGCTCACCTCCCCTCACTCCTGCAGCGGTAAAGGACAGGGTGACCTGAAATGCATTAAATGCATTCTGGTCCCAAATTTAGGGATGAGTTGGTTCTCAAGTCACTCAAAAAAAAAAAAAAAAAAACAAAGAAAAAGAATCAGACACCCCCACCCATTATGCCAATAGCAGATACTATAATTGTATGGGCCTCCCAAGGGTCACAATTAGTTAATAACCCCTCCCAAAGAGGCAAAGCAAAATGAAGTTACGTTTCTCTGACAGAAGCTAACAAAATGTGGAGTATTCTGGGGAGAGAGAGAAGGAAGAAAAACAACGGAATAAATTAAACTTAGAGTTTCAGTGTTGACCTTGAGTATTCCGTCTGTTTTCAGAACTCGAGGGTCAAGCAACGTCTGTTTCCAATTAATTTTGTTCTTTATCATTTTCCTTAAAGGAAAACATGCCTTTGGAATCAAAGACTTCTCTGTGTTTAAATAAATAAATAAATAAATAACAAGTCTGAGTTCCACCATTTAAACTTTTTTTTTGCTATAATGTATGTATAATTTGTGTCAATTATACGATGTATCACCGTGTATAAATTGTTACAAGGGGTTTGAGAACTGCAAAAAAAAAAATTATTTTATAGAATAATTTCCTTTTTTCAAAAAAGTTATAAAAACAGTGATTTTTGGAAAGGCCATCACCAAATTATGCTTAGAAATGATGAAATAAATGTACAAATATCTTGTGTTTGAGCTGAAAGCTTTTTTTTTTCAGTTGTCTAATTCTTAGTGCCGATATTTTTTAAATAGAAGCTAAGTCATAAAGTCTGAGTATTTCAAAACAATTGGTGTGTTCTACACCTGGATGGCACCACTTATTAAGGTCCCTTGCCTGGCCTCTCTGATGGGCACTTCCTGTCCATCACAACATGCCTTTGGCCCTGCCCTTGGGTGAGGTCCGACAGAGAACTGCAGAAAACCTTCTCTCGGGTTCTGCTGTTTTGTTCTCCCAATGTCTGGCTCTTTTTTTTTCCTTTGGGTTCCCTGTGCCCACAAGGTCACCATGGGAGCAGATGGGGAGCGCAGATAACTTGAAATCTCTGCTAGTATGCATACTGATAGAAAGTGACAACTGAAAAATATTGAAACGGGGAAGTCAAACTGATAGAAGGGAAATCTTGATGGGTCAGAAGTAAAGAGGAAACTGAAAACAAGAGTAGTGAGCAAGATGCTGATGACGTAGCTGCCCAGAGGCTATGAAGCAAGGGACCAGGGAGGGGATCCTCCGTGTTGTATCCCTGGGTTGACATAAGATACATCAAGAGCAAGGTGGACTACAACAACAGGTATTTATTGGCCTGGTGGTTCCTGGAGGCCAGAAGTTGGAAGCAAGGTGTTGGTAGGATGGTGCTTCCTTCTGAAGGTGCAAGGAAAGAACTGTCTCCTGGCTTTGGCTGGACTCCGGGGTTCCTTGGCTTAAAGGTGCATCACTCCACCCTCCAAGCTCACTTTAATGTTCTCAGTTATACTTCCCTCTGTGAGTATCTAGCTCAGAGCCTCCAGTTCCCCAGAAAGACACAGCAGTCCTCCTGGATTAGGGTGTGCCTTCATGACTTCATTTTAAAAGGATTTCCTCTGTAAAGATCCTATTTCCCAAGCAAGGTCGTAGCTTGAGGTACCAGGATTAGGAGTTCAACGTATCCCTTTGGGGTGGAAGAACACCATCCAACCCATAAGAGTCTATCTTTGGGGAATCCTCAGGGAGGAGGTTTTCAAAGTTATGCTGAACCTGAAGATGAGAGCCGAAGCCACAGTGCACAGGACTTGGAACATGATCCCTGCATCAAGACCAGACTCTCGGAACATCTGCACCTTCAGCTAAAGTAAGGACTTTAGAAGAAAAGAAAATCATAGACCATGATGGGAAAAGAAGCAACAGAAGCTTACTCATTGGCGTGGTTCTTATGGCTTGCTTGAGAATTCGAAACCCTCACCCTAACATTGTTTGGGGTTTGGGTTAGGATTTGCAATCCCTACAGGATCTTCAAGATCTTTGAGAGGATTAAAAACATTGAAGCCCTAAAAAATTAATATAAAGTTTTTTTTCTTGGACCGGTATTAATCTTGGGCCTCGGAAGAAGCAAAAGGCATTAAACCTCTGTGGGAGAATGACTCTGAAACAGGCGACCTGATGTCTCACAGGTAAGACACACGGACACTGACAACGTGCTCAGAGTCAGAAATTAGCAAGGAAGCAAGGAAGCAGCAGATTAGGAATTAGAGTCACAGAAACAATACACAAATAGGTTAGAGCCCAAAATGGAGACAATGAAATATCAATTCAAAAGGCATATATAAAGTCCATATCTTTTTTTTTGCTTTTACCTTTTTTTTAATTGCTTTTATTTTTTAAATACATGACAGAGGAATGCATCACAATTCTTATTACACATATGGAACACAATTTTTCAGATCTCTGCATATAAATTATGTTCACACCAATTCATGTCTTCATACATGAACTTTGGACAATGATGTCCATCACATTCCAACCATTCTTGTTAACCCCCTGCCCCCTCCCTTCCCCTACCACCCTTCTGCCCTATCTAGAGTTCATCTATTCCTCCCATGCTCCATCTCCCTACCCCACTATGAGGCGGTCACCTTATATCAGAGAAAACATTTGCCATTTGTTTTTTGGGGATTGGCTAACTTCACTTAGCATTATCTTCTCCAACTGCATCCATTTACCTGCAAATGCCATGATTTTATTCTTTTTAATTGCTGAGTAATATTCCACTGTGTATATATGTCACATTTTTAAATCCATTCATCTACTGAAGGGCATCTAGGTTGCCTCCACAGGTTTAGCTGTTGTGAATTGTGCTGTTATAAACATTGATGTGGCTGTGTCCCTGTAGTAAGCTGTTTTTAAGTCCTTTGGGTATAGACGGAGGAGATGGATAGCTAAAACAATTTTTAATACTTGATATTTTTTAAAAAATTAAATTCCTGGAACAGGGGGAAAATAATTCACTTTGAAACAGAACACATGGACTTTTTTTTAAAAAAGAAACAAACTCTCAGAGCATCTAAAAAAGAAAAAGAGCATAGTTATTATAATGAGTGGATAGGTCAAGGAGTAGATTAGACATAGCTAAAGATAAAACATCATCAGTACATACCTAGGAGCTATAAATAAACTTGAAATCATATTTTTCCTCATCATCTCTATCTTTAAAAGGAAAACAACCATTATTATTGATGAAAGAAATGTCCACTAATTGCAACTCTGCTGCATAAGTAATTGCGACATACAGCACAGTAACATTATCACACCCAAAATACTTAACATCAATATGGTATAATATGCAGCCCATGCTTATCATTAACCTTTTGTCCTAAAATTGACCCTTGAGGCCTTTTATTTTTTTTCAGGATCCAAAAAAGAAACATGGAATAGTTCTTCCATTTTTTTTCTTTTCTCTTACTTCCAAACCATTGATACTTCATCAGAATCCAAATCAGTCATCCTATGAAACTTTCCTAAATATGTGTTTTTCTAATATTTCCTCATGATTGGATTCAGGCCAAACACATTAATAAGGAGACCAATACAAAGACCAAAAGCTACTGCAAGTTTGAAATTTAAAATTTGATTACCAAGATTGTGTTGGTTACGGTATTAGTAATTACTGATTGTGAAATTCCCGTATTTTACTCTATTTCAGAGCAAATAAGGAAACACAGTATAATTGGGAATCAGTATCCATGGGTGTTTGGTTCCAGGATGCCCCTGTGGATACCAAAACCTCAAGTCCTTCATGTAAAATGGCATAATATTACTGTAATTCTGAATATAATATAAAAGCTCTGAAAATAGTTGTTACACTTCCATGTTCACATGAATGACAAGAAAAAAAAGTCTATACATGTACAATACAGCTGCAATATTTTTCCTTTTTTTTTTATTGTGGTTGGTTGGATCTACAGATGTGCAACTGATGGATAAAGAAGGCCGAGTATATGTTAGTCTTGTTAGGAACTAGAATCTCCTGTAGAGATAAAGGAGACACAAATGTGAACTAAGGGAAAGGGAGGAAAATTCCTAAGGTATTGGAATTAATTTGGAGGGATTACTATGAACTCACAATCTTTTATAAAAAGAAAATAAATCACAAGGGAAATGCTACATTTTCTAGTTCTATCAAGAAGAACAGTCTAGAAGGAATGATTCTCAATTGCAGTGAGCATACATTTCCTGTACCTAGATCTTGGTTCCTGCATGACATTTGTCACTAAAAGAAACCATTGTTCCTTAGAGAAATGGCTGTTTCCAGACCTGGGACAGGAAGAGATAAGCTGACCTTGGTATGCCTTAAGGTCGTATGCTTAGGAGCCAAGAGGTGCTCAAAAATGAAGGGGTTCCTACTGGCTAAATTGGAGACCTTTTTGTATGCCAGTGACATAATGATGATAAGGGATGACAGGAGAACAAATGAAAAAGAATCTGCAAGTGTATAGTGATGGATCCTCATTTGTACCAACATCAACTATGAATCGTGAAAGTAATGATCAAATTAGAAAAATCATCATTTTGCAAACATGAATGCAATCTTTGAATTAGTCATAGATTTTTCCTAAACCCATCAGTGGAAAATTCCCCGGGGAACAGGATATTTACCACTTTCACCAGAAGAGCAACCTTAGCATTACCAACTTACAGGACCAATTGATATCACCTTCCTCTCAATGCCGAGCCTAAGAAAATACTTGTCATCATCCAAATAATTGCTCTTAGATCCTAAATGCACCCAAAAGTTGAAAAGAAGCAAAACACAGGAAGAAGGAAACACCGTGCTCTGGACAGAAATGTAGGAGGGCGTCCTCCCTGAATCAGAGGTGGATATTTAATAGGAACACCTTGCTTCTGTGTCTGGAGATTCTCTCCTGAATGGTACTCATGGTCAGGCTAATACTGCTTTCCCCTGGCATTCTCCGGTGCCGGCAGCTGGGGTCCTGCCTACAGTCATTATTTAACTTTGTGATGACAGGCATTAGCCCAACAAAAGAATATATCATTCAGATCCAAGTGCAGATCCTGAGTCACTCTCAGTGTGATGCAGGCAATTGGAACTGACCATAGACATTTGGGGTGCCTCACTTCTGTTCACATCCCCACTGGCAGAAAAAGCAGTTCCAGACTCCTGGATACTTTCAGCCTCCTCCTGGGGGTCCAGGCCAATACCCAGGGGCCCCTGGGTCTGAAGCTTTGCTGCATCCTCTCTCCCTGAATCCCATGCTCTTTCGTAATGGGTACTGAACATGGAGGACACAAACGGCTTCCAGAGCTGCCTCTGAGGTCAGGCATCTGAATGTCAGGCCACTAGGGCTGTCAAGGGACTCAGCTTCCTTTTAGTCACAGTGGGAAGAAGGGGTACTATGCCTTTGTGTGTGTCCTTATTTTACCTTTCACCGGATCTTTTTTGGCAGGTTGTAAAATACATCCTCTCTCCCCAGGAGATGCTCTGCTGTGCTGCAGTCCATCTAAACAAATATGTATTTACAACGGGTTCTTTTTTAAAACATGCATTATGTGCCTAATAGACTGAAATGACTCTTTGGGGGAAGTGCGGCATAGATCCCAGCAGTTTTTTTGTTGTCTATAACATTCACCTCTTTTATATGGCTATTTATTTTTCTGCTGGTTTGGATGGTGAGAAGGGCCATGAGGAGGAAAAATCATATACCCACATATGAACTGCCGTATATAAAGCCAGGAGATCGGGCATATAGTACTAATGATCTTGGAGGCTGATATGAATTTGAGTTTTGTAATAAAAAAAATTTCAAAAGGGAAGAAAACAAGACTCTTCATGCTGGTGGTGACTTACTTTGTCACTTCGAAAATTAGCAAATTCCTGTATTAGAACATTCTTGGCTATTAAGTGAGGAAAAACCCTATTATTTCAAATAACAAAATGTCCAGGGACAAGAATGCTCAAGGCACAGTTAACTCTATAATTCAGTGATGTTCACGAGACCCAAATTATTTTTGTTTTTTTTTTTTCACATCATTATATTATTCACTATCATTGCATCAGTTTATGGTCATATAAGGAGACTGACAGAATTCCAATCTAATAATGGACAGTGGAGGAGAAGAAGAGATCATCCCTGCTTTTTGTGTCACTGTAAAAGTAACTCTTGTTCCTAGCAGAATTTTTTCCACATCACAGTCCTATGATTAAGGCAATCAACAGTGAAGGAAATAGAACCACAATGATTATCCCTGATCAGACCTTATCAAGCTTTTGTTTATGTAGATTATCTGTATTAGTATTTATCCTATCAGAAATTAAAACCAAGAAAATTTAAAAATATTTACTAATTCATTTAAAAGTGAAACCATCTGTTAATATAAATGCACATATCTATAAAAAAATCACATTTCAAAAGTTAAAAAATAAAAGATGGTGTAAGGACCATTATTTTAAAAAATATTTTTGTAACTCTCTTTAATGCCCTGTTCAATAGAGAGATGATTTCTCATATCAGTTTTTGTATTTAGTCTATTATGATATATTGTTTGGTTGAAGTATACAAAGAAAACTGGCGTTGTGGCACATGTCTGTAATCCCATCTATTGGAAGGCTGTAAATTCAAGACTGGCCTCAGCAACTTAGCGAGTTCCTGTCTCTAAATAAAAATAAAAAGGACTAGGGACATAGCTCAGTGATAAAGCACCCCTGAGTTCAACACCTAGTGCCACAAAAAAAAAAAAAAAAAAAGAAAGAAAGAAAGAAAGAAAGAAAAGAAAAGAAAAAAGAAAGAAAGAAAGGAAATCTAGTCCCACACAGATATGTAGTTTCAAAAGGTAGAGACATTTCATAACATCTTTGGATAATTAGGGATATTGTTCTTTGACCCTATACTAAAACACAAGTGGTATTTTTTTAAAAAATTAGGTGCAACATGGAATCAAAGAACTTTTGATACTGTGTTACATCATCATCCATCAGCCTATCTTGCTCTTTGAACAGATCTTTACCCAGGCATGTTTTTGTAACATCATGAATTGGATAATTTTGAAGACATTTGTTCCTCAAATCATGCAGATTTTCCAGTATTAACATATCTTGTAATATAGTCTTTAAAAAATCATATTAATATCTCCACTGATCTCATCAGAAAATTCTTAAAATATAGGGGAACTCCTAGTCTCAGAATGAAAAATACAATTTCTTTTGAAAGTATAGTTTCACCTGAAAGCTTAAATTTCATCATTGGCAACAAATATCATTAAGTGTTTTCCGTTTTTAATAAAGTATCTGCCAAATACCCAAGTCTGAATAACCTTAGCTAGTTAGGCATTCCCGTAAGTAAATATGGTGTTCCATGAAAACAAAAAAAAAAAAACCAGCTAGTTCACCTCATAAGTCAAACCATTGCCCAACAGCTTTTTCTTGAGCTTTGTCTATTGTATATTGATATGACACAGAAAGTATTTCTGTGTGTGTGCCTTGCTCTACTTAGAATAAGTAGAAAAGTTGAGATTTAGTAAAAAAATTATATTATTTTCTATGTCATTAAGAATATTCTCAATTAAAACAAATTAGCTATGTGTATGTGTATATATGGCAGCAAAAATACAACGTCGGGTAGCACAATTTGGTACCACTGCCTTGATCAATACCAAGGGTCCAACAATATTACTTATCATTTCCTTTTTACCCTGCGGGCATATATCAACATGGATGAGAGCAAATACTGCCTCAGTATTTTCACAAAAATAGTTTAGAGCTCAAGGATTTTCTGGACAAGTCTCCAGGACTACAGGAATTCTGCAGACCACATTTTGGAGACCCTTAGTTTATATCACTCAGAGTTTTCCTCTGTAGATGGAACATTCATCCTGTTAAAAACCATGTCAGGACCTGGGTACCCAAACAAATGTGGCCTCTATCAGCAGGAAAGAAGTAGGGGATAGCTCTTGGTTAGGCAACAAACCTTGTTTTACACAATCCCACAGGGTAGGAATTATATACCAAATAAACAACAAGGAAAATGTTACTCTTCCCTAGTTCCTTAAGATAGCTTAGAATCAGTATAGACATTTCTTCTCTCTCTCTCTCTCTCTCTCTCTCTCTCTCTCTCTCTCTCTCTCTCGTATGTGTGTGTGTGTGTGTGTGTATGTTTCTCTCTCTTTCTTTGTTCTCCTAGGAGATCTAGGAAGACAATGAAACCAAGATCATGGAGTTGATCAGTCGAGATCAACTAGACAGCTATCCCTGGAAAGATGCTATATACAGAAATGAGAATGTTGAGACGCAATCCCATTAAACCAAGCCCTACAGACACTGATTAAATGAAACACGGTCCAGCCATCGTGTAACTCGCATTCATATTAAGGAAGCATGTATTTTTGTATACATATTTGCTTAATGTCTAGCAAGACATTGGACAACTTTGAGGAAAACACAGAGGTTCATCCCTGTGGGAGACTATGGGAGTCTAGAAGAACAGGGAAGTGGGTTGAATGCAGTCCTAGGGAGTGAGCCAGGTGAGGAGCTGGAGGGAACATTACCAGAGGGAATGGCAGTGGCCAAGACTCAGAAACTCAGAGATGGGAAGGAACTTAATCCATATTTGTGGGGAAGAAAGAAGGCCGTGTTCCTGGACTAGAAGAGTGAGGAGATGGACTGGAGGTGAAGTTGGAGTGCTGAGCTGGTTCTGGATCATAAAGAACTTAATTGGCAGGTTAGGGGTTTTTCAATTTTGTCCTAAGGGAAATGGAAAA
Organism: Urocitellus parryii; assembly: GCF_045843805.1. Classification (NCBI taxonomy): domain Eukaryota; kingdom Metazoa; phylum Chordata; class Mammalia; order Rodentia; family Sciuridae; genus Urocitellus; species Urocitellus parryii. The sequence goes on from NC_135545.1 coordinate 20,304,510, forward strand.
CCATTGATGGATTTAATTAGGAGAATGATACGGTGAAATTTTCATTTCTAAAATATTTTCTGGCTGCAGGATTGCAAATGGTTAGAAAGGAGCAAGAGTGACGATGGGGAGATGGGTAGAGGACTGTTGAACTGAGCTGCCACAAGGGAAAACAGATCCAAATAGCTCCTTGCTCTGCTTGCTTTGCTAACCTGGCAACGTGGAGGGGGATCCAGTTGTAGCCCTCACTATAAGGCTCAAAAGACCAGGACGGGGGTATTGCAGAGCCATGAGCATTGAACTTGGGGCAGACGGATTTCAAGGAAGCAACTCTCACTGTGAGGCATCAGGCAGAAAGGGATCCCATCAAGTTCTTATTCAAAAAATAATGCAAATCAAAGAGGAATGAAGATGAGAGGCAGTTTGGGAGTCAGCCGCTAAAGAACGTGTATGTTGAACATGAAACATGAGATTTTATTTTGAGACCTCCCAGCAGGTCTTGACTAGTTACTGAGCACAGTCTCCCCAACCCCCACCCCACTCCCTGCACCACCACCACCACCAAGGAATAGGTAATTCTGTGCTGAACCAGGATAAAGAAAACCAATCGTCAATCTTCCCTCCTGAAGGCATAGTTGATTTCCCCTAAGAATAGGAAGAATACAACTACCCCATTTTGGAATCATTGCCTCGCTAGAGTCACTTCTGTTAGAAGTCTGTCCCATGGCCAGCAAAATTTATCCCAGTGATTGGAACAGTCGGAGCTCTGCTAGTATTTAATTCACTCATCTGCTCAATGGAGATTATAAAGTGAATCTCCTGATGATGTAATACTGAAGCGAAGCAAAAGTTTAGTGGTTCTAGAAAAAAAAAATTCTGTGATGACTCAGGTTGGGATTATGATTGTGGCAAACACTATAAATCAATCATAATGGACACCTGAGCAGGGCAGGCCTGCAGAAACTGTCAGGCTGCTGGGATTATGCACAAGGGCTTAAGCCTGTTGCTATGATGAAACACCTGCTATTAACCCCAAACAAATGAAACCCTCCTTTACAAGGACTCTTGGCCCAGGTAAGGGTCTCACCTGAACTCCAACTCTGCTGGGAATGGATTCTGGGGCAAACTACTAATACCGACCTCAGAAAATAGCAGTCGTAGTTTTCTCTATTTTAAAAAAGTAGTGATTTAAATAAAACAATCACAGAGAGCTGGGGGTGTAGCTCAGTTATGGAGCACTTTCCTAGCACAGGAAAGGCCCTGGGTTCACCCTCAGTACTGCCAAAAAAAAAAAAAAAATCACAGAGCAAAGTAATCAGTAGAGCCACTTAGGTCCACCAGTGGGGGAAGTAAACCACACTATGTTAAGGAAAAAGAGACAAGAGTCATTTTAAACCAAGCTTTAGGCCCACTGACAACCAGACTCATGGAAATTATTAGAGTATCTCAGTCCACAATAAGATGAAGAATAAAATTCGCTACTCCTAGCAGGGGGTCCCACAGAGACCATGTCTGTTCATTACAAATAAGCCATGCAATTTGCTTCTGTTATATCTCCAGTGCGTCTTAGCTCAAAAAATAAAACTCCTAATGGAATAAATGCACTGCCTATAAATCTCAACACATCCTGCATTATTAGTAAAACTTTTTAAAATTCATAACTGATTAAGTCATAAACTCTCTTGATGAATAAGACCCCACATACCAAATGGTGAAATACTATGAGACCTGGTAAAAGAATAAACCTGTTGAATAAATCTGCTATGCAAAAAAAAAAAATTTATCTCGGTGTTATATATAATGGAACTCTTCTTAAACAAAACCCTGATAAAACAATAAACCTGCTCAAACATTAAATTTATCACACTCCAGGGCCATATTTCTCACCTGTTTTTTGGAGTTGCCAGACAACTCAACCTGTTTAACCTCTATAGTCCCTTTTTTTATACCAATTTTCACTGTTCTGATTTGGTCGTCGCTCTACCTGCAAAATGCAAGGAGTTTCCTAAAGACAAGACACAGAATGCCATTAAATCACTACCACTGTCAATGCTAATGGGAACAGCGTTTATCTTCTCTCCCATTTAGACCACTTTTTCCCAGCTACTCCATCGTATGTGTGTCTTCATTTAAAAAAAATAAATAAATAAATAAACTCAACCGGTTTTGTTTTTTGTTTGTTTGTTTTGCTTTGCTTTTCAGTATCAGACATTGAATTCAGGAGCAACTTAACCACTGAGCCACATCCCCAGACCTTGTTTTATTTTATTATTTTTTTTAAATTTTGAGACAAGTTCTCGTGATGTTTCTTAAGGCCTTGCTAAGTTGCTGAGGCTGGTTTTGAACTCACGACCCTCCTGACTCAGCCTCCAGAGCCATGAGAACAGGTATGTGCCACCCTGCCCAGCTCTACAGGTCTTGAGCTCTACAGGTCACACACACACACACACACACACACACACACACACACAGATATGGAGGGGGAGGGAGAAAGCAGGAATAAGAATAAGGGGAAATGAACAGAAGCTCTGGAGAGAGCCATGGAGAGAGAAGGGCTCCTCTTGGAAACAAGAAAGCAGACTTTAAGGCTTTCTGGTCACTATTTCCAAAACTATAGAAGACAGGACAGCAGGGGCCTTTCTGATGGCCCATGGCAGACTTCAAGCCAAGGACGAGAAAAAGCTAACGATGGTCCTCAGCTGAGCTCCTTCCTCCAAAATATGAAGACAAATCTTATGGGGAGGAAGAGACACAAATAAATCTCAAGGAGAGGTATCATTTGGGAATGGTTTTTAAATTGCTTTTTGTGTTCATCTTCTTTGCCAACTCATACATATCTGCTGGAAAAGTATTAGCAAGCATTAAAAAGAAAAAAAAAAACCCACACAGATATCCATACCACAGCGGAACTTCACAGCAGAACCCTGGGGAAGCTTAACACTGATTTCAGCAATTTATCCATTGCAGAAATGATTTCTTGAATTCATCTTTGGAGAGTTCCTTCAAAGCTAATTTTGCAAGCCTCTCCAAAAATAATATTATCATCATCATCATCATCATCATCATCACTACTTCAAAACTCCCTCTGGGGATTTGCATTTATTTGCTAGATAACCAATTGATATACATGTTACTTGTTGAGGTCTTCATATTTTCAAGGCCTTGTGACAGTCACAGGGAGTAGGGATGAGCAAGCGACCCCTGGATTTTATCAGCTGCTACACTCACGGTGAAGGTGGAATGTGTCTCACTCCATAACGAGGACAATAATAACAGCATAAAATGCTGGATTTCTTAACCCTCATAGATACATCAAATACATCATTTCTGAATTCTGCTTTTTTTTTTAACTTTCACTGAAGTTGATGATGGTATAAAAAGCAAATCAACCGGAGGATTAGATTTTCCTTCTTCGTCATCATATTACAGAGCTGGGCCTTCCAGGAAACTGAGGCCGTGCAAAGACAACCCTCGCTTTAAACCCTGACTCTTGGGATCACATCAGATTTTAGTAACAGGAAGGCATTTATTGAAGAGATAGGAAAAGGGAGAGCAGACTCTCTCAAGGGAAAAAGTGGGTTCTCTCAGAGAGGAGAGGGACACTGTGCCTCTCCTGCACTTCATTTTTTTTAAAAAAATTTTTTTGCACTTCATTTTTATTGGGGAACCACAGAATCATTTCCAGAGAGTCCTGCCCAGGTTCATCTCTTGACTTTTGATGGACAGAAAGATGACATCAGACCTTCAAGTCCCCACTGCCATGACAACTCTAGGTCACCTTGGCCCAGTTCTACTTGGATTCTTACAGATTTTATGGTTTAGGAGGAATTATCCTTATCTCCCTGTTTTGGAATCTGGTCTGTGAAAAGGGTAACAAGACTCTCCCCCTTCAGGGTAACTTGGGTTTCTCTTATCAACATTATTCTGGGCTTACATTTCTCCTGCATGTAACAAGTACTTTGCTGAGGAATGTAACATGTTCTGTCCACTTAAGCCAGGCAGGGCTGTTAGTAAATTGCTTCTCGGAAAAGAGCATGTGGGGGTCAACACAGTAGGCCCATTATATAGAATTATTTCCTTAATCTCGTGTTCTACCGTTTCCACCTGTCTGTCCCCTATCAATCATACCTATTATATAAGGGCCTTATGAATATATAATTTTATACCATAAAATTCACTTTTTTAGAAAGTGTGCAATTAAGTGGTTTTTAATATATCTACAGAGTTATATAAAGCCCCTGACATTATCTCATTTTTAGAACATCAACCCCAAAAGAATCTCTGTACCCATTAGAAGTTAGCCACTCCTCTCTCCCCAACTGTATGCCATGGAAAATACTAATCTACTTTCTGGCTCTGTAGATGTGTCTATTCCATATGAGTGGAATTATCCAATGTCTGGTCTTTTGTGACTTATTATTTAGCTTAGCATCATATCTCTAAGGCTTACCCATTTTTAGAATACATCAGTATTCTTTTTTTTACTATTCCATTGTACTCATAGACTGTATTTTATTGACACATTTTAAATTTATAGATATCTTGACTATTTCTACATTTTTAACTATTTTGAAAATGCTGTTCTTAATATAGATATACACATTTTTATGTGAAAATCTGTTTTTATAATACCTACCAGAGACATACCACAGAGCAGAACTGCTAAGTCATATGATAATTCTCCATTTAAGTTTTTGAGAAACTGAAAAAACGGTTCACAATCCCATCAGCAATGTTTGGTGATTTCAATTTCTCTACAGCCTTTCAAATATTTGTGATTACCTGTCTCTAATTTTAACCACCCTAGTGAGTGTGAAGTGGTACCTCATTGTGGTTTTGATTTGCATTTTTCTAATGACAAAGGATAAGAGGCAGCTTTTCATGTGCTTATTAGACATTTGTATATCTTACTTGAAGAAATACATATTTAAGTGCTTTGTCCATTTTGTGGTTGACTTTTAAGACTATTTATATAGTCTGGATACAAGATCACTATATGATATATGGTTTGCAAATATTTTCCCATTCTGTGGGTTATCATCTCATTTTTCAACAGTGTCTTCTAAATTTTTTAATTTGGATGAAGTAGACCGACTTTATCTAATGTTTCCCTGTGTTGCTTGTGCTTTTGGTGCTGTGCTAAGAAATCCTTGCCTAACCCAAAGTTATGAACATACACTCCTATATTTTCTTCTAACATTTTTATAATTTTAACTCTTACATTTATGCCTATCGTCCTTTGGGAATTAAATTTTGCGCACAGTGTGAGGTAGGGTCCCAACTTCGCTCTTTTGCATGAGAATATGCAATTATATTCTCAGTACCTTTTTTTTGGAAAGACTACTCTTTTCCCCACTGAGTTGGATTGGCACTTTTGTTGATAATCAGTTGCCTGTGAATAATACATATGAGAATTTATTTCTTGATTGCTTTTATCTACATATCTGTCTGTACCTTCTGTCACTACTACACTGTATTGATTACTGTGGCTTTATAGTAAATTATGAAATTGTGACATATGAAACCTCTAACTTGTTTCTTCTTTTTCAAGAATGTTCTGGCTATTCTGGATCACTTGCCTTTTCATATGAATTTGAGATCAATTTGTCAACTTTATCGAAAAGGCAGTTTGGATGTTAGTAGATGTTACATTAAATCTGTAGATCAATTTGAGAACTGTTGCCTAATCCACCTGCATATCTCTCTCCCTCCCCCGCCCTCTCTCTTTGGTTCTAGGATTGAACTCAGGGACACTCAACCACTGAGCCACATCCCCAGTCCTATTTTGTATTTTATTTAGAGACAGGGTCTCATTGACTAGCTTAGTCCCTCTCCTTTGCTGAGGCTGGTTCCTAAACTTGTGATCCTCCTGCCTCAGCCTCCTGAGCTGCTGGGATTATAGACTCCACCTGCATTCTTATTCATGATCATAAGATGCCTCTCCATTTATGTAAATTTTCTTTCATTTATTTTCAACAGTGTTTTATAGTCTTCATTGTACAATGCTCTCCATGATTTGTTAAATTTATACCAAGTATTTGCAATTCTTTTTTGTTTCTAGTGTTAATGAATTTCTTATTTATCTTTTGATTATTCAATGTAAATGTATGGAAATATAGTTGATTTTTGAATATTGATCTTTTACCCTACAGCCTCACTGAATTTGTTCATGAGTTCCAACAATTTTTAGCAGATTAAAAATTTTAGGATTTTTCTATAGAGACAGTTCCACTTTTTTCCAGATTGGATGACTTTGATTTCTTTTTCTTGTTTAGTTTCTCTGGCTAGAACCCTCAGCACCATGTTGAATAGAAGTGACTTTGAAAAGCTGCAGCAGGTCTTCAAGATCCCCAGGAATATGCTGGGACTTTTCAAAGCCTCCTGTGGGTATCTCATGAACAGATTTTTTTTTTTTTAAAGCCTTTTGGCCAGTTTTGTGTTTATTCCAACTGGTATTAGTTCCTTGGCCCACTCTAATGTTAAGTTATTGCCAATGATTGTCTTCAACCAATGGCCCAGGATGTTGGGCTCCATCTATGAGGGAGTTTTAAGTCAAATAAAGACAAAGTCCTGTGAATGGAGTTTTCTTTAGGATTCTGACCAGCAAGCAAAATAGTGACCCGTGTTAGGAACGGGGCTGTAGTGGGAGCATCAAATCCACATTGCCTGACAAGTGGCTGTGAGAAGGATCTCACACCTACTCAGATGGCAGGACTGATACTTTGCAAAACTAATAGAAAGCTGCGGAGAGGAGCATAGAAACAGGGAAAGTTCAAATGCCTTCATGCTTATTATTTCTTACCAACATTCATCTGTTTTCCTTGAATAACTGCTCCTCAGATTGGTGGAGGTCTTTGGTTGGTTTCCAGAGTTCTGAAAATGTTCTTTTTGACAACTTTTGCCAGGGTTTTCATCGCTTTTATGGAAGAACAGACTTTTAGAAGTTCTTACCCCACCATTCTAGAAATGCTTTTATCATTCTGTTTGCCTTTATTTTCCCTTTCTTCCTCTTCTTCTGAACCATTCACCAAATGGAACCATGTAGATTTAAATCCAATTTCCTCTGGGAGGGAAATGATCTACAGCAGGCAAATAAGAAGCTCCCGCTCAGACGAAGGAGTCTTGAAATCTTCCTGATCTTACACTGAGATCAAAGTCAAAACTCTTTGACCTAAAAATAAAATGACAGTTGCCAAATAAGGATAACTGACATTTGACTAAAATGTGGCTTAGACAAAATTACATGGGTTAGGAAAAAACAATTTTTTTGTAAGATACAGCACAACGTTGTCCAATAATGTGATCTAGTAGGCATTTTGATATCCGACACCAAGAAGGAGATTTGTATGAAATAAATATTACAATGCCGTGTTAAAATTATCAAGAGCAATTAACCATCATTGTATCTCTAAGTCTCCAAAGCAATTAGGAAATGACTCGGACCCAAAGTGCAGCACGGGTCTCCTCCCTGCTGATTCTCGCCCCCTCTTTCACTACCAGCTCCTCCGAGGCCTGGCTTGGCTGTTCATCTCATGTTTGTTTTTATTTTCTTCCCAAACAGTAACTGGCCTCGGCTCAGATGCCACGATCTGCTATCTCACAGCCATTTTTCTGAACATAAGCAGCCTGCATTTAAAACTCTCTCCCTCATCTGTCTTCATTTGAGGACTGGGTTAAAAAATAAAATTAATGATTGCTATCAGGGAGAAGACGAGCAGCATCTTTGGTGAAAAGTAGGTCTGCCACGTTTGTCCAAGGCTGACATCTTTCACCGGCTGGAAATGGCTGGATAGACTTGTAAACATTATTAAAAATAATAACTTAATGTTTCCTTCCTGTGACTCGCTAGCATTAGCAAGGTAGTTCCAATTAGCATTTCCTCTGAGTGAGGGAGGCCTTTTACTTCGTTTCATTTAAAAGGGGATTTGTTTTCTAATTTTTACTTCTGCTGTTGTCAATAATAGAACAGAGCCAAATGACGGGTGCCTTCCTCCCATCACTTACGCTTTGCAAAGCCACAGCAAAGGAATATGCATCTTTGATTTTATTTGTTTTAGCTGTGCTTGTTCAGTGAGAGAGAAGACACATTTACATCCCTGTGATCTGGATGGTGTGGCATGGAGTTTTAAAATACAAGTAAATCACATCAAGAGACTAAATCATTTTGTAGGATTTTGAGAGTGAAGGCAAATAATTCAATGATAAATTAGTAAGAATGGCTTCGAATAGGATGCTTTTCCCTTGCAAAAGTCAGCTTTGTGTCTCCTGGAAAGAAGGAAGAAAAGAAGGAAAAGAGGAAGGAGGGAGGGAGGAAGGAGAAGAAGGAGGGAGGAAGGGAGGGAGGGAGGAAGAAGAAGAAAATAGGGGAGAGAAGGGGAGGAAAAGTAGGTCCCTCCACTACACAGGTGTCTTCGTCTGGGTACTTGCCTGAGCTAGCTGGCTCTTCCTTCCATTCTAATGAGTACCTCTTTAATAGACTCATCTTGCTTTATTAAAGTATAGAATATGTTTTTAAATGCTAAGTGAGACAGGCATTATTGCAAATGCAAAGCTGCAAAATGTGTTTGGCAGCCTCAAGGTAATAATTTCTTCCAATTTCAACACAAAGTTGGTGAATATTTCAATTGATTATGTTGGGCGATCCAGTAGAGTCATTTAATCATATTAACATATAACTTGCATATTCAACATAATCTTGCTTGCTTGCTTATCTTATACCCCAGAAAGCCTCCCAAGGCCGTAGGCACACACAGGCGCATGCGCTCAGGCCCAATACATAGTCATTTCCTGTGGTAGGCTTTTCACCCAAGTTCTAGTTCATGTCTGAGCTGTGCATGAATTGATGTAATGGAACTTTGAAATAGAATAACAGAGCAAATCATTATGCAGAAGATAGGAAGCATTATTTACAGCGTTAATTAAGTCTGAGTGGGGGCATATGAATTCATGTTATTTTTGGTGCTTTCACTTGCAAACCTACATCTTGGTTATGCTGATGTTCAGGTGGAGTACGAGAGGCTGAACTTGGAATCTTTTTTTCTGCATTCTGGGATGCTCTAAACTCTGTTTTTGTTTTTGGAACATAATAACATGCCCCAGGTGCCAGAAAATGACAAAGATCATAGACAAGAGAGGGCATAGTGATGGAATTCCACCTAACAAGGACCTTTCTGTGCTGGCAGGAGGAAGGAATTGAGTTCTTATCCCTTGGGACCCGAGAGAGCAAAGAGATCAATAGTGGAGGCCTATTTGTTGGAAGGAACATACTCTCCCTCCTGGTAGGGTCTCCAAAACACAAACCAACCCAACTCCCCACCCTTTCTGTCCAAGTTCAACAGCAGCCTGGCAAGTGGCCACCGTGTCCGCTAGCAGCTGCTGAAGTCCCCATCATGTTTAGAGTATGGCCCAGGATGCCGAAGGCTGAAAGGAGGAGAGCTGAAGTATTCAGATCTGATATCACGCATACATTTCAGCAGTGTTAGATACTGGATTAGGAGTTCATATTTTGAGTGACTCGTTGGCATAAAACCACAGAGTACAGGTGCCTTCATAGATTCAATCAGGGCAATGCTCCTGGGAATCATCAGGAGCAAAAAGGAACTTCAGAGGCATGACCAGGACTCTTACAGAAGAAATGGAGTCCATTCAAATGAAGTGAGAGCAGAGGCTAGGAGATAAGAGTGGACCAGGCAAAGAGACAGAGATAACTGTACTGTATTTGGAATAAAACTATAACCTAGCATGAACCGAGGCCTTTCTGGTTTTGACCGAGTAGTCCTTTCCTGAGGGAGGGATGGCTAGAAGTTTCACCAAGTTGCCTCAGAGAGATGGAGCTTGGTGGGAAGGATTACTGATTTCAAGGAATCTGACTCAAGAGGTTCACAACTGACTCTTGGGGCCCATCTCTGGCTCCCAAGAAACCAGATTAATCTGAAATCTAAAAATTCACAAAAATGACAGAATTCACAAAGAGCACGGGAGAAAACTTTCTTTATCAGAGGGTTAGCAAGGCATCTTGATGTAAAATTTGGGACCAAGCCATCTTTTTGAGCAGCTCCAAATATGTAGCACTTACCTACTACATACAATTGATTACTGAACCGATGTTTTATGAAGCTAAACCATAATACAGCGGGTACCCTGAGGAGTGCTATCACCAATAACTGAGTAGACTACCTTGGGATCCTTCCATTTCTCCAGAATGAATATGATACCATTGCTTAAACACACACACAATTGACTAATTCAGATGTGGTGCAAATTCTGGTTTTGAGTATTTGGGATCTCTGCTAGCCCCTCTTGCAGAATTAGCATGTGAACAGAAGCCTGCCAGATCCGTGCAGGCTGTCTTGACAGGCCCAGAAATAATTCACGCGGTCCTCTTCCATGCACAGAAGGGAGGAAGTTGAGAGGTCGAAGGGCTCCAAGTTCCCGGCAGACGGAAGGTGACGGAGAGAAGAGATTGCAGGAGAGCACGTCCTGCTGTGCCTGTTGATTTGTTGGGTATCTCAGTGTTTGTTCTGTGACAAGTTGGACTTTGGTACAAGGTCAGCTCCTGAATCTTGATTATGTTTTTTTTCCCCTTGAGCCAAGAGACATTGATCTGTACATCTAGTTTACCTTGTTTTCTTAGCCATTTGTGACACAGTACAACAGTTCCCATCGAAAAAAGTGTCATGTAAATAAATTACAACTTAGGACGTATACATTAAATAATTTTATAAATGAACTTTAAAAATGAAGGAATAAAAAATGCCAGGCCTGGCTTGTAGAGCAATAGTGATTATTCTGATCATGTTGTCATGTGTAATGAAGCACAGGCCCATCATTAATCAAAAGAACCAATCAGATAACTAATTTAGGCAATATTCTTTACCACAGGACATGTCGGTCAGTAAAAATGCATTAAAATAGCAAAAGATCAATAGCCGCCACCAGGGACTGTGTTTACAAACCGGTCTTAAACTTTAGGGTATTAAATTCTCAGTCATATTGGATATCTGTTTGGTAAAGATAAAGGAAAACTTCAGAGAAATGAAAGTTTTTATAGTTAATAGTACGGTCATAATGTATACTGTAATAAATGTACAGAATGTTGCATTATTTTGTGATGAATGGCAAAAGTGTCCCCAGCTCCCTTCAGAAGCATTATCAAGGCTTTAAAAAAAGGACCATGGAATGAGCAGGAATTGACGAATTGGTCCAAAGATGGCAGCGGGAGCCAAGCAGGTCCTGGGTGTTTAAAGACGATTTATGTTTTAAGCAGCTAGAGTCGGAGAGCAGTGGTCAGACCTAGCAAGTGGCAGGTAGCGCTGGCTCCGCCGCACCTGTGTGGCCCTGCATTTGAAGTGACCGTTATCTCTCTGGATGGTGGGCTCAGCCTTCCTGCAGCGTGACCCTTTGCCAGAGCCCTCAGCATGGTCACTTTTTATAATGAAAATTTCCATGTGGACTTCTAGCTACACCGAGTGCCTCTCGTGAAAGTCTAAAACATCTGCATCCTTTTTCTCTCCTACAGAAGGCGATTCTTTGGAACTTCTTCTTGTTGTTGACTTTACAAAGTGAACACAGCCACTGAAGAAATACTTCTGTAAGGCAGAGGGGACCCCGACAGCATTTCACGAGCCCAGCTGAGACCACCCAGAGAAAACCAGCCACCTCCTGGATCCTTCAGGTCCAATATCTTAGTGCCTTCGGTTGATGAATCAAAGGCAAGCAGGGCTTGGAGCAGGGAACATTACCGAGGTGCTGCTGAACTGTGACAGCTGTCCTGGATGTCTCCTGGGTGCCACATGGTCTTCTAAGGGTTTTCACACATTTTCTTATTTTAAAATAACCCTGTGAGACAGGTGCAATTTGCTCCTTAATTTATGCAAGCATTGTTTACGCAGCATCTACTATGTGCCGGCAGATATCATTATCCCAATTCGAAACCCAGAAGACACTGAGAGGTCAGGATTAACCAATGAATGCAACGCAGAAAGTGGTATCTCCCAACTGTAAGAAAGAATGAAGAAATGAAAGAGGAAGAGAGGAACATTCTGGCCACCCACCTCCTCCTGTAGCTATCTATTCCTTCCCCTTCTATTCATGATTTTGTGTTCAAAGTTCCATTGGAACAATTTCGACAAGTCACCAAATCAGCTGCATGTTCAAAATCCAATGCACATTTTTAGGTCTACTTTTTTTTTTTAGTTAGCTTTGCACTTGCCATGATCAAAAGACCTGACAAGAATAGTTCAGAGGATGGAAAGTTTACTTGAGGCTCATAGTTCACTTTTCTCAGTCTATAAATGGCTGACTCCATTGCTCTGGACCTCAGGTGAGGCAGAAGATGAAGAGAGAAGAGTGTGGCAGAGGAAAGTTACTCAGCTCATGGCAACCAGGAAGCAGGGGAAAAGTCCCCCCCACCAATGACTTTCCTCCTCCAGCCACACCCCACCTGCCTACAGTTACCACTCAGTCCATTCAAAGGATGGAATGATTAGGTTATGATTCTCAAAATCTAATCACTTCACCTTGGAACATTTCACATGAACACAGGATCTTTTGGGGTCACTTCATGTCCAAACCATAGTGGTCTCAAACTTCTTTAACCTTTCAGCAGTGTTCAATATTCAGCTCCTCTCCTCCCTTGGTTTTAAATTCTGAAATTTCCCTCTTTTCTTCCTTCTGTCCAGTCATGCCCTCTCTCAAAACTCATCTTCTACATGAGCTGTATACAGTCTCTAGCTGTTGAGGTGCAACAGCACAGAGTTGGAAACAACCTAAATATACATCCATGGGGGAAGTGTTACATAAACCAAGGCACACGAATTATATGGAATACCAAGTAGCAGTTTTAAAAATTTAGATCTATGAATATTGACATATGAAGATTCCTGAGACACACTCTAAGTGAAAATAAAAGACAGTGTTTTAGAGAGGCATGCTGCTTAAGTACCTCTAGGATGTACATATAAATGTAGGTAATGCATTTTAAAAGGTCTGAAAGCAGTTATACTCCATGCTGACTATGGTGTGGAGAGCTGATGGTAGATCAGGGAATTTCAGATGGTTGAAAGGGATATACACGTCATCTGTATTGATAAGTATTTTGAAAATAAGTCATGTCTCCTATAATTAAAGACTAAAGGAATATTTTAAATAAACAACCATTAGCACATCAAGGCTCACTCCCTATTCATATTTCCTCCTGCCTCCCATATCTCAGCCAGTTCCAGGGCTCAAATTTCACCTCTTTGAAAATTCCACTGGATCTCAAGAAACCATCATTCTTATGAGCGCCAGGTGTGCCCAGATAACTACTATTTGGGTTTTCTACTGAAAGTATCATAGTCAGATTCACAGATCTCGTTTTACCAACTGGAACACTTATATTCCCTCTAAAAAACTGCTTAGTGAATTTTCTTCTATCTCAGTAAATGACTTTACAATCTACCCTATTGGTCAAGTCAAAAACTCATAAGCTACCCCAAATTTCTACCTTCCCTTCACTCTCCCCAGGGAAGTCGATGTCCTTTAAATCTCTGAAGTTAACCTTGAATCAATCCCTGCTTCTCCATCTCTGAATTCTTCACTTTTGCACTAAGCCAAGCAACCACCACCTTCCATTGGGCCTACTGCCATAACCTCCGGGTTGAATTTTAGGCCTCCCTTCTCACCACTGTCCACTCAGTTCCCCAGCCATCAGAGTGACCTTTTCATAGCCTAAGCTGAATCGGTCACCTCTCCAAATACCTGTTGCTCATTGCACCCTGCCACCTGCTTGCTCTTCACGAGATGGTTAGCACAAAGCAGCACCAGTGACTGGCCACTGCGTGGGTTTGCCTACCATGGTAAGCACTTTGCTCAGCTCAGCCTCCTTTCCTGGGAGGAGGTCAAGGACAACCAGAGGATAAAGGGAGAGAAGATGAGAAAACACAGATGCCCTTTCCCTGGATAAAGAGTTTCCTTCTGCCCAGAGAAATGTGGGTGTCTGCAAATGCTCTCAGCATGGCTACTGAGATCAGTCAACATGCAGTTTAAGTCAGATCAATGTACTTCCAGTGCTTGGCTCCATTGGGACCGCAGAGTGTCCCGGGTGGTAGAATCAGGTCCAGTTATCCAACTCAAATGCACGGGACTCTCAGTATTCGTTCTGAGAGAAATCAGAGGAAAACCAGAATCACATTCTATAGAATTCTGAAACTCTTTGTTTCTTGGAGCTTTTCATCTGAAATGAGATTTCAAAAACCAGGTACAAAAAGTCAAAAATCAAGTTCGATTTTCCAGAAAGCACTATCAGGATAATTGACTTGGTTTTAAGAATCATATTTTCAGTTTTTTTTTTGCAGAATATATTAAAGATAACTCCTAAAAAGAGACTATGATGAAGTTTTAGGAAAATAATATGACAGTGATATCAAGTTGGTTGCAAATAAAAAAAGTGTATTCCATCACAGGGGTTTTAAAAATGCTCTCATGAGAAGAATTTATTAAACTTTATTTTGGTGAGAAGTCAGGAATTTGTAGTTTAAAATCCTAACATTAAGATGTGCATGGCATGGCAGAGTCACTATATTTTTTATTTAAAGATCAATGGGTATTAACATTAGGTAATATGTGTTTCATGAGCTCCATATTTAATTTAAAAAATCCATACTATGAAAAAAAATGTATTATTAAATACTTTGGGTGGTTAACATCTTGGGGAATCCAAATACTGTGATTCCTGATGTGCTAGACAGATTTCATGCATCCTTCAGCCAACAATGGTTAAGCCATATGAAATCTGTGAAAATATGTGCCAGAGACTCACCAAAAGCCCACATTACAGAATCTCTTCTATAGCCAGAAGTCATTTATTAATAAAGCTATTGACATGTTTTAATATTTATAGTTATTTACCTTGCAAAGGAACTGAATCTGGGAGTAGAGAGATCAAGTCACTCCGGAGAGAGAGTATTTACCTAGGCTAATAGCTTCCCTTTGAGGACAGGCAAATAAGAGCAGAGGCTGAGAGGGGCCACAGAAGCCCTTTCAAGGACTCTGCAGGAACACCCAGGAGGTGTGTGTGGCACTTCCAGCAAGGATGCCCTCCATCCCCAGTGCCATTCCCAGGGTCCTTCCTGCCTCATGGCATCTGCCACTAGGGGAGATGCCAGGGCACACTCTCTCCCTCTCCCATCCCACCCCCCACCCCTGGACTGAGCATTGCTCTGATTTGAGAGTTGGAATCCAGATCCTAATTTCACTTTCTCTTCTCTTTTCTGATCTACATTAGCTTTCTTCAAAGACCACTGTTATTACGAAAGTGACAACAACTTGAGATGACCAACATCTCAGGCTAGAAGAGGGGCACACAGAAGAGGGGACAAAAGAGGAGTCAGTAGCAAGGAGAACTGAGTGTCTTTGGGAGCAGAAAGAGGCATAGGATTGACAGGAGATGGTCCTGTGACGTTCCCCAGGAGTCTGCTTGTACAGGCTCTGGATCAGCCAATTGCATCCGTTATGCCATAGAAATAAGTAAATAACAACCAAAAAATATAGAAATATGCTTTTTTCTCATGCACATTGACAGGGGCTGTGTCATCATCCTCACCAAGGACCCTGGGCTGATGGGGACTCTGTCTCAATATCTGTTGACATGAGTGTCATGGTGCAGGGGGAACAGACCCAGAAGGACTTATATTAGTAATAGTGTTCCAAGTACAGCCCACTGATCTGCAATAGCTAACTGGCCACCCATTAATTCAAAGAAAAAAAAGAATACAATTCCTCATGAACTCAGCAGGAGAAGATGAGGGGTCACTCTGTGTGTGTGTGTGCGTGTGTGTGTGTGTATATATATATATATATATCAGTCACTGTGACTCTCTTCCATCCTCTGGATTTTATATAGTTTGAGATCCTTTACTTGAATATACAGGAGAACACACTGAGAAGCCTTCTTCAGCACTCTGTGGAGGTGCACTAGAGACCAGTGGGACCATTTGTTACAGAATGGGCAACCCTGCCTTCCACCAGAGATAACAAAGTGCCGGGCTGACGAGTTATTGTCATTTATTCAACAGGCTCTATTAGTCACTTCAGCAGAAGTAATTTCTGGGCTCCAATAGCAGCTAAAGTTGACGATTGAAATATCATAGCGCACAGCAAGGAGAGTGGGAGCGCTAACGAGGCTGTGTGTTCCGCAGTATTTGCTAGACCACCACTCAGTCCCACTTTCTGATTTCTTATAGCCAGACTTAGCCATGCTTAGAAGACTGAGAAACAATAACATTTGCATTCTTTTTTTTTTTTCAAAATAGATGAGATATAGAGCCAAAGGAGTTGAAGGCAATCCAAGAGAGCGATCGATCGATGAGCCTGGAATGGAAGTTGCAGGAGGGGGCAAGAGAGGACAAGACGGGGAAGACAAGAAGAAAGAAAGGAGTCAGGGCTGGGGGACATCCCTGAGGTCCTATCACAGTGAAGGCAGGAGTGAAGCAAGCAGGTTAAGAAATCAAGAAGCTGAGGTTGGAGTTGCAGGTGATGGGAGTATGTTTAGAAGATCGGGTGGCCGTGAAATGATGGGAGAAATAGCCATTGGAGCTCAGGGTGTTGAGGGACTGAAATGCCCATGTATTGGATGGATCATGCACACAGAAGGCCACCGTCACACAGGATCCTGGGATGAATCAGGGTGACCAGAGTGACTATGAGCCAGGAGTTGAAATCTACAATGACAGAGAAGGTGCAACCGGGGGGACAGAGAGAGAGACGGTCAGGGAATGTGTGTGGTATTGTTCTACGGCAGGGTCATGAGTGGAGCAGAAATTTATTTTTCTATTATGAACCAAGGGGTTGTAATTTTCAAGAAGTGTGAATAATGTACAAGGAGGTCCCAGAACCCATCTCCCCAAACCAAGATTTGCAGGAAATAAGAAAGTACAGAGAGAGCCCTGAAGTCTGCAAGGGCAGTGATTTGTTCCAAAAATATCATAGTTGCTGGTCTTTAGGAAGAAGCCCTGGAAAAGGCTCGTCTGTGCAGAAGGAGAGCAGTTTGCTAATTACTCATTCCATCAATTGATTATCTGGTAGATTGGCATGATGAAGACTGTAAAGAAACATAGAGGACATGAACCTGCAAGACGAAATCCAGAGAGGTGATTCAGAAGTGGATGTGTCAGGATTTATGTATCTGGACATGAATTTGTATTTTGTGTTCTGAGTAGCCCCCACTTTGGGACCGTTGCATGACTAAAAGCAGAGACAACTTAGAGACATCTGCTCTTCCTGCCATTTATGACAACATGAGACCTTTGTGCCGTCTACGTTGTGTGCCTGGAGGGGACATGTGAAAAGATGTAGACTTCTTGGAATAAGGAGTCTTGAAACAATAAAACAGAGAGAAAGACACAGACATACAATCATGGCAATCCACCTCAAGTCTAGACAGAATTAATCCATAGCCAGCTGTTTTACAGCAGCATCTGAGAAGCTACCAAAGCCCCATGTGGGGTACAGAAGCCGCAGAGCTGTCAGACCACACATCCTCCTGCAAATGTAGACAAGCGGCACATCAACACAAACCAGAAAGTGCCAGAGACAGGTCAGACCACCTCAAATGCCTGTCCTTGTCCGTGCCTAGAGAAGAGACCAGTGTTCTTATCATCCTGTGGTCTGCAGGGCACACAGCATAGAGATCGCTGGCATGATGTTGGTTCAGGTCTCCCTCTTCTGTACAAAGAAACCAGAAATGTCCATTCTGGTTTCTGTTTTTTAAATTAATTAATTTTAAAATTAATTAAGCCCTATTTGTTCTAATTAGGTATATAGACAGGAGAATGCATTTTGGTTCACTGTGCACAATTGCAGCACAACTTTTCATTTCTCTGATTGTACACGATGTAGCTTCACACCATATGTGCAGTCATACATGTACCTAGAGTCATGATGTACGTCTCTTTCCTGCCCCTGGGTCTCCCCCTCCCCTTTGCCCAATTAAGGTTCCTCCATTTTTCCTATGGCCCCCCACCCCCATTATGGATCACCATCCACTTATCAGAGAAAACATTTAGCCTTTGTTTTTGGGGGGATTGGCTTACTTTGCTTAGCATGATATTCTCCAACTCCATCTATGTACCATAATTTTATTCTCTTTTAATGCTAAGTAATATTCCATTGTGTATATATACCACAGTTTCTTTACCCATTCATCTGTTGAAGGGCATCTAGGTTGCTTCCTCAGTTTAGCTAATGTGAATTGAGCTGCTATAAACATTGATGTGGCTGCGTTACTATAGTATGCTGATTTTAAGTCCTTTGGGTATAGACTGAGGAGTGGGATAGCTGGGTCAAATGGTGGTTCCATTCCCAGTTTTCTAAGGAATCTCCATGCTGCTTTCCAGATTGATTGCACCAATTTGCCAAAACAAACAGCTGGGTCTTTGAAAAAATAAATAAAATTGACAAACCCTTAGCCATCTGGTCTCTTTTTATCCATCAAAATCATCAAGGTTTGTAGCCTCACGTGCATACGTGAAGATTCACTTATGATTATAGGCAGTTGGCCACCTAATGAGACCCCAGGGACAAATACCCTTAGTTCTTGATACCTTAGTACTTGATGTTACTGAACAGTTGGAAACTGGATCACTGCTGTATTACCCACCATTACCTTTGTAGTGTAGGTTTGAAGCAACTAGCCTTGGGATACTGCTTGCCTCCTTCCTCCCCACTTTGCCACACCCCACCAACCCTTCAAATCCCATCTCAAAAAACCTTCCTAGTCACACCAACTCCACCCACCTCTCAAGTCCTTCAGAGCATTCTCCCTCCCTTTCACTGGATGAACCATCCCTTGGCAGTAATGCCAAGGCAGCTTTGAAATCCCAGAGTTTCCATACAGGCATTATTTTATTCCATCGAAGATCATATGAGCTTCATCATTATTCTTTACTACTTGTGATCTTCCAGCCCCTGCACAGGACCTTCACCCAAGTTAAGATTCTCAGTAAATATTCATTTTTGGATTTAGGAGCCCATTTAAAAAAAAAAAACAAACATGTGAGCCATAGTTAGGAAAAGAAGAGCCGATGACTGTGAAGGGATCCACTCGTTTGCTGGTGAACGCATCAAAACACCAGGCAGTACTCACAGCAGCAGAAACAAATGGGCATCTCTCTTTTACCTTTTTGTGTCATGTTAATTAAAAGCAGGAGCAGTTAAAAATTTTGACAAGGTAAGTCAGAGTCCTGGTTTCTGGGAAATATACTGCACCTGCCATGCACAGTCTCCAAGAAACAGCTTTGAAAAAACTATTACCCAAGCCAAATCAGAGGTCATGAATTTTGCTATGTATGTTGGAAACTAAAGCAATGAGTATCTCTATTTCTAACCAAACACAACTTGTCTATATTTTCTTCTCAGAGAATGTGGGTGCTTATTTTTATTGGATGTAATTCAATTACTTTTTTTCCTACCCCATTTAAAAAAAAATAGCTCATTCAGATCAAACCAGGACTCCTTTCCAATTTTGGCCTGTTGACAGCATCTTTTGTACCCAGCTAAGCAGTCTTCACAGCATTTGGCTCTGTTCCTGCTCTGAGGGCAGGGCTGAAAACAGATGCCGGCTTCCGAAAGTCAGGATGCTACCGAGCTCTCTGCTGATTAGTAGGCTGCATAATTAGATATGACAGACTGGAGATTCCTGGCCACAAACCATTCCTAATGGGGAAAGCCGCTCTGCTTTTCTTGGAAGACACCCCTTTGCAGAAGTTACACACGCCCGGAAGCTCCTCCATTAACCCCATAATTCCTCTCCAGTGCACCTGCCCACAGATCCAGGGGTTCAGAGAAGTCCAAGAATGAGTAGCCTGAAGCTGTAAAGTACGTGGACTCAGCACCCACTGCTTGAGGAAATGCCTTTGTAAGGACCCCTATTTGATGCACTGAACTCTGTGAAATAGCTGCCCACAATTGATTGACAGCACAGAGATGGACAAGAAAGATGTTGTCTCTATTCTTATAAGTGAGACCACACTCAGGCCACACACAGAGACATTACTCCTTTTAGTAATGATCTGTTTCATGGGCCCAGGCATCTTTGACCATAGCCACGGATCCCTCCATCCTCTCGTTGGTTACAAAGGCAGTCGGACTAGAGAAGAGGGCACTATCTCCTTACACTCACCCACTACTCTAATGAGTCTCCTTACATAGATCTACAAACGGAGTCTATAGTTTTGGGTTCAGTAATCAAAGATATCTACTGAAACTTCCAGCCCCACCCAAGGCACCCTAAGTTTCCATCCAGGTGCCCTGGGGAGAGGTGGGCCTGCTGGGTCTGAGACTTGAAGCCTAGCCACAGCTTCCCCCCTGCAGGCCAGCTGGGGGGGGGGGGGGAGGGCAGACTCACTTGATCCAAACAGAAACCAAGGGATAAAGGACTGCCCAGAGGCAGGGCTCACATGTCACAGGAATCTCTGCTTAAAACAAAACCAAAAAAAAAGGTAGTCTCTTTCTGAAAGGTACTGCAGAGCTAGCCACTGATTTATTTATCTAGAAATTTCCAGGAGAAAAGAGCCTCAGTTTGGATAGGATTACCCGGATAATTGCTTAGCGGAGGGGTGAAATGCTCCGAAATGGCAGGCAGCATTTGCTGCCGCTTGATACAGGATTTCAAAGAGAGATCATCTTCACAGCGCTCAGCCGTGTCTCTTCATTTGTCTCTTGTTGGGCACACATTTTCCTCCGGGCCCCAACTCTTCCCACAGGAGAGGACCCCAGTGTCCCTCCATCATGACCCAGTGGGTCCTGCAGAGCCTGTTGTCTCCCAGGGAGCCCAGTGGAAGCCACCAAGCCCTGGGATTGCACTGCCTAGTTAGAAGCCAACATACTTCTTTTTTTAAATCAAAGAGTAATAAAATACCTAATTAGTAAAGTGCGGCAGCATTATTTTTATTCATCTATACATTTCTAATTAAAATCATGCCATTCTTAAAAATTGCAACATAATACACTCAAGCCTTTCATTTCCTATGCAAAGCATTTGAAAAGTCGGCAGCCCCCGTGAGGTAGTGATTTCAAAAGGAATGGGAAGCCAACAAAAGGGGGGGGGGAGAAAAAAAGTGAAACCATAAGTAATTCTTTTTAAGGAAAATGTATAGGATACACTAATTTGAAAGAAAAGCGATTTTGAAATATAAAAGGAAATCTAGAAAAACGAAGCATTCAGCCCTTTTATTGCACCGTGTTGCCAATAATATTGTATATGTGATTAAAGATTCTTTCTGCAGCCGCGTAAGCCAATAGAAATTGAACTTGCCCGAGTACAGCCTCCCGTACCCCTGCCTGGTCTCCAGGAGGGGGGTGGGGAAGTCTCATTGTTATTGGGATTCAAATCCCATCATCATTAAAGAGGTGACTACAAACTGGAAATATTTAAGAGCTGCAGGGTCAGCTTGCATATTGAAGGCAGTCTCCAAATGGGTTGCATCACAAAGGAGAAGTTTAAGGAGTCCTTGCTCTGCGTTCCAGCTGCAAGGGCAGCAGAGGGTCCGGTTGGAACAGATGTTTCCTGCAAGTTGCTGCCTCCATCCCACGCATGGTTTAGACAATATTCAAATTCAGTTTGGCACTTATCCCTGAAGCTTTTATCCACACCCCCTCCTACCACCGCCCTTCTCTTTTAACAGTTGTAAGAAAATTGCTCTCTTATCTCAAGGCAGTGCAGGCAGTGGAGGTTTCTAAGTGTGCCCTCACCCCAATCTGAGGGCGGCAGACCATGGCTCTCTGGCTTCCTGCAAATGCTCCCCAGCTCAGGTGCTTTGGGGACAACAGGCTTGCCTGCAGGAGCCCTGGGTGCCACTGAGGCAGGGGAAGGCAAACCTCTTGGCTTTGATCAGCACTGCTGGGGGTCCTCTCTGGAGCCCTTCCTCCTGGAAATGACTTTGCAAGGAACTTCTTCTTCTTCTTCGGCTCAAAACTTTCACTGAACTCTTCTGGATGACATTAGCCATCATATGGTTTTGATAATGTAAAGCAATATGCTAATTTTCGGGCCAGTAATTGCTGTGTGTCGGAAACCAAGTTGGGAGGAGCAGACGTCCTTGGCAGAGCTCGAGAAGCATCTGCCCACCTTCGATAGGATACCCGCCATGCTCCTGGGCTCAAGCCAGGCAACCCAGGGCACCGGGCAACCCCCTTTGCACCAAAAACCAAAAGGAGTTACAGAGGAAGAAACCGCAGTGGGGCAGCTCCTTCATGTGTGAGTCACTAAGTTGCTTGGAAGACAGAAGGAGAGAGGAAGGGTAGACACTCTCAGACCAGAGGCAGCACACAGCTCCTCGCATCCTTACCCCAGGCACGTGTGTGCACACTGGTCCACATGTATGACTGCACATGTGCCTGTGCACAGAATGTACACGAAATTTAATAACCCCGCTCTAGCTACAAATTAATTCAAATCTTGTACTCACATTAAAAAATGAACTCTATTTTATGTTGATCATTAACTAAGAATATTTCACACTGGAGATTTGTCATATTAAGGAGAATTGAAACCACTTATATCAATTAAATGTACAGCATTATACTTAATCTCAGCAGAGATTACCAAAATACTCTAAGCATGATTTTACAGAAATGTAAAATATAAATTAGACAGGGGAATATTGGCTTCCACACACGCTCACGCCCCCTGTCCCCCTCTGACTTCCTTCTAAATATGGCTGCCTGCAAGTTGATGGTGCTGAGGACGGTGAGCGATATTTCAGCAAGAAATCCTGCCATCTCCAGCACCATAAAAGCAAGGCCAGAGTAATTGCTGGTGCAGATGGGAGAAAGACAGTCGGTTTTAGCATTGGAGGATTAAAGGACTGACTGCGAAAGGACATAGCAAAGAGGAAAAGGAGTTCTCTAAAAGGCTTTGCAGAAGTCCAAAGAGATGCACTCGGAGAGGATCGCAAATGGGCAAAGCTCAGGCAGAAGGCTTTGCCTCACGGGTTCTTGATGACATTGTTGCTCCAGGAGTCAGAAACATGGTTGTCTGAGAACTAAAACCTCCTGTACAAGGACCAAGCCTTGCTCACTGCTGTGCAGGCTTCCAAAGACTGTATCAGACCCCAGAGGTGCATTTGGATACCTTCCAATCTATTTGCATTCTGATTTCAGCTCCTGTGCCGCCTCCTCCAAGAAGTCCTCCACGATGCTAGGAGCTTTGTGTGTGAGCTCCTTGTTATTGCTTCCGCTGTCTTTCTCACACCTGCCCACGCTGTGCTCTCTCACATGTTTATGTACCTGTCACCTCTGCCAAACTGTGAGCTTCTGGAAGGCAGGGAGAGAGCCTTGTTCATACTGGTGACCATGCCAGCTGTTTTTAGTTAGATTCTTGGTCAGTGTGATCCAAAAGACCTGATGAGGACAATTTTAGAGGAGGAAAAGTTTATTGGGGTGCTTACAGTAGCAGAGGTCTCATCTCAGGTCATAGATGGCCCAGCCCTTTGTGCTGGACCCCAGGTGAGGTAGAACATTATGGCAGAAGGGCTTGGAGGAGAAGAGCTGCTCAGGGCATGGCAATCAGGAAGCAGAGAGATCTTTAATCACTAGGGACGAAATATATACCCCAAAGGCACACCCCAGTGCCTACCTTCTTCCTCTACCCTCACTGCCTATAGTTACCACCCAGTTAATCCACTTAAGTGCATTAATGTACTGATCAGGTTAAGGCTCCCCTAACCTGCTCATTTCACCTCCAAACTTTCCTGCATTGACTCACACATGAGCTTTGGGGGGAGGGCATCACTGGTGTAGAGTGGGCCATGACCGTTATGTGACAAAAAACAAATGGTGGTAGTTACTCGACCCTCCCCGTTCTTGCCCAAGGGCATCTGAAGGGAGATGCAGCAGTGTGGGTACCCACTGCTATAGGAGTGAGTGTGGGGGTCCACCACATTGGGAGGGTTGCCAGAGAAGGGGCTGGGGTCCTGGAGATAAGCTCAGCCTCTTTCTCATCCCTTCCAAAGGCGCCACCTTCCTGGCATTGCTACCAGGCTGAGGGCAGCACTGAGCCACACAACAAGGCCCCTTCCCCCCTGCCCCCTGTACTTCCATGATCTGTCTCTGTGAAGAAGGGGACAAGACCATCTCAGTGAGTGGCAATTATTGTTAAGACAATTTTAACAAGAAAGTTGATGAAGTGGGACAGGGAGCAGGGTGAGATGCACCGTGTTGGTCCAGGATGCCAAGATGGCCACAGGGGGCTCACCAGGGGAAGAAAGGGATGTGTCTTCTAAGACCTGAGAAGGAATTAGGAACCTGAGAGAGGAGCCACCACAGTGAGAGCAAAGGTGTTGGTGGACCCTTATCAGCATGGTCTGAAATAGGTGGAAAGACCTGCCAACCTGCAGGTGTGCAGCAGTAGAGCCAAAGGAGAGGGGTGGGGGACCTCAGGGGCTGAGTAGATGCCCATGGACCTGGACACCAGGGGAACCCAGTTGGTTTATTCTGAGTGAAAAAAATTAGTCACTCCTGGTAGCACCCCTGACTGGGCACTGTCCCCTGCTACAGTCCGGCTGTAGCAAAATAACGGGAGGCAGGGGGCGGGGGGTGATGAACAACTTGTGTACCTTGATACAGCAGGAGTGGGAGCCGTTTTTTGTAGGACAGGAGCCGTATTTATACATTCCACACAGCGTATCTTAATTAGCATAAACTAGATACAACAGTCAACCAATAAGGAATCTCCACACTTAATGGCTCGCTGGCCTTACTTCACAAACCACTCCCTCTGGCATTTTGCCAGGCGCCATCCTGACTTGTTTACAGACTCTAACAGTCCCCTTTCCCTGATAGAATAAGAGCAGCCAGATCACAAGGGTTCCTGGGATAGACTTGTATGAGCTCAGGAAGGTCTGGAGGTGACCCTCCAGATGCCTTCTGTTTACCAAGCAATGCTGTCTACACACATACACCACACAGAGGTGTTCTTTGTTTTTTTTTTTTTTTTTTTTTTTTTTTTGTGTGTGTGTTTTGTTGTTTTTGTCTTGTTTTTTTCAGTTTGGGGATTGAACCCAGGGGTGCTTTACCGCTGAATTATATTCTCTAGCCTTTTAACTTTTTATTTTGAGGCAAGGTCTTGCTCAGTTCCTTAGGGCCCCACTAAATTGCTGAGGCTGGCCTCAAACTTGCAATCCTCCTGCCTCGGCCTCCCAAGTGGCTGGGATTATAGGTATGTACTCAGCACACACAGGTTTAAGTCCATATGTAACAAACTCCTCAGTTCAGAGAGGAAAAAATAAAAAAGAAAAAGAAACAGCTTCGTGTCACTGGGCAAGGGCCATTTTAGGTGACAATCCATGCTTTGATGTAAGGGTGAAAGCTAGATGTTGACCTGGGGTGTACAAAGAGGGCCCGTGAAGTCAGGACCTGACTTCAGTCTCTGTCCTCCTGGACCCAGTGTTTCAAATCCTCTTCCTCTTCACACACTGGTTGGCCCATGTTAGTCTCTGCTGAGATTTGGGTAAAAACAGACAACTAGCCCCTGCTCTCCAGCAAGACCTTCCAGATCACCAACACCTATCTTTGCCAAGAAAGACCAAAACGGAAACATGGAGACTTGTGCACCTGTGTTTATTGTGTATATCAGATATTGCAATACTTAGTTTATTTCTTTGTGTTTTCATCTGAAAAAGACGAAGTCTAGATACGTCTGTGTTACTGTATGGTCATGTTCTAGTTCAGATTTTTTTTTTTAAATACATTTTTTATTGGTGAATCTTCCATCAAGCTACTGCTATTAAATATTACCAAACATATCTTCATGGACTTGTAGGTCAAAAATATAAGATAATGTCCCACAAAATAGAAAAAAAATCTACATTTTTCAGTGCCTACCATGAGACCGCTATTTCATGTCGGGGTTTGTGTTTTTGAGCCCATAGACCCAGAAGTCAGTGACGTTTAGTAACGAACAGGTGATTCGGGTAAGAGGCTTGGACAGCGTTTGTGTGAAGGCAGCGGTTTCTGTAGAAACCTTTCCTGCCTTTGTCCTCTCCTATCTGCAGGGTATTGACAGCCCTGACAAGACTTTGATTATCTAGTCAGCATGAGCCTGAGACTTGTCACTTGTCAGGTTTGAGCTGACAGTCCCAACGCTGATGAAACAATTGAAGGGAGATTGGCTGTGCGTGAGGAGAGTTGGGGTCAGCCACCCAAAGTTTTTTTTCTGCCTGGCCAGAAGGGGAGTCCCCACCCTTGTTAAGGGTGCCAAGAAGTCAGCTGAAGGGGCGGGGAGGGGCTGCGGCCCCCTGTCCAGGGTGGGGGCACTGAGCCTAGCCACTCTTCTTTCCCCCACAGCTTCTCCCACAGCAGTGGCAGGAGCCAGGCCCCCTCCGGCAGGACTCCTCCAACCCCTCCTCACAGCAGAGGAGCTGGATTATTTCCACATCCAGCCTAAAGCTCATATTAGATTTCCCCTCATTAGGAGGAGAAAATGAGGCAGAGAGTTAGCAGCTGGCTTCAGCCGACCTAAGGCAGAGGAACGAGATCGTTGAAGAACACAGTGTTGATTGCTTCTGAGAA
Organism: Urocitellus parryii; assembly: GCF_045843805.1. Classification (NCBI taxonomy): domain Eukaryota; kingdom Metazoa; phylum Chordata; class Mammalia; order Rodentia; family Sciuridae; genus Urocitellus; species Urocitellus parryii. The sequence goes on from NC_135545.1 coordinate 20,331,036, forward strand.
AAGTGGAGTGTTATCAATTATTATTAGCCTCATACATTAAGGCTGTTGTTGGTACTCAGGCCCCTGACACAGATCACCTGTTCGCCATAGTTCACGGCCCTGTGAACTGTTCTGTAACGATTGCATTTGACAGATGAAGAAACTGAGTCTTCTGGCTCAGGAGGAGGATTAAGAAGAGCTCGTCTGTGTCCTTTAGAAGGAGGCCAGGAATCAGCTCCAAGGTTCCCCGAACCTCAGTTCTGTGCCCTTTGCTAGTTCTCAGGGCATCTTCACCCAGGAATCACCACCTGCAGAACTAGGCCCAGTGACATGTATTTCTAGCCCACAGTGGTCAGCAAATTTCAGCATGGCGTGTGCACTCTCCTTTCTGATAAAGGCTCTTTGCAACTCTCCAAGATGTGCTTGCTTTTCCATCAGTTTTCCATTCCTAACCCTTCGAGTCAATAACACTGATAAAAGTCAGGACGTGGAGAGGCCATGATCCAACCCAGCTCCACAGCAGCAGGGCCAGTCCCAAGGCCTTTGATCCAAGGAAGAGGGTTCCACTGAATGCCTGAGTGCTAAGGCCTCCCATGGGATAGCCTTTTGCATTTGTTGAAAACAGCCACTGGTTGATTGACATGGTGTCTACCATAGGCTAAAGGAGAATTGTCTCTACGTTCCTGATTGTGCTGGGCCTCTGCCCAGGGTCCCAAAGGCCCCATGCAACCTCTCTATTTAGAACCTCTCCACAATTCCTGCCCTTACTAATAATCGACAAATCCCATCTGCTGATCCCAAAAACATTAAATAAAATTTTTGCTTTAAAGGGAAAGGTGCTATGAGGGGGACACTGGAATCCAAAGGCAAGTCCCATTCTGAGGATCTGGTGAACCCATGTGAGAGGGCCCAGAACTGGGCTGGCTGAGGAGTTGCCTGAGTGGTCTGCGGCTATTCCAGGGTGCACCTCCTGCTTCCTTCACTGAACTGTTTGCCTCTGGAGGGTAAAGGCTACACTTATCCTTCTGTCTTCTTCAAAGCACATTCATTCATCGCTAATGCTGCCTATGTAGTCCCTGATAGGCATGATCTTCTGTAGGATAGGATAAAGGTTTGTATAAAAAGTTAGCCTGAAGGTGGCTTATACTCTTTTCATTCTGCGGAATGAGGACACACTATGGTGCAAGCACCCTTTATCCACCTCTGCAATTCTCTTCCTCTTCCTCCTAAAAAGTGTCTATTGAGATCACTTTGGTGCCTATTCACCAAGTCTTTTTTGTAATCGTTCATAAATCTATGAAAAAATAGGTTCTTATAAAATATAGTCATTTATTTGCTTTTAATTTCTTTTAGCATGAGCCCTATCAAACAAACAGAGCTACCCATAGCATGTTAATATGGATAAGACTGATTCCTTATCCATATTAATATATATAGATTTATCTCATTCTAATTGCTGCCTTCTATTCTTTAGTCTAGCTGCATCCAGATTCATTTGGCGATTCCTGTATTAACGGACATGTAAATTGTTTTCAATTTTTCACTATTCCAAAAATATTGCCATAAATATTCTTGCACCTACCTTTGCATGCCCAAGAATGCAATAGAGAGATACCAAAAAGTCAGTTTGCAGGATCACACAGTTACGTATTCTTAAATTTTGATCTCTACTTCCACTTCCCCCTGCAACAGACTTGGATCTGTCCCTACTCTCACTAGCAGATGTCAGAGTAGCCCATCACCGAAGATTGAAGGGCTGAGTTAAGAATCGAAGTTAGAGAACACCACACCCACCCCTCTCAAATGTAGGTAGCCTTAGCAATGCTGTGTGGGAGCAAAGACCTTTTGTGATGGGAGGGGACATCGCCGGGAAAGGAAACACTGAAATCAAGAAACATGCCGCTCCATTAAGACGTCAGATCACGGCAGCTGAGCAGAGCGCAGCCATCCTACCCTGCAAAGGTGGATGAAGTGCCTGGGGCAGACCTGAGGAGAGGTGCTGCTTGGCCAAGCTCTGCTCAGACCATCCAGGGGCTGGCACCCTGTGCAGGGCACTTAGGAGAACTGGGAGGACTTGGCAGAAGGCACGCATCCTGACTGTCGCCTGAAGGTATCCTCATAAACAGGAGACATGGATTTGCAAATATTCTTAAGACATACCTTCTTGGAGTTCACCTTCCAGTGGGGAAGCCTGACAATATAACGTTCATGATAAGGAATCATCAGTAGAGCTTCTTTTCTGTCCTAGGCTATTCCTTCCAGAAATACCCACTTCTGTCCCAGGCAGCTCACCATGGACAATTCCACCATGAGAACACCCTTCTGAATTCTGAATTCCCAAATTGCTTGGTACTTTAGGAAGATTGGTAATCAGAATTCCCTTAATCCATACTTATACCAGGCATCTGACCAGTAAGTGTCCCCAAGATTAACGAAGTCTGACTATGCATATCAATGAAGGACAGAATTAATGCCTCGTTAAGATCTGTAGCAAGGAAAATCCACCGCACCCAGACATTGAAAACTGGGCCAAAAGACGGTGTCCTCTCTATAGCTCAGGTATACGTGTGACTTTGAGAATGTTGAGACAACTGTGCCTGCTCGATAAAAGTAGGCTCAGGCAAAGAGATAACTAGTTGTTTGGTGCATGTGTGCACGTGCTCACATGGAGTCCCCCCAACACACACGTCATGCACCACATCATGATGTTTCCGTTAACAACGGATCACATGCATGATGGTGGTCCCATAAGAATATATCATCTATTGATGTTGTGGTTGTATTAATTTGTGTTAACACATAACATTCTGTGATGTTCTCACAATGACAAAATTGCAGAATAACACATTTCTTGGAACATATCCCTGTCATAAGTACGACATGACTATGTATATCCCAAGCACATGTACACACATAGGATAATACGTATTATAATCATATTATTTATGTGTTTGTATCATGGGAGCACTGGTTAAAAAAACATATAGAAGCAGACTTGTCCTAGTTGTAGAGGTGCTGAGGGCCAGGAAGGTGCTCTTTACTTCCAAAGCCAACATGGTGCCTGCCAAAGTCCCCAGAGTGCAGATAAAATTCACTCTGCCAATGCAGTCTTCATTCTGACCTGCCAAGGTGGCCAGTTCATGGCCTTTGTGTCCTGGAAAGGCCCTGACTCTACATAAGAGGTGACCTTTAAAAAGTTAAAATGTTCCCCAAAGTGATCCTCATTTCTTCAACCAACTCGATGGTTAAAAACCTTCCATTTCTCCATTCCCATCTCCTTCCAGCTGTGCAGGGCTTACTGCCATTGGCCCAGCCTTCCTCTAGTGTTAAGAGAGAAGGGGTCCTCATGGTTCTACTACAGAAGGACATAGAAAAAGCCAATGTGTTCATACTCTAGCACCATACCCAAAATTGGACCCAGAGACTTGGAAGGGGATGAGAAAATCAAGGGCAAATGTATCTTCAGATACAATATGACATCTCTTAGCCTCAACTTCTGACTCACATCCCCGATACCCAAAGTGCTATCGTGGTAAAGCACCCCTGGGTTCAACCTCCAGGACAGTAAATAAATAAATAGAGGTCCCAAGCTAGGAATCAGGAGTAAATCCGTGAAAAAATTGTGGTCCCCATTCCCAGTGATGGCAGGAAAGTCAGGCCATTAGTCAATTCCTGTGCAATAGAATCAGGTAGAAAAAGAGCCAATGTTTTGAGATGCAACTGGGAAGACTGAAGCATTCCAAAAGAAGGCTTCCTGGAGGAAGTGTCTAAGCTGATACCTGAAAGATGAGTAGGAGTCAGATAGGTGAGAGGATGGGTGAGAGGAGAGAAGAATCAAAGAGATGTTTCTGTAAGTTAGGAGCCCAGTCTCATAGTCCTCAACCCAATCTCACGTCCACGTGGACACTGAGTACATCAGGTATACCTGGCACTTGGTGCAGAAACAGAAGGAGCAGTTCTGACCTGTGGTAGCTCCCTTCCAGCCAGGGAAAATGCTTCTTGTAAAGAATAGAAGAGCTAGGACTTTTCTTTCTTTTTTGAAAATTCTAAAAAGCCTCAATGAAGATTTTATCCCATTGTTTCTAATTAAAACCAAAGGTGCCAGCCCCCTACCCCCAGTTTTTGCAGTTCCTGGTCAGCAAAGTTGCTATTTTTCAGACATTTCTGCTGCCCTGGAAAAAGCCAAACAAGGTGCCATCTTCCCAGCAAGAGATCCTCCAGCTCCTTCCCCACTGTACTGACCGGGTCTCCTCCAACCCAACTTGAGGATGGTGGTAAGCAGATGGAGGACCCCAAAGTGACACCAGAAAAGGGCTGGCACTGCTCCACCCCATTCTCTAAAAGTTAAGATCCTCCAGATAATGCACAATGATTGTGGAAAGAGCTGGCAAATTAAAGATGGTTGGTATTGATTCCAAAAATACTTTTGCTTTCAGCAAAATACATCTTTAATTACTTTCCTACTAGCTGTCATTTTTCATAAAGCAGTCTAGACGACTCGTGCCAAATCATGCAAAGACTGTTTTCAATGAAATGTCTTTCCTTAATATCAAAGATCAGAGAGGGTTTTAAAATCCCTTCATATGTGAAGTTTAGCAAATGTCTAACAAACTTGTCACACATGCAGAATGGATGAACTCCTGGGCTGCAATTGTAACAAGTGGGCAGTGAAAATGGTACCCGTGATTCCCTTTTACCACCTCCCCATCTCTTGGGAGCTCTTGCAATGTGATGGTCTGGGCAAAATATATACATATCTATGCAAATAACATGCACATTATTTTTGCTTTTTCGCCTTTGTTGGTAATTTATTATCCATAGATTCAAACTCCCTTTTTCCCCAAGCAGTTTAATAATACAGAGACCAAGATAACACCTGTACACCTACAGCTGTGGAAAATATATAATACCGAAGGAGTTCTTTTTTATCCTTATTTATCTGAAGCAAGCTGAAACAGAACAAGGGAGAGGAAATAATTTGACCATGTTCCCCCTTACAAGTTTGATTAGAAATGACTAAGACAAGTTGAGGCTCCGGGAAAGGAAGGAGAGAGAAAAAATGCAGATTTAGCTTTCAGCATCAGAATCAATGTCCAAGTCTAAAATTGATATAATTGACTGTTAATTAATTCCCTTGATATTTGCATTAACCAGTTGAGAGCAACAAGTACTCTAGGTAGCATTTCTGAATTATTCAGGAAGCCCTAACAAAGGTGACACATGATTGATGTCACACCGAAGGATGGAGTTAAACCCAAGGTTCTTTTCTATCTGGCTCCAGCTTAGGGGTGAGGAATTGGCAAAAGAAAAGAGCCATTCAGAGGGGACAAATGTTCCTCTAGTGAGACCGCAGTCCCCTACCAAGGACTTACTCTGTTTCACTGATACACAGCTTTCTGGGTGATGGGTCCAGGTACCTACCCTTAACTTCAGACATCAGAACCTCCAGTGATTACAAAGATTGGCAAGAAATCCTCACCAAATTATGTGTACAAGATATATCTAAAACACTAGAACTTTAAAATGCTAAAAGCATAGAAACTCAAGGTTTGGAAGAGAAGAAGGAAGACAGGTTGAGCATTGCAGAGGTTGAAAAATACTCGAGAGTCCAGGTGCCCAGGGTCCAGAGCAAACATCACTACAGTCCAGTCTGGAGCTCTCCCTGCAACTGTCATTGCCAGAGTCCACTCTCTGCCTCGACACCCACTACCTGTCTTCTGTAGAACCCACAGTACGGCTCACTGGACTGCCCTAAGGAATTGCATGGGTGTGGCATATGTGTGTTCAGCCCTTTCTTACCCACACTCCCCCACGGTCTGTGTCTGTGTTTGGCCCTTTATTACCCACACCCCCCCAGTGTCCTCTGACTTGGATGGACATCAAGGTTCAAAGCCATGGTCAGTACATAATTCTAACTGTTCACTCCACTTTTACGAACATGTTATACCTCTTGCCCAGGTGGCCTGTTCATTGCTTATGTCCAGGAGCAAGAAAAAGATGGGTGACAAGGAGATAGAGCTGAACTTGTCACCCTGGGTGAGGTATCCACAGGACAGATGATGGGCCAGTGAGTGCTCATTGGAGAGCCTCTTTCTCTTACTTCAGCCTGATGACTCCCCTCTCTGTGGAACACTGAAAAGCACACCAAGTGTGAGCAGGCAATGTCTACTGACCCTGCAGCCAGTCACCCCAGGCACCTAGACCTGCTTCATGATCTGGTAAAGCCAAGACTAAAGTTCTTACTCAAACTGGCCCCTGCGGCTGAGGATGCCCAGACCCTACAGGGCAAGATCTGCCATCATCTGCTCTTTTCCTCCTATAAAGAAAAAGATTCTTATTTGTGATAAGGAATCCAAGCACAGTGTCTTATGTTTGGCCATTTCAACCATAAAGGAACATTAGTCTCTGCACTATAAAAAAGTAGCACGAAAATTTTAAAAGATAAATAAAAAAAAAAAGGTCATAAGAATGTGAATGAGAGTGATCAAAGTGATTGATAAGGTAGTGACCCTCGGTACGGTGCTTTCCTTCTAAGGAGTCTTAGTTTGCAATTTAGGAGCAGAGCGCTGGTGTGAATCTCTCAAAGCTTGCTGACGCAAATTCATAAGCAAAATCAGGGTTGCTCCCTTCACCTGGCAGACGAACTGGCTGCCATGTCTCTCCTGACAGGCACCTTCTCCCAGCTCCCAAAAGGATGAAGAGCTCACACGGGGGGCCCTGCCTCCCTCCCCAGGTGATATTTGCCAGGCAGTGGATCCCAGAGAAGAAAGGCAGAGAGGCAGGAGTATTTTTCTAGAAAAAGAAATCACATTCTCTGATCCCAATTGTTCATTGGAACTTAAAAAATAAGTTTTCAAAAAAAGGACTCGACAAAATAAATTGAATAAAGTAAAATACAATTCAGTTCGAGCTGAGGAAGTGCTTGTGAGTTAACGTCATAAACCCTCCTTTGACAAGTGGCTTTCCATCACTGAGCAGCTCCATTGATGGCCTCAGGATGGTGGCCTGATCGTCAGCTGGCGGATGAGGGACGGATCTGCTTGTCAGGAAGCCAGCGGATTGCCCTGGAGTTGTTTGTAATGACAGGCGACAAAGAATGGCTGTTCAGAGTGATCTCTTGCTTTACAAGCTCAGTGGCGTCCAGACAGACCTGGCATCCTAGAGGACTCAGCAAAAGACCCCAACCTGCAATGTGCCTTCTCCTTAAGGCCACACTCCACCTTCAGCAATTTACACACCAAGGCAGCTCCTTTGCTGTCGTCGGAGTTACAATAAATATCGTAGTAAAAATGATGAATCCTTTTTTTTTTCCTTATGACTCACAACACTCCCTGCACTGAGATTTCTGTCTTTTATTGTAGCGTGGAAAACGTTTCCAATCATAATTTTTTTTTGCATTTGATCTTGATTGTCTTAAAAAATTAATCAGACACATGTTCACTATGTTTTTTATCCAACTGTCTCCAGAATGTTTTTTGACAATTTAGAAAAATGTTTTGAAAAATAGTAAAGGGAAATATTTAAGTAATTATGATCCTCACATTGCGAGGCCAAGTGAAATAAACTAATGCAATGGAAACATGTTTTACAGATTTCTTTAATTATTTTTAAGTACAATGAAATTGCATGGCTCTGCAGGAAAGATTTGTAATCTGGACCCTCTCTGACATTTACCTCTGTAGGGACTGTATGCCTCACTAAAGGGATAGGACTGGACCAAACAGTGGCTTGTGTTGGACTTGAGCATGCCCCACCACACCCCAGCTCACCATGATCTCCAGCAGGCTGAGCCTCTTTAATAAACATACGATCAAAGTCAAAAACATATGCTTGCTATGCAGAAGCATCTTGAAGACATCTCAGAACTAGACTGTGGTCCCAGGGACCTCCCAAACAGAAGTCCTGGGGCTGCCCCTGGGATGGTGGGGCTGTGTTTATGATTTGCATATATTCATCTGGAGAACCAGTCCACCTTAGAGCAAGCAGTCATGCACCAAGTTTGGACATGGCAGGCACAGCAACAAGTTGTCTACTGCAAAGACTATATTTCATCAGGTCCTAGGGTCTGATGAAAGAGGGGAGCAAAGAGGATTAGATTTCTTTTCAGCTCTACAATTTGAACATTGACCGAGAGGGCATGAGAAGAGAGAAGGACCCATATGATGAAAAAGATCCACTTCTACAACCAAGCTGGTATGCTATAATGCAATTCTGACACTAACCAATGGCAGTTAGTGTAGATGCTGCAGGTTAAAGTCACAGTCCCCAGTAAGATTATCCTCATTTCAGACACTGGCCACAGCTCAGGGGGAGTCTCCAGCTCACTTATGCTTCCAACTAACCAGGAGGAATCCTATGACACCAGTCTCTAGTTCAATACTTCACTAGAATGTCATCCAGAACTCAGGAAATCACTATGCTTTTGATCATCATTCTATCACAAAAGAAAAGTAACTAATTAGAACCAAAAGATATCCAGGATAAGATCTGGGACAGTCCCAAATGCAGGTGAGTCACCCTCCTGGTATGTCAATATGTTCACCAACCAGGGAGCCCCATTGAACTGCAGCCTCCAGAGTTTATATTAGGGTTCCATGATGTGGGCCTGATTGATTAAGTCATTCACCCAGTGGTTGAACCCAATCTTCAGTCCCTTCCCCTTTCCTCCCTGGAGATCACACTGTGTCAAAAGACCATGGTTGATCTCTCTAGAGACCTTCACCTATCTTGAGTCATTTCATTAGTTTGAACTCAAGTGGAATCCAAGAGGTTCATGAAGAACAAAAACATCCACACTTATTATTTGGGAAATTTCAAGGATTTAGAGTCTGTCTCCCAGGAACCAGGGACATAGGACAGTCGAGTTCTTCGGTCTACAATAATATAAAACCCTGAGATTCTCTTGGCTTTCACTGCCCTTAGACATCTGGGCACCATTGACTCAAGTCTCCACTCCATTTCCACAGTCTCTGAGAGTCCCAGCCATGCTCTGTGATTTGTGAGAGCTTCCAGGGGCTGCCTGCTGCCTCTGACTCCTATCCTGTGTTAGCTACCCCTGTTTCCCTCGGAGTCAACCCTGGCTTTACCTGTGGTTTCTCCCAGGCATGTTGTGAGCTTAGTTCAGCTATTGAGCCCTCAGGGTCAGCACACGGGTTCCCCTCATGCATTCCCTAGCCTGTTCCTTTCCCTGCATTTTCTCTCAGACACATACACCATCTTCCTGTCTTCCCCTAGAGCAGTTGAGCTGCCATCTTTGCATCTGAGCAGCCCTTGGGGGTCTTGCCTTCAAAGCCACGTGGCCAATCAATATTTTTCTTCTAATGAATATAGAGTTCTTCCCCACAGAAAGGATCTTTATGAACCCTCTCGTCACATCTTTACATGTCTCTCGTGGTGAGTCTCTACATCACTACTGGATCCATGAATAATTCACATTTGGGGACTGTCACCAGAAATGGGGCCTGTTACTAGCAATAAGGACAGATGTGTAACAAAAGCAGGTGTATAACTCATTAATTTGTTCTGCCATCACACCTTTGGAGAACTTGGACATGAGAGAGGGTAAGGAATTTGCTTCAGCCTGGGCAAACTCTGGACCAAAGAAAAAACTCTTTTGAATACCTCATGAAAAAGTTGTTTTGTGGCTGCACTAACGTAACCCTGCTAGGCACAGAAGCCCTGGTGATGAGGGAAATGGGCCCAGGAGGCATATTCCACTCAGTGTGCTGGTCTAGGGAGAATCACCAGGGCTGGGTGAGATTCTCCCACAGGTCTTTCTTGGCACCTTGAAAGCCACAACTCTCTGTGGGGCCTGGGAACACTGACACTTCCTCCCTCTCCTCCTGTTTCTCTCCCCCAAGGGGACCCTCAGCCAGGCACATGGCTCCCCAGGCTCTGCAGGGGGCAGGGCAGGGCAGGATCTCACCATCCTGGGGCCTAGGCTGCTATCCCATAGGGCCTTAAACTTACTTTCCTGTTCCCAGGAGAGGGCCCATCACAGTGTGACCTCTAGAAAAATCAGTGAACTTATATGGGGGAAAAACACAACCTGATACTTTAACAAATGTACTCCAGAGCCCTTTAGACTTTTAAAGTATTGCAACTATTTCTGTCACTTCAACAGGTTTTCAATTGCACATATAAACCATGGTGCTGTGGCAGAATTCACTTGCTTATAATAACTTAATAATAATAATAATAGTGTCTACTTTTGAGCTTCTGCTCAGTTGCTGAGAATGAAACACTGTGCTAGGGCCTTACCTCTGCTCCATCATGTCATCTTTACAATAGGCCTCTCAGGTCAGGGGCTGGGAGGAGAAAGGTAACTCCATTCATGTGGAGAAACTGAGGCACAGAGAGTGTCAGCACTTTTCTGGAGTCCTTGACTCTCCCAATGAGGAGAGCTGCCTCTGAATCGCCATGCCTTTCATTTGAACACCTGGGAGACCCTACAGGGGGCTTCCAATAGACCTTCTCTCAGCCTGACAAGTGGAGCATCCTGTACCAGGATTGCATGACAACTATAGTCTCCACCCAGTAAAGTAACAGCTGAGCCTGGTCGCTCCATGTTCTTACTTTGCAGTTCTCCTCTCTCATAGGAACAAGGGCATCCCAAGATAGCATTTCACCTCCTGAGTTATCCAGACTGAGCTCTGCCCACCAGGAGCTCACAGAGGCTCCTCTGTGGCAAGATGTTGACCCGTTCACTATGAGGATATTTATTGAATTGGCTCTGGGGCAAAGAGATATTTTGACATTTTCCTTTTGGAGGTTCCTACAGGAGAGAAGCAGGTCCCCTACAGCTCCAGCATGATCCCTCTCGATTCCAAGGATGGGGGATCAAAAGCTTAAGATCCTCAGAAGGAAGTCCCCCAGACTGTCCACGTGGGCTCTAGTGAATTCCAGCAGAGGAGCCACATGGTAACAAAGGGTTAAATCCCCCCCATGTCCTTTTTCACTCTTCTCCAGGCCCCCCATGGGTCTACTTTGCATGTGGGTACTTTTCAGGGAATTCCTGACCTTCACAAAGGATATCAAGGGCCCGAAGAAGAGCATCATTCCACCTTGGCTAAAAAACGACAAATGTTGCAAGGGAGTTTCCTATATAGATGTAATGGTTAACACAGAGAGAAATTGGTAACCTCCAGCCACCATCTAGGAGGTTAATAGAGAAGACCAGCTTATTCACACTCACACTCACACTCACCCAACTTCTATAATCTAGGTTCAGGCAATGATGTGTGCAATGAAGGAAGTTACCGGTGTCTCTAGGTCAAGGAGCATAACATGAGATTGTAGAGACAGACTTGAGCCAGGTCATGGAGAATTTTTAGATTATGCTGAGAAATTTGGATATTGTTTGCTGAGTAGCACGACATTGTTGATGGATTTTCAATGGAGGAAAGCATGATTCAATTGATGTTTTGAGAATAGTGCTCTGGCTGCTGTATAGAAAATGGATTGGCCAGAGCAGGCATGGAGTGAACAAACACCTGTGGTTGTCATGGGGGGAAAAATGCCATGGGGCAGGATGGGAGCAACAAAAATGGGGAGAAGCAGAGAGATGCAAGACATGTGCTTAAGGAAGAAAAGGAAAGACTTGCTGAGAGTTTGGATGTAAAGGTAAGAGAAAGTAAGGATTCGAAAAATTCTGGTTTAACCAATAGGGTGGATAATGGTGATTGCCACTGAGATGGAAAGACTATAGAACATATTCATGTTCATAACTTCAAAACACCCTATCACAAGTTTCATGACTTGAAACCACACAATTATTATCTCACAGTCTCTTGTTTCTCTAGATCTATAGTCTGGGCTCAGAGCTGGATCCCTGCACAGAATTTCAAGGAGCTTCCATCCAGGTCTTCAGCTGAGATGTGGTTCTCATGGGGAGCTTGAGTTTCTCTTCCAGCTCACTGGGTGCTGAAACAGTTCAGCTTCTTGTGGTTGGAGGATCAAAGTCCCAGAGTGATGGCTGCCCCTAGCCACAGGTCACATCGACATCCTTGTTCAGTAGGCTTCTCCATCTCATCTACAGCCACAAAGAACCTCATCTAAGTTAAATCCCTTTGGTGCCTCCTCTCCCACCCACTGGAGAAATCACTCTGCTTTTAAAGGTCTCATGATATGAAGTCCCGCATGAATAATCTCCCTTTCTTAAGGTCAACTGCGCCATATTGAGCTAATCATTGAAATGAAATCCATTACACACGTAGTCCTAGGGATAATGCAGAGCACGTACGCTAGAGGGGTAGAAACTCTTGGGGATAGCTTAGAATTCTGCCTGTCACGCAGGATTAGTTGGAGCTGAGTTAAGAACTCAGTTTTGATGATTGTGGGACAGCCAGCATGAGGTGTGAAAAGTCAAGGGTGGCTACATAAAGTCTGGATTGGTAACAGTTATTATGTTAAAACTATGAGGATGAGACTGGATAGGTAAAAAATAGATGTGCAAAACTGAGCTCTTGGGAACTCAATGTCAAGAGTCTGGATAGAAGATGTTGATTGAGCCCAATATGCTTCAGAAGGAGAAGTCAGTGAGCTAGGAGGGAGATGGGAAGAGTGTGGTCACAGAAACCAAGAGAGAGAAAGTGAATGTGCATGTGTTTTAAGGCAGGACTCGTCGTTTCCTTCTAAAATAACAAGTGGAAAACATGTTTTGGAGAGATGCATTGAATCTGAGAGGGTTGGGAGGGAATGCATGGATAGGTGGATTGGAATGTTCCAAAGAGAAGAAAAACTGATGCATCCATGACCTTGAAACAGCAAGAGGGATGGACCAGGGCACATGGAGAGGCACTGGCCTTTGATAGGAAGAAAGATACTTTGTTCTCTGGTAAAAGGAGTCACTTCAGACAGTCACATAAGAAAATATAATCCCTACAATGTCTTCACTTTTCTCAGTTGAAAGCGAGGCAGACTCCAATCAGGGCGGGTTGGAGCAGCCTGCATGTTAGCAAACAGTGCACAATGAGAACTCTTGGGAGGAGGAATGGAAGAAACAGAGAAGAAACAGGACTTCAGACATGTGATGCCAAGACGAGCGCCCATTCGAAGAACCTTCCTGACCAGATGTCTGGCCAGAGGCAGGCCTAGATTGCTCACGGCGATCTCCTTCAGCACCAAGTGCTACCCTGGATGTCAGAATTCACCATGCACGTGTCTAAATACAGACTTCTTTGTCATCTCACCACATAACTGGAATCTCCCAGAGCATGGAATTGTGTGTTTTTATCCAAGGAGAAACACTGCATCTGGCCACAGAAATTGTTCCCTGACTAAATGGAGGAGGCCCCAAGGGGACTACAGACATTGACAATAGCGGATGAATCCAGACGTTGCTTATAAAAAAAGATCACCCCCATCATGGCTTACTTTTGGCCAGACAGGGTAGCTCACAGAGCACGGCTCCCTCTAAAGACAGTCTGATTCTGGGTGGTAATCTTCACATTCAGATTCACAAATTTCACATATTCATATCCATGGTTTTGTATTTAAGCCCAAATGAGCAGAATCACCTAAGGGGAATATCTAAAATATGATTTTATTATTAAGAGTAAATAAACCCACACAAACCCTCCACCAACCTGCTGTCTCTCCAAGTGTCAGTGGGAAGCAGGATAGATTGGAAAGGAGCACCAACTGGGCCTGTTTCATGGAGCTGGCCTACAAAATTCTCCCAGTTCCTAATGCTCACTGGGCCATCTTGGAACCTGCCATCTGAAAGTCATTCATTGGTCTCCCACTCCCATGTCCTGCTGCTCTGTGGCTATTCAGACAGAGTGCAACCAACACCCACTTGTTTCCTTAGCACCATCTCTTCTGGACCCCTTGCATTCCCCAGCAGAGCTGCCTGCCGTTGCTGCATATTAATTGAAGGGATCCATTTGTTGGGGGAGAAGAGAGGTAGGGAGTTACATGGAAGAAACCCAGAGAAACTGAGCAAAGCAAAAAGGAAGGAGGGAGCTCTGAGCTGGGCACAAAGGACTGGAGTTCTTGCTCTGGCTCCAAACTTAGTCACTAAGTCACTAAGTCACTTACTCCCTCTGAACTTTATTTACCCCAAGATGAAGGAAGATTAAGGCTCCTACCTGTTTCAATGGCCCATTGTTTTGCAGAGAGGCAGGAAGACAATTAAGGTAGGAAGGAAGAAGAAGAGAGAAGGGATAAATGAAGAGGACAAAACTTGCTGTAACTTGCTAGACAAAAATAGATGGTCATTTTCTTTGACCCCACAGAGCAACTTAAGTATAAGGTAAGAGGACACACCAATTTTGACAGGTTTAACTCTATGAATGTTTAAGTCACATAAAACAAGAAGTCCAGAAACAAACCAAGACTCTGGACCCGAATTATTTGCTAACTTGGAGTCAATCACTGCCCAGGTCCTTCCATCTCTCCCCTACTATGCTCGCTCAGTGCACAAACAGCCTTTGCCTTCAAGATTCCTCCTCTTGTATCTCAAGATGGTTAGCCCCAAAATACCAAAATGCACTAGAAATTAGAAGGTCTAGAGGCTTGAGTATTTGCTTCTCTCTCACATCTTCTTTTAAGGACAAGGAATCATTTTGTGGACACTCCTATCCTCCACTCTGTTTTTGACAGATGCTTGCTTATGTCTCATGGGTCAGAAGGGAGTCTGTTTCTGTTTCTAAGCCCATCGATGACCACTGAACCAAGGACAGTGACCATGGTTAGTGTAGACAAATCAAACCAGAGGGCTGAATGATATGGAGTTCATCATCAAGGACATTACAGAGGAGGGCCACATTTGCAACAAAGCTTTTTTTTTTAAGAAGAAAGGATGTTTTGGTGAGTCTATGGAAACATCTGAGTGTGGCCTTCATGGATTAGACAATGCCCTACAACCAGGGGAAGCCCTGGAAGTCTTCTGCTATGGGTTTCAGTGACACTAAGAGATTGCTACCTTCCTTCTGGATCTCACTTTCCTTTCTAAACAAAACAGGTTTGGGTCAGAGTATCTCTAAGTTCAATAATATCAGACATACATTTAGTATGTGAAATACACATGCTTCTCATCATGATCATCAGAACTGTCAGGGGAATATTTGTTAGGGTTCTTCCCTTTAATAATTAAGAAGGAAAAAAGGAAGGCAATCCAAGAAGGGAAATTACCCGTATGTCCCCTCATTCTTTTTTAACTAGAACTCCTTACTCAAAGTAATATTGGGGGAAATGTTGTCAAGTGAGGAAACTGGGCTTGACTCAATCTAGACCCTTGGCTATAAGAGATAGAAGAGGCAATTTAGATAAACTTAAGTAAAAAGTATGTGTTGGGAAGATGGCGGGGGGGGGTGTCTTGGCCAATAACCATGGGAAATATAGTTTCCCCAAGGGAAATTCAGGAAATTCTGTGATCTACAGGAAGGCAATGTGTATGGGATGTGAAGAAAATAATCTAGGAGCACCCATATATGGGACTGTAAATACTCCAAATGTGTAATGTCCTCCGGATGAAAGTATGGTTAAACACAATTTTGCACCCACTTCCCATCTTTCAGGCAAACAAACAACTGGTTTCATTTGATTTGATGGAGACACGGAGGCTTGGGGTAGTAAAGAAACTTGTCCAAATCAATGGCACAGCTAGAATTAATACGCTAGATGAAAAAAGTCTCTCTAGACTTTTTAGATGTCCTCTGGGTGAGCATGTGCTTTGGACATTTGTGGCATAATAGAGAGAAATAGTTGTGATCTCTGACCCTCACATTGACCTCTGTCATGAAGGGGAAGCCTAAAGAGACCTCCTGGACAACATTGGAGACTGTGTCCATTAAAGACTCACACCCCATAGTCTCCATGTTTTCTGAAGTTCTCCCAGGCAATTTCTTTCTATACTATGAAAATCATCCTCGTGGTACAAAGAGTTGAAGTAAAACGTGTGCAAAAGGGGGTTCATTATGGGGGGGGGGGGTCTGCTTCACTGCAACCTGTGACATAAGTCCAGATTGCCTCCACCCCACCCAGGGGACCTTCCCACCTCAAGGGGGTAGCAGGCATATGTACATGGAGTAAGCGGGTAGCTGGCAAGGAGGCTCCCCAGAGGGGCCAGCCTCACTCTGACTCCTGACTAGGCCTGGCCTTTGCTACAGCTGGACTCTTGGGGCCAGGACAAAGTCTGGCAAAGTGGCAATGTGTGTGGGGGCTGGGTGTGGATGGGAAGGACACAGAACGCTTTGTAAGCACATCTGGGCTGCTCTGCGAGGAGAAGCTGCTGACAGACTGTTTGCCAATGAAGAAAGTCGCGCAGCCTAATAACAATCAGATGGCTCTCCAGCCCATCTCTGTCTTGGCTGGGCTTTGCAGGATGTACCTAGGCGGGTCCAAACAGCTCTTCCCTTGGGGAACCCAATACAGTGGAGTCTTGTGGGCCCTTCCACCAGCCAACAGCCAAGAAACCTCTGTCCCTTGTACAAAGGTCAGGAGTTTGTACTTTGGCCCTGATTCTTCTGAAACACTACTCCCAAAGCTCTGGCCCATGCAGTTGGTTTCTCTTGGACCATTTCTTGATTTAGCCTATTACTGTCTGAAGCCAAAAATCTCTGACACCCAGAATTCATTGCCGGCTCGTTATCTCAAATGGTCTTCTTCCCAAGGTGACTCCCAGAAATGAAATTTGTCTAACTTAACAAAATATGTTTCCAGCTTCCTGGAGGCAGAGTTCCCATTTTGTTTTTTCCGTCCCCTGCTTGGTCTCATAAGACTGAGACAAGAATGAGTTACCCAAATGGTTGGGAATGTTCATCAATGGCTTCAGCCACCCAATAGTGGACATGCAACCTGCAACACAGAGGAGACAAGAAGCCAAAAGCAGCCCATGGAATAATTTGGCCAGCTGCAAGACTTGGATGGGAGATCACTGAATACTCATTAAATCTCCTACATTCAAAATTTTCAAAACCTTCTAAAATCAAAAATTTACCTAAAGGCTCAGTAAATAAAACAGAGAAGAGTGGGGTGCCCTGAACAGGAGTATAGGGTTTTAAATGGTTCACCTGATCCCTCTGCTTCTCTACTCCTTCTTCCAAGTGTCTTTTTGAGGGAACCCAATGGAAATTCCAAGAATGTCTCTGGGCCCAGTGTGGAAATCCTTGCATTGACCCTGCTCCCACCTCCTGCTACCTACCTTGTAGCAGATTCAGATAAGCAGGTGCCTCCCCCAGGCTCGTCTGAAACTAGGAAATTGATGAGCATTGTTTATGCCTGGACTTCAATCCAGAAGCCCTGACTTCCAGTTCTAGCCTTGACACCGACTGGTTAAGCACCCTTGGACTTAACATCCTGAACTTCAACTCTCTTATTGTAAAACAGGTTGGTGCTGCCCACCTTGCAAAGAAGCAGCACCTGCTAAAATCCTAGCCCAGACTTGGCACTTGACAGCTGCAGATTTTGTAAACCCACTTGTGCCCCTGTGATGTCTGATCTTTGCAGAAGCAGAAGCAAGACAAAGAAGGTATACGTGGGACGAAACCTTAAGAGCAATAAATCCAGGAGGCCACTGCACTTTCATAGGACCATGGAGCAAAAGTGGAAAAAGCAGTGTTTGGGTACTTTTCCTTGGACACATTTGGTGAGGCCGCTGCAAGACATCCTGTACATTCTATTATTAGGAAAGGAACCCAGCCCGGGACACAATCATCACAAACCTCAAACTGCTGTTTACAAATGCGGGGAGTTTGGTGAGACCTAAAATGCTCTTCCCCAAATGCATTCTCCCCCGCCCCCTTGGTTTTTAAACCCATGTGGATTCCAAGGGAAATTGAATCCATATGTTTCTGGTTCATTTACACTGAACTCATCAAAATGTAATTTTGCAACATCTAGTTGACGTCCAGGATGTCTTTAGAAGCCTCATTTTTATGCCTTTTTATAAGCCCCTCTCCCTTGGAGACAGGAAGTTAAGCCTTGCCAAGAGTGGATGGAATTCAAGCCAAGCAGGAGTTCTGCCTGGAAGACCCAGGAGGCTGGAAGGGCTTCTTATCTCTGAGTCGAGGACCTTTGCCCAGGTCCCCATCTTCATTCCCAGAGCAGGAAGCTGTCAGAGGTGCCCAGCGGGGAGGTGCTGGACTTCCAACTCAGGCTTCAGTGAAGCGCAGGCTCCTTCCATTGAAGCTTGACATTCTCTCACCTCCCTGATAATTTCAACCACATCAAAACAAACAAACAAACAAACAAACAAAAAACTAGTTGCATTCGGTTGATGGAGATGCTGAGGCTCAGGGTAGTAAAGAAACTTGTCCAAATAGATGGCATAGCTGGGATTAATAAGCTAGATGAAAAAAAGTCTTTCTAGACTGAGATGTCCTATGGGTGAGCATGTGCCTTGGACATCTGTGGGATAATGGAGAGAAATAGATGTGGTCTCTGACCTGCTTCACTCTGAGGCCCGACAGGATCCTGAGGTATTACATTATCAGTGTGCTCTGGGCTCCGAGTAGGTTAATGGTCCATTTAAAAGTAAAATTTTGACCAGCTAATAAGGCTTCGGTCACAGGCTGCAGTTTACACATAAATACGAATGCAGGGAAGGAGAGGTGCACCTCAGGGTCGCCGTGGTGGAGGCAGATAAGTGGGAAATTTGGATTCTGGTCCTGAGTCCGGCACGCAGTGGCATCCTCAAATACCTGCTCTAATTAATTAGAACACCTTCTCTGGCTCCCTGCTCAACAATTATGCAGGCAGAGAAAAATAGCATGTCTTCCAAGGGTTTGCAAAGGTCCTGGTATGTTTTGCATTGGTCATCTGCGGGGTAGTGACTGCCAGCTAGCCGCCTGCAGAGGAGGGTCTGAATGCAAGATGTGGGCTGGAACAGCAGCCCACAGAGAGAGAGGCCTCTTGGTCCCTTTTGGCATATATTTGGAGGAAGTGAGGGGCACCCAGACTTCGGCAGCTATGACAAAGTCAGGTCCAGTTTCGGTCATCTCTATGCCCCTACCCCTAGCATTCACCAGGGACATGAAATTAACAGGAAATGCCTGAGGCCAGGTGATCCATATTCACTATTATGGATTGGTAGCCTTTGGCAGAAGGCAGACTGTGGATCTGCAGCATTATGACCCATAGTGTCTCCCAGATACCATGAAAATGACTTTATCTTCCATTAACCTCAGTCCCCTTCCTCCCCCAAAAGCCTAAGACTGGGTCTGCCCTTCAGTGGGTTGTTCCATGGAAAACCCGGAACTTGCCAGAACTGCACTGGCTCTCTGAAAAAATCCGGCCACCATGTGGGTGGTCTGCAGCAACCATTTCCAGTAGAGAGATGAGTATCTGCCAAGTGTTTTCCCAGATGAATGGAAAAGTCTCAACCATCACTGCCCTTCTTTCTTTTTCCTGCCTTAAATGTAGATATGATACCCGAGGGCTTAGCAGCTATCTTGCCACCATGAGGCAACAAGCATGAGGGGAAAATCCAATATACCAAGGAAGGTGGAGTAGGCACACGGCACAGGGCATTGCCGATAAACTGAGGCATCTATAACTAGGATAATTGCTACATGAGTTAAAGAAGCCCTCTGTGCCTCCAAACTCTTTGCTAGGTTTTCTATTTATTGAAGCTCAAGGTGTTCTTCAGCTAGTTCTAGTTATAAAGAAACAGAGTTGAAATACTGCAAGATGTTGAGGCAGAAGTTATTGAGAACAGGGACTCAAAGTTCTCAAGGCAAACTTGTAAGTCCAGAGAGACCATATGTCAGTCCAAGAACCTGGGGTTCAAAGAGAGCTGGGAGCCCAGGACAGCCATACAAGAAGGAGTAGTTAGCCAGTCCATGTGTCCCAAGCACTTGAAGCATGTGTAAAGACAAAGAGTCTGCTCCTAGCACAACCCCAGGGACTTGACCTATGAGAGGGGCTTCTGTCATGTCCATGCACACACCACAATGTGATGCTAAAGCTTTAGGAGTGACATTCTCTGATGATGTTCCCATTGGACACGGTACAGCCAGCAGCCTCGGAGAGCAGGTTCCTAGAATAGAAGCCGTATCCTGGTAACTAGCCATACACCGGGGCTGAAGCCAGATCCTCCCTGGGTGCTGGCCACATCAGTTGTGAGAATGGATAAAAACTTTGCTCTCTCCAGATAAGTGAGTGGGGAGAGGGACAGAACCAAGCCTAAGCACAAGGTAGATCCTGGGGATGCTGGAAACACTGGGGGGCGGGGAGGTGGGGCAATCTTCAGGCAACCCAAATCTAGACAACAGGTAGACATAAGACATTAGCCCCCTTCATTTTGACCCAAAACATGAATGCATTGGGGACTGTCTGGGTTATGTGGATAAAACGGTCATCCCTCAGCACATGCATGATTTGAAAATGTAGGACTTGGGAGCTTCCTAGTATCTTTGTTGGTGCTCATGTTTTCTCTTCTTCCCCCTAACATGTTCTCTTCCTACAGAATCCATGAGTCCTGGAGCTAACCCAAGGGTCTGAATAGACTGTGGGGTACTTGTCCCCTCCTCACCAAATCTTGTTTCCTCTGAACCCTTTCTTTCTTTGCACCATAAATCTCAAATCTATTCTGTTAATCTAATAATGAGAATAACCATTAGTACTGACTCCACCTGTAAAGGAGAGTATGGGTGAGAGCATGAGCAAGAGTGGCCTCTTGGTCCCTTTGGGCACATATTTGGAGAAAGATGGGGCACCCAGACTTAGGCAGATATGACAAATCAGGTCTAATTTTGGTCATCACCAGGGACAAGAAATTAACAGTCTTCCATGAGTTCACTGAGTCCCTCAAGGATAGGTTCTCCAGCACCTCTCTATATCTAGCTGCATTTGGGACATTTCAGACCCTTCCTCATCCAGAGTAGTTCCCTTGCTGAGCCACTCCTAGCAGGGCTGAGGCAGGGTGGTGCCCAGAAAATGCATACCAAACAGCCTGGCATGATTCTTCTGCTGGGTGATGGATGCACTCTGGTGGCCCTCTGGTCTCTGGAAAGCACCTGAGTTCTGCAGAACTCCGTGCATTGGTCACCTGGACAGCTAGAACCTGGATCCCAGAAGGGGAAAGCAAACCCTGCCCTAGTGCCCCTCCTGCCCTGATTCCCATCAGCAGGTAACTTCACGCTTATTTCCACTGTCTAGATATTTGGTCCACAGAAAATTGAATTAGCTCCATTATTGATTCTCACAGCACAGTGGGTCCAGCAAAGTGACTGTCTTTTCTGCCCATGAAGGAGGTAATAGTCAGCAATAGAGCAGAGGCCAACATTATTTTGAATTAACTACTAATGGATAGGATTTCTATAGCTATTTTTTAATACCTGTACAATTTGATGAAAATCAGACACAAGAGGAACTCAATTTTGTTTTTCATTAATATTCACTTTGTTAACACGAACAGATGATTTCTGGGAGCTCTCCTCGCCCTTTTAATTTGTTTCCGCATAATGCGGCAAAGATATTCTCCATTATTAAACTGATTAGCAAGTGCCACAAATCTTTTCTTGTAGATTTCTTCATTATTACTTATGCAGGACAATGTGTTTGCATTTTGTGAACCGGAAGGCTGGGGATGGGAGTGCTGGGGATCAGGGGGAGAATGGCTAACAAGAGCATGCTACAGGGACACTGCTACATCGATGTTCATAGCAGCTCAATTCACGATAGCAAGACTGTGGAACCAGCCTAGATGCCCTTCAATAGATGAATGGATAAAAAAAATGTGGCATTTATATACTATGGAGTATTATTCTGCATTAAAAAATGACAAAATCATAGAATTTGGAGGGAAATGGATGGCATTAGAGCAGATTATGCTAAGTGAAGCTAGTCAATCTTTAAAAAACAAATACCAAATGACTCCTTTGATATAAGGGGAGTAAACAAGGACAGGGTAGGGACGAAGAGCTTGAGAAGAAGATTTACATTAAACAGGGATGAGAGGTGGGAGGGAAAGGGAGTGAGAAGGGAAATTGCATGGAAATGGAAGGCGATCCTCAGGGTTATACAAAATGTCATATAAGAGGAAAGGAGGGGTAAGACAAGTTAATACAAATGGAAGAAATGATTTACAGTAGAAGGGGTAGAGAGAGAAAAGGGGAGGGGAGGGGAGGGGAGGGGGGATAGAAGAGAATAGGACAGACAGCAGAATACATCAGAATCTAGAAAGGCAATATGTCAATCAATGGAAGGGAAACTGATGTGATACAGCAATCTGTATACGGGGTAAAAGCGGGAGTTCATAATCCACTTGAATCAAACTGTGTAATATGATGTATTAAGAACTATGTAATGTTATGAACGACCAATAAAAATTTAAAAAAAAAAAAGAATAAACCTAACCAAGGAAGTGAAATGCTTGTATACTGAAAACTATAAAATATTACTAAAAGAAATTAAAGGAGACAAATTAATGGTGAAAAAAAAAAAAAAAGAAAATCCAAAGAAGTGTGCTAAATGACAACAGCACATCTGTCATCAGACGGCACACTTTGAATTCCTTTAATTAGGGGGATGATATGGCACAGGTCACAAGTGGGAAATCACATTCTTGAAGACTCAAAGACTACACAGGGCCTGGCCATAGCATCCAAAGTAAGGAAAATACTGACCTTTGTTCACGAGGAGAGAAAACTTTTCATGGACCCTCTGATAGTGCTTGATCCTCCCTGTAATGGGCAGCTCATCACCTCACAGGATAGCCATGACCAATTTAAGATCTCATATTGTCCAATCCTTCATGAAAGCATTTGAAGCCACTTTCTCCAAGGTGACAACCTAGAACAGTGACAGAACACTTTGGAAGCAGGAAGCTTGGCTGTTCTGTGAGGTGTTTGGAGACCCAAAATCCAGAGAAAAAGGGAGAATCAGACTCATCTTAAGCATCTCTCAAGTAACTTTTCCTTGGACTGATTGAAATCTTCTTACTCCCAAAGCCCCTTTAGAGTTCATTTCATTTCAAGTTCAAAGCATAACCTCAACTGAACAGGACAAAAATTAGTACTAAACAAACAAACAAACAGCAACAACAACAAAAGAAAATAGAGATCTCTGAGGAAAGTAAGGCCAAGTTAAATGACCTGTTTCAAAGTTACCAGAGCTAGTACAGGTGTGGCTTGAGTGGTGTATTAGTCAGCTTTCCACAACTGAGACAAAATACTTGAAATAAAAAACTAATAAAGAAAAAAGGTTTATCTTGGCTCATAGTTTCGGAAGTTTCAATCCATGATCCCTTGGTCCTGTCACTTTGGACCTGTGGTAACACCAATTGTCATGGCAGGAGTGCATGGTGGCTGGAGAGCAAAGAGAAAGGAAGAAGCATGGATCTCCATATCCCCTTCAAAAGCACACCCTCAACAACCTGACTAGGCCCCACCTCTTAAAGATCCCACCACCTCCCCAAAAAGCCACAGGCCAGTGACAAACCCTTCAAACCTGGTCCTTCTGGAGTCACCTATTCACTACAGCATATGGTTCTACAGCTTGGATCCTTGGGCTCACCAGGCTCTAAATAAAAATGCTGATTTTTCCAGGTTGCCTGAAAAGAAGTCATCTGCCCAGCACCTGGTACAAGACTTAGTGCTGTAGGTCACTATTCCAGCATTGCTAGAGCAACCGATGGCTAGCCCACCTTTTATTTCAAGGGGATCTCTGCTCAATTCTTCATCCAACATTTGCTGCTCAATGAACTTGCATTTTCTGAGAAACCTAAAGCTGCATTCGCTCAGCTCAGGGAGCTCTCATTGTCCTCTGTCTTCAAGAAAAGAAAAATCAAATGTCTTGGCCTGGTGGAATACAGACCAAGACCTGGTAAACAGATTCATGTTATTTCATACTTCATTGTTCCTCACTTTTATGGTAGTGGTCTCTATTCAGTTCCCCAGGCGTCCAGGCCCATTCTTGGCTTTTTCCCTCTGGTAGACAGTTGATCTTGTTAGTCCACCTTGCTACCAGACTGGGCTGGCGAAGAAATTCAGCTCACGCTAGTCTGAGCACAAAGAGAGTGTATTGATGTCAGTGAATGAAAACAAAACAAAACAAAAATATATATATAAGAGTTACTGGCTTCTGGCATGGCTGAATCCAGAGTCTCAAACAACATCTCTAGACTCTGGATGTCCCCATGTCCTTGTCCCCAGGTCCTTTGGCATTGACTTCACTCTCCAGAAGCTCTTCC
Organism: Urocitellus parryii; assembly: GCF_045843805.1. Classification (NCBI taxonomy): domain Eukaryota; kingdom Metazoa; phylum Chordata; class Mammalia; order Rodentia; family Sciuridae; genus Urocitellus; species Urocitellus parryii. The sequence goes on from NC_135545.1 coordinate 20,355,151, forward strand.
CTCATTATGACAAAGATGGCCACCAAGAGCATCAGACTGTCATTTTGCCTTCTTTTCTGTAATTTTTCTAGATTGAAAGACTCTGTGAAGGATTGTCATGTGGCCAATCCTGAACTGATCCCTGTGGCAAAGATGAAATATGCTGATTTTCTTTTTTTTATATTAGTTACACATGACAGTACAATGATCTTGACAATTCATACATTTGAATCAAATGGGGGTATTTTCTACTGAGTCTTCTGTCTACTTCCCAGCTGGTCAATGGTTAGTTAAGTGTCGTGAAAATACAAGGATAGAATGTATGGGAGTGATGGTTGAGGTTGGTGTTACCAGAAGAGAAAAGATCTGTTAGAACCCTTAAAATAAGAGTTATCTGCCACACCCAGTGTTATTAAATCTCACATAACCGTCACATAGAACAGAACTTGAATCTCACTCATTTTGCATAGGATGATATCTGTGACACCTAGTCTTCTTAGTTCTCTTCTTTTATTGACCCTTTGGAAGTCATCTTTCCCCAGTCCTAGAAGGAAAGAATTTCAGCATTAGAGATTGTTCTACAAATAAGCAGACTAAGATCCTAAAATAGGTACAGTATTGTCAAAGGGCTTCAGACAAATAAATAATACAGTACAGGCTTCTTCTCAACCTCCAATCAAAGGATCTTACTATCATAACTCACAAACTAAAGCAGATCACTGCATCCGTACTTCAGTCTCTGTTCTATAGCTCCAAGTTGGGTCTAGATTTTTTTTTTTTTTTGAGCTGGCACTTGGTAGGTAGATGAATGACATTGGAATGAGATAAAGGATAATATCCTTATCTGTCATTTAGTGCTATTAGATTTTAGAAAAAAAAACACAACAAAAGGAAACAAATAATCTTTTGGAACATCTGTATTCTCAACTACAAAATTGAAATAAGAACAGCTACTCAGGTTCTAGTTCGATTTTACATGCAGAAAGTACACTTTGACCTGTCTCCCTCATTAACTAAAACTGAAATCCTGGACTGGGTGGATGGTTCATTCCCTTAAGGATTCTAAAAAGAAAATGGTAGAAGTCAAATTGGGGAAGGAAAACAGATATTAAAGGGCTACTAAAATGGCAATGAATCTCCCTTATTTATTCCTCCCTCTGTTTTTTTTTCCAGGCAAACTCACATGCAGCTCACATTCTTCAACTGTAAACCAAGTACAGGCAGGAAAGAGACATTTCCAAGGTAAGATCTCTCTTTCTGATCAGAAAAGCAGAGAGGGGGACCCTAGGATTCCCAGACAGTGGAGGAAATTCTCTGCTTTGTTTGTTTGTATTTCATTCTTTCCTGCTCCAATCACTAAGAAATCCCTCAGTGACAGAGAAAGAATGAGAGAGGGAAACCCTTCTCTCTGACCAGAGAAACTGTGGTCCCCAAAACATATGGATAACCACATTTTTTCCCCTATCATTTTGCCATTTGTCCTTGAGAAAGGGAAGAATGGAACAGAACAAGTCAGAAAACCAGGAAGGAAAGTCTTCAGGAGCAAGAAAGTATTGAGGAGAAGCCGAGAGAAGGGATACCATGAAAATGATCCAGTGAAGTTGCGTATGAACTGGGTGGTTGACACCCCAGCAGCATATGCCTGGGTCTGATGTTAAGCAGCACACTAAGGCGTTGAGATCCACATTACAGAATAGATTACTTTCCAGGTCTCAGACAACGTAGTTAGCGACAAACACAGCGACTGTATTTGAATACCCTTGTAAAAGCCTTGAAAATTGAACTTAAATTGGAACCAGAACTCACAGAATATGGGCTTTTGTGTTAAACATAACTGCCTTATAATCTAGTGAAAAAAATGAACCAATAAAAAAAATAATAAGGATTCAATGTTCTTCAAAAGATTCAGTATTCTTCAAAACAAGATCCAGAGTCCCATAGTATAATAATCAAAATGCCTTATGTATATTCAAAAATTACTTGAAAATGGAAAAGCAAAAAAAAAAAAAAAACCAACTTTACATTGCTGAAGAAAAAGATGATGAACAGACATCACCAAACCTATGATGACATGGAGTTGCAACTATCAAATAAAGACAAAGCAGTTATTACAACTATATTCCAGGAAATAAGGGACAACACTCTTGAAATGAATGAAATCTACAAAGTCTTAGCACAGAAATAGAAAACATATAAAAGAATGGAATAAAAAAATCATAAAATTGAAGAATATAATAAAAATGTCTTAAAAATTCATTGGACTGTCTCAATATTAGGATGGGTTTATCAGAAAGGACCACTGAACTTGGAAGTAGATCAATAAAACTTTTCTAATCCAAACAACAGATAGAAAAATAATTATGAACAGATATTTATTTCCATGCATATATAGGTTTAATGAGATGAACCCAACTACTATGTATAACCCTAAAATTTTAATTAAAAAAAGAAGTTGAAAAATAAAAATAAATAAACAGAGCCTGAAATACCCATGGGAAAATACCAAAATATCTAATATTTATGTCATTAAAATCCCACAAAAAGAAGAAAAGCAAGGTGGTGTATCAGATATTAGATATATATTTAATAAACTGAGAAATAATGGCTGAAAATTTTCTAAGTTTGATAAAAGATATAAACTGATTTGAGAAACTCATAAAGCTCAAAAAGATAAACTCCAATAAATATATATTCAGATACTTCGTTATCAAACCACTGAAAATTAAAAATAAAGAAAAAACATTCAAAGCAGCCAAAGACGAAAGATACATTACCTACAGAGAAACAACTACTTGAATGATTTTTAGATTTATTATCAAAAAGCATGGATATGAGAGGTATGTGGAAGAATGTTTTTATAAGGTTTAAAACTATGATTCTTATCCTGAAATTCTATATCAAGTGAAAATAATTCTTCATAAATAAAAGAAAATAAAGATAATCTCAGATTAATGGAAAAAACAATAAAACAACAACAACAAAAGAAAAATCACAAAGATGTTTAGAATGACAAGAATAAAGAAAAAGTAAAGAATTGTAAGTACTTGGGTAAATATAATCGACTGTTTTCTTGTATTTCTTGTTTCTTATAATGTAATAAAAGTTGAAAGCAGAGTTTTCAATGCATATAAATTTTAAACAACATAAATGAGAGAGGGTCAAAGTTTCTACATCCAACTTCAAGTAATACAATAAAAGGAGGCTGTGAGAATTTCTGTACACTGTAATCCTTAGAATAATCATTAAATATAACTGTTCAGACACATAGAGTCAAACACAGAAAATTGTGTTGTTTTCCTTTTTGTTGTTAACTCATAGGAGTTCAGTATATATTCTGGATTCTAGGCTCTAAATATATTGAGATACATAATTTGCAAACATTCTCTTCCCTATGTAGTTTTTTCCCCCCACTTTCTTGGTCGTGTCTTTTTAAATATCTAATTGTTTTCATTTGGAACAATATCAATGTACGTATTTTTTTCTTCTGTTGCTCATGCTTTTGAAGTCAGATCTAAGACTTCATTGACAAATACAAGATTATGAAGATTTACCCATTTTATTCTATGAGTTTTATGATTTTCACTCTTAGATTTAGGTCATTGATCCATTTTGAGCTCTATTTATTTATTTATTCATTTATTTATTTAGTATAGAACTTGAGGTAGTATTCCAGCTTCATTCTTTTGAATGTGCATAGCCAGTTGTTGTTTCCCTATTGAATGTTCTTGGTACTTATGTAAAAAATAAATCAACTTAAGATGTAGAGACTTACTGATGCACTCTCATATTATCCTTTGGTCTCTATCTTTATAGACATCAAATTGTTTTGATTATTGCAGCAAAGTGTTAATTTTATTTTTTGTAATTTTTACTCCAAAATTGAAAATATAAAAATAAAAAAATAACACAAAACTATTTAAATAATACAAAAAAAAGAGAAGGGGAAAGAGAAGAATAGAAAAAAAAATTTAGGAATCACTGTTCCTTCTCAGACTCTTCCAAGACATTGAAGAGTTCACCCCCTAATTCTTTCTACTTAGCCAACATTACCCTACTACATAACTAACCAAAGTTATGACTCAGTAAGGTATATTTCTGGAATTTATTTTCTTATTATGCCCCTTATTCAATATACAATGTGTAAATATTTTCCCCCAATCTTTGGGTTGTTTTTTTAATCAATTGTTCCTTTTTCTGTACAGAAGTTTTTTAATTGGACACAGTGTCCTTTGTCTATTTCTGCTTTTGTAAGCAGTGTTTTGGGGATTATATCCAAGAAATACTGCCCTGATCAATGTTGTAGAACTTCCCTTTATTTTCTTCTAATAGTTTTACATTTTTAGATCTTGCATTCCAGTTTTTCATCCATTTTGAGTTGATGGTTGAGTTAGGGTTCCTTTTTATTCTTTTCCATGTGGATATACAATTTTTCCAACAGTGTTTATTGTAGAAACTATCTTTTCCCTATTTCGTGTTTCTGCAACAATGAAATATCACTTCATACCATTAATGCCATTACATTGGCTCTTATCAAAATAATGAAGAATAACAAATGTTGGAAAGGATGTGGAGAAAAGATATATATATATATATACACATATATATATGTGTGTGTGTGTGTATATATATGTGTGTGTATTAGTATATAATATATTTATGTGCATAATATATAACATGTGTATAATATACAGTATGCGTATATATACACTAATATTGTCAACTAAAAATAAGTATTTAAAAACAAATAGAACTTTAAAAAAATAGAAGTTTAGCAACTTAGTGAGGCCCTATCTCAAAATAAAAAATAAAAAAGGCTGGGGACATAACCTCAGTGGTAAAGTGCCCCGGGTTCAATCCCAGTACAAAAAAAAAATGAACAATATCTGAGTACTATGGGAGTGATTATAAAACATGTACCAAACATGTAATGTGAATACCAAAGGAGAATAAAGATATGAAACAATAAAGTATTTAAATTTCAAATGGTTGAGAAATTTCCAAAATTATTGAGAGGCACCCAATTGCAGATCCGGAAAGTACCAAGCAAGATAAATACCAAAAAGTACTCCAAGACAAATCATATTCAAAATAGTAGAAAATCAATAACAAAGAGAAAAATATTAAAAGAAGTCACAGGGGAAAATTAGCTTCTCTTGACCTCTCTTCAGTAATCATGTAAGCAAGGGGAGAGTGAAGTAGAAATATATTGAAAGAAGATTCTGTGTCCGTAAAATAATCCTTCAAGAATGAAGATGTTATAAAAGACTTTCTCAGACAAATAAAAATCAAGGAATTTATTACCAGTAGATTTGCCCTGCAAGAAATGTGGGGAAAAAAAATAGTCAGGGAGAAGGCAAGTGATAAAGGTCAGAAACTCAAAGCTAAATAAAGAAAAGAGAATTGGAGAAGGGATAAATAAAATAAAATATATTTTTATTCTTAATTTTCATAACAATAATAGCAAGAGTGTTTAGCTAATGGATGATGAACAGGAATGACAGTTGTTAATTAGAGATGGGAAGGAAGAATGGAGAGTATTCTTAGATATACTACCCTTGAAATGATATACAGTTATTTGTTAGTAAGTGGACTTGAATGAGTTACAAAAGTATATTGCAAACTCTAAGGCACTCACTTAAAAAATTTTTTAAAGTCTGATTGATATACTAAAAAAGAGAAAAAAATGGAATATAGAAAATAATGAAGAGCAGAAATGGGAGGGGAAAATGGAAGACAAAAAGAAATGAAAAATAAGGGCAACAAATTAAAAATAAATTATAAATTTGATAAATACTGATCCAATTCTGAATTAGTAATCACTTTAAATGTGAATGGTCTAATTATGACAATCAAAAGACAGACACCTCAAAAGTAAATTTAAAAAAAGGAAGACTCCACTATATGTTGTTTATAAGAAGCCTACTTTAAGCTACAGCTAGACTAAGAGTAAAGGAATATAGAAATATATACCATACTAACATTACAAAAAAGAAAGTTGGAGTAACTTTATGTGTTTCAGACAAATCTGATGTTGGAGCAAGGAAAATTATAGGAGATAAGAGGGATACTACATGATAAAGGAGTCAATTTTTCAAGAAGACATAACCATCCTTAATATGTGTATTCTCCCCCCAAAAAAAGCATAAAAAAAACTGCAAGGAGAAATAGACAAATCCACTATTATAATTGAAGATTTCAACACTCTATCAGTAATTGACAGATTCAGCAGGCAGAAAATCAGTAAGGATATGGTTGAACTGACAACACCATCAATCAACTCTATCTAACTGACTTTTATAGACTACTTCATTCAAAAATGCCAGAATGCACATTCTTTTCAAACCCACATGGAACATTTACCAAGATGGAACACATTCTGGACCATAAACACACCTTCACAATTTCAAAAGAATAGAAATCATACCAAGTATGTTCTCAGACCACAATGGGACCCAAGTAGATACCAATATCAGAAAGATAGCTAAAAAGTCCCCAAATCTCTTGAAAATAAATGTACTTCTTATAAAATATGGATCAAAGAAGACTCAAGGGAAATTTCAAAATATTTTCAACTAAAAGAAAATGAAAATTCAAACTTTTAAAATGTTCATAATGAAGTGAAAGGCATTGATTAGAGGGTATTTGTGTCATTGACTATGTAGTATTTATGTATTTTTAAAAAGAAATATTTAGAATCAATAATCTAAGCATCTGCCAAAGGGAACAAGAAAAAAAAGAAGAGCAAGTTAAATTCAGTCTAAAAAGAAAAAATAACCAATAATAGTATTAATAGAAAAAGCAATGAAATGTATATAATAAAAAGCACAGAGAAAACCAATGGAATCGAAACAAGTTTCTTTGAAAATACCAAATAAGCAGGTTAACCAAGAAAAAGAGAAAGAATACACAAGCTACATTGACCAGAAATGAAAGGGGCCATCACTATTGATCCATGGACTTTAAAAGGAGAAAAAAATGGATTACTACAAACAATTCTATGCTCACAAATGTGATAACTTAAATCTGAGACTGACCAATTCCTTGAAAGATACAATCTACTAAAATTTCTACAAGTGGAAAAAGATGATCTCAACAGTTCTATATTTATTTGGAGAAATTAGATAAATAATAATAACTTTCCAGCACCATATCAAGATGGTTCCATGGGTGAATTCTACAATAACAATAAAGAAAAAAAATGATAAAATTTCTCAAACCTTGGTTGCAGAAAGTAGAAGATGCGTGAACACTTTCTTATTCTAAGAGGCCAGCATTACCTTCTTATCAGAATCCAACAAAAATACAAGAAAGGTAATATCAACATCAGATCAATATTTCTCTTGGGCACGGATGCCAAAAATCCTCAACAACACATTTAACAAATTGAATCAAACAATGTGTAAGAAAAATTAGACACTGTGATCAAGTGGGACTTAACCACAGTAATCAGGGCTGGTTCAACATTCAATAATAAATTAACCCATCAATACCAAAGACTAAGGGATAAAAATCACACCAAAAAGTGCAGACCAAGTACTAGATTGAACTCCAATTCCTATGAATTTATGAGTGAAGAAAGAAACTCTCTGGAAACTAGGAATACAGGAGGTCATCCTCAAATATACAAAAACCCTATAGCCAATATACTTAGTGGTGGCATCACTAAACAGGTAAGGGTGTTCCTTCTCACCTTTATTATTCAAAATTATACTAGAAATAATAACTAAACCAATAAGACAAGACAATGCTTTCCTATATACCAGCACTGAATAGTTGAAATTCAAAAATAAAAACAATATTACTTATATTAACACCAAAAAAAAAGACACACAAGTAGAGATCTTACAAAGTATGTTTGAGAAATAGATGAGAAAAACTAAAAATCTCTAATTTTTTTAAAAAGAGTTAAATAAATGGAAATATATTTATTTAATATATATATTTATAAATAAAATATATTTATCTATACTGCTTATAGATAAGAAAAAAAATCAATATTTTAAGGATATCAGTTCTTCCCAATTTAATCTATAGGTAAAATGAATTCCCAATCAACACTTCAAAAAGTTACTTTGTAAATACGGAACATATGATTTGAAACTTTATGTGGAAAGCAAAGACTCAAAACAGCCAATCTTTACAATTTTGAAGAAGAGCAGGGTTAAAATGACTGCCATTACCCAATTTTCAATCTCAGTAATCAGGACAATGTGGTATTAGGAAAAGAATAAACAAAGAGATAAATGTAATAGAACAGTATGCCCAGAAATAGAACATGCAAATATAGTCAACTGATCTCTGACAGAAGAGGGAAGACAATCAGATGAAGAAAAGATAGTCATTTCAACTTACTGCTAGAATAACTGGATATCCACATTTAAAAAAAAATCTTAACACTAACTTTAATCCTTTCACAAAATTAATTCAAAATGTATCATAGACCTGAATATAAAATGCACAACTATAAATAAAGGTGCTAGAAGATATCATAGAGGGGGGAAGACCTTGAGTTTGAAAATGAACAATGCATGAAAGAAAAATAAAGAGATACATTGAACTTTACGAACACTGAAAATTTATCTTTGAAAGACACTATTAAGAGAACTAAAAGACAAATCACAGATTAGGGGTGGAATGCAAAACAGGTATCTAAGAAAGGACTTGTATCAAAAATTTACAAAATATTTTCACAATTATGAAAATAAATAAGAAAATAAACTAACCCAATCAGAAAGTGAACCAATGATCTGAATAGACCTCTGACCAAAGGACAGACACAGATGACCAATAAGCATATAAAAATGCACAGCATTACACATCACTAGGGAATTAAAAATTAAAACAATAAGGCAATACCACCGCATGCCTATCAGAATGGCTAAAATTCAGAGCACTGACATCACCAGATGTGAGTGAGGACGTGAAGCAACTAGAACTCTCATTTGCCGCTGGTGGGAATTCCAAGTGGAGCAGTCACTTTGGAAGATAGTTTGGTCATTTCTTACACAACTAATATAAATTTCCCATGCAATCCAGCAAGCAGTTCCTAGGTATTTAGCCAGTTGGGTTGAAGATACATCTACAAAACAACCCTGCACACCATGCTTACCGCAACTTTATTTATAATGAGGGAGAACCAAAATCTCTTTCACTGAGTTAAGTAATAAATAGCAGTACATGCACACAAGGGAATATGATTCAGTGACATAAAGAAATGAATCATCAAAAGGTGAAAGAAGGTAGCTTAATAATATATTTCTCAGTGAAAGAACCCAGGCTGGGAAGTATACGTACTGTATGATGCCAAACTACATGACATTTTGAGAATGTAAAACTGTGGAGACAGTTTAAAAAAAAATCCATGATTTTCAGAGCTCAGGCATGACCTAGTGACAAGATGAATAGGGAATACAGGAGATGATTTAGAGCAGTGGATCCATTTTGCAGGGTAATGCAATGGTGTAGTCTAACCCATGACATTATGCACTTGGCAAAACCCACAGAACTGTACAACACAAAGACAGAACCCTAAATATAAATTCTAGGCTTTAATTAATAATAAGATATCGACATCAGTTCATCAATTATAACAAATGAACTGTACCCCATAGAAGATGTTAATAATAACAGAAACCATGGGGGGTGGATGTGGGAACTCTGTACTTTCTGTTCAACATCTCTGTAAACCTACGACTGCACTGAATATTTCTATTAAGAATCGTATGGGTCACAGAAGAAATCTCAAAAAAAAAAAAATTAGGAAATAACTTTTAATGGAACACAAATGAAAAGACACCACATCAAAATATGTGGGATGCACTTAAATCAAGGCTTGATGGAAATTTTATAGGATTTAAAGTTTATATTAGGAAAGAAGAAAGAGCTCACATCAACAGGGTATGTTTCCACATTAAGAAACCAACTAATGACGGAAGGAGGCAGGGAGGACCTTCTCCTGCAGGGTGGTCTCTGCTGTCCTCCACTCTAGTTGCTAAATATGGGGCATCCCTGGAGAGTGTCCATTCTTCATGGAGGCTGCTCCAGGCTGCTCCCGAGCAGTGGCCAGGCTGAGCCACAGAGGCCATGTGCTGCCAGTTCTGGGGCTCCTTCTTGGAAGCCGGGAGACCAGGCACACCCCATCCAAAGGTTTTTCTTCCCAGCTCATTTGTACTTTCTCCTAAGTTAATTTCCTCTTCTGGGTCTTCATATTTGCTCTCAAAATATGAGGAAGGGAGTGGAATATCTGAAAACCACATATCACAGGGGGCAGCCTTGGAAGGCTTGCAAGGCATCGAGTCCACAAACCGATGTTAGTTACCCTTGCTACTTTGGCTGTGTTACCTTCAGCAACCTGTTGATCTCTCTGATGCCTGACTGGAGATTTTCATAAAAGAAAGCCAAATAAATAAATAAAAACCTCCCTTGTTGGGGCAAAAGTGAAGGTTTATAAAGATGCTGTTGTTAAGAGCATTGCTTTAAGGAGACGAACAAGGGATAGGCCAGGTTTCCTTTCCAGATGGGTCTAGATAACATGCAAGGAACTGAATAAAACAGCAACCCACAGGGACTTTTAGTTAAAAATGAAAAGCAAAAGCAAAATGTGAATGTAAGAGGAGAATAAAGAGAGCATTAAAGAGGTACGACCATCAGGATTGAGTGACCAATCCCGGACCCACCTGTGCAGGAAAGTGGGTTAGAAAGAGGTCCAGCCCAACCTCAGACCCAAATACCAGAGTCCAGAATCCTCGGGCCATCGGGAATCCAAGAGGAAGTTTCTGCAGGGTCCTCTCTGAACCTCAGAACTTGCTCAGGACCCATTTCCTCACTCCTTCTCATTTACAAGATAAATAATTTTAAAATGTAACTAAAATTATTTTACAATCTTTTAATCACTAGAAATGGTGCATAATTATTTTACCTCCACTCCAGTGCCAAGAACTGCTGTGAATTACTTGGCTTCTCAAAGTGTAGAAAGAAAATGCTTCACTTCTGCATTAATTAAGGTTTTTTTTTTTTTTTTCCATTCCTGTCCATTAGCCGCCACCACACTATGGCTATGAATGGTCATTACAACAGACAGAAATAGGAACATAAATTTCCTGCTAATGAAAATGTCAGTAGGAGATGCCGTCGATCACAGAAGGTTCTGATAGGGAGAGGGCTTTTTTTCCCTGCCTCGTGCCTTTTCCCAGTTTCTGGGAGCCCCACGTGGAAGGGCAAGCATCTTTTATTTATAGATACCTGCGCCGCATCCTTGACAATAGATGGAGGACTGTACTCAGGTCTCTAGTAAATATTCCATTGATTTTTAAAATTGCTCCCTTTCTTATCAGACCTCGCAGGGTCTCGGCCTGGGAAACCTTGCTGACCTTCTCCCCTCCTTATGAGGCCAGTTTTCTTGAGATTGGAGGCAGCATGTGCATCTGTCGCCTGATAGTTCCCCTTGCCGTTTCATGAGGTGCGCCGTGCCCATCAGTCAGTGTGTGCGTGGTCTCCACTCTGCTCTTTCCCCTTGGAGTGGGGAGCTCCGTGGTCACTCATGGTTTTGAGAGCTTGCTCAGAAACACCCTCAGTTCTTCCATAAGCCGATGAATGGATGAATATCGGGTGGTGGGCCACACTAGCTGTCACCGACCTATTGTCTGGTTTCACTGGGTGACCTGGGCAGATGACTGAGGACTAGATCATTGTACCCACGTAGGGCTAAAAGGTCCCTGGCTGGGGTTTTTTGCCTCTTTCTGGAGAAAGCCATTTCTCTTCTGTGCTTGTCAATCCCATGGAAGCTGTTAAAAGCCATGAAGCTTTTTTTCATAACTGAACCCAAAGTGGTGATCAGCTGTGTGTGGAGGTGCACACCTGTAATCCTAGCGGCTCAGGAAGCTGAGGCAGGTGCAACAAGAGTGAGAGGCCAGCCTCCTCGGCTACTTAGCAAGGCCCTAAGTGATTTAGGGAGACCCTGTCTTCAAATAAAAAATAAAAATAGAAAGCACTGGAGATGTAGCTCAGTGGTAAAGTGTCTCTGGATTCAACTCCCAGTAAACATTTGTCCCCACCAAAAAAATAAATAAAATAAAGTCATGGTATTGCCCATTTTAGAAAACAACAATTTATTCATAGGATTATATGGAGTCAAGGAAGTGCTTTTGCTTTTGGAAAACGTGTGTGCACCAGCCTATGCATGGGTATATGGTGGATTCTGAATTACCTTTGCCCAGTATGACTATGGAGAGGCCTCTACTGTGGACATTGCTATAGAGCAGTGTGTGGGGGGGTCTCTTCACTTGGGACAGATGTCAACACCCAGGAGTTCACAGGGCTTGTCCACTGCAAAATCATGCCTAGCATTCTGTATGCACTCAACAAAGCTCACACAAGAAGCGGGGCTAAGAGGCAAACTGACTACTCATTAGTCATTCTCTACCACAATTGCCTGGCCTGACTGTCAAAAAGATTCCAAAAATATCTATTCTCTCCAGAAAATTTCCAGACAGGTTGTGTTAGATGACTATTTCAGAAATAATATTTCAACGTGTTAAAGTGACTACCACAGGCCACCCGTTTGGATCCAGTTCAACTCAAAGATGAATAGATGAAATCAATTTGCTGGATCAGAAGGTCTTGGGTTCCAATGACTACTAGAGTAACTGGTTCTACCTAATTTTTTATATTGCGCCTGAAGTAGAGATGACCTAAAGGTTGAACCACAAAGCATTATAGAAATCCTTCCCCTCTTTCAACTCGTGTTAATGAGTACTTAATACATACTGTCACCAAGACTCTCCATATTTAAGGACTGGGATACCTCGAGAGCTTCCCTCCATCAGCTGTTGTCATTCATCATTAATACCTGAAGGAGGAGGGAGCCTGAGGCCACTAAGAAGTAGGATGAGTCAAGCAGGAATGAGTAGATTAAGAAAAGCAAGGGCTATGCACAGACTTGGACTCAGATCATCCAGGATACAGACGCTGGAACCGGGGATGGGCGACTGAGGCAGGCCAGGCTGAGCAGGTCTCGGTCAGCTGTCTTTGGCCAGAATGCTATTAAGGCTCTTTGGACCTTGATGATGTTGTACCTTTTCCACATCAAAAAGGAAATTTTGGATATACACATTACCAGGTGCTTAAAAGAACTGTCATTCTTCAACAGTTACAACGGTAAAGGCTATACAGCACTTTGTCTCAGAAGTATAGGGTGACTTTTGCTCCTGAAATAATCCCCCCAAACCAATAGAAACCCCCAAACTCAAGAGGACCTTAGAAAACACAGCTCTTCTGGATAATTGATCAAAACTCAGGAGTGATGGTAGTAGAAGTGTTAAGGTTAGATTAAGGCTGGGATCGTCTCTGCAAAGTGTCACATGCCCACTAGAGACCCTGTCAAGTCCATCTCTTTATAAAATACCTCCTTCACCTCAGGATCCAGAAAACACCAATATTTATTAGTCACCAACCCATCAGAGCCACCTGGCAGCCTTGAGGCCCCCAAACAACTTCATAGAAAAAGGAAGCAATGAGACAAGCATGAGCCCTAATTTCCTCTCGTGACCTCATGTGGTAGCCCAGTGGGTGCTATATATCAAACTGGGGTTTTCTTCCCAGACATAGAAAATTTTCAGTACACTTTTCCTGAATCCTTGCCCCATCCTATGCACCATGTTAATCACTAAAAGATGAATAAGATACAAAGTGCACCCTCTAGGAATTCACAGAACCATCAGAAAACAAAGTAGCCAAATAATGACGGCATAAAAATAGAATACTATGCCTCAAGGGCTTTATGGGATAACAGGATAGAAGGTTCTCCTACTGCTAAGCCAGGTATAGGGCTTTCCTATAGGATCAGAGCTGAGCACCATCTTTGGAGCACCAAGATGGAAAATGACGCACCCCATTGCTCTGCTGTGTAAGATCCAAGACTTAGAGCTGGATTGGATCAGAGGGTTCCTGCATTCCAGAAAATCCCAGCAATGGTAGGGTTGTATTTGGGAGGCAGAGAGCAGCCTCATGGGCTTAAGGAAAGTTCAATAGGAAGGTGAGGTTGCCCCCAAACTTCAGAAATCTTTACAGGGTTTTCTGAGATTGTAACCACCATCCTGCCTCAAGGGGTGCACCCTGATGCGTGGAGTTTCCTGGGCACCTTCAACATGCCACAGGGCCCGGTAGAACTGGGTCTCCAAGCAACAAGACAGAAACACAGATGCAACTTGCCCACCATGACTGTGCTCAGCCCCTCCTTCCCTGTTCTGCACTCCAAGTGGGAGAAGAATAATCGTAATAAATAATAACAGGTAATATTATTGGTTGTTCTGTGCCAAGTACTTTGCAAAGCATTTTGAACACACTGTGTCATGGTAGCTCTGTGGTATTTATTACTCATCTTATAGAAACAAAGGCTGGGAAAGTAAAGTCCCTGATAAAGGGCACGGCTGGCAGGTGGAGGAGCCAGGATGTGAGCCTGCCTGTGAGTCGAGATTCCTGCCTCTTGAAATCCAAGCTCCAGTTCTCAAGAGTAGCATCTTGCTTCACTAAGGCCCTTCCTTGTCTTTTGTGCCAAACTTTTGTCGATATTGTTATTTAAAGGGACACAGCCCAATTTATTCCCATATCAATTCTCTATATCATTTACCTCAGCACTGATGGTATCATTCGCAAATTAGCATTAGGCAGCAATTTCGGGTTCCATATAAAACTATTTAGCAATCTAGCCAAGAAAATGAAAGATGCAAAGCAAGAAGCCAGGGTGCCGAACCTAATTCTCTTCCTTATCTTCTTGTTACATATTGACATATCTGAGGCCATTCAAAAGCATCCAACTTGTCTTGCCTGAGTGCAAATCAGATTATTGACAAGGAAGAGCCATTTAACAGGTTATTTAAATGTGGGAGTCCTATCTGGATGGGATCTGCTTCTTGACTGCCTTCTACTGCGGAATGGTCAACTTTTGTTTCTAGGGAACAGAATGTTGGTTTATTCTGCCAGCCAAACGCGGTATCCCAACAGACCATCTTCTGACACACGCTTATCCTAGATGCGGCTTGCATCTCCATAAATTCTGTGATGGCTAGCTACCCTGCTGAGAGGGGACAAGCCGGGAAACAGACCCAGAACCACTTGACCTGGTGGGTCTTGAGTTCATCAGCCAGACCCACAGCTCTGTGGCTCCAACTGATACCCAGCACAGAACCATTTTCTATAAAGGATGTTCTAGAAACATTTTTGCCCACTTCTATTCATGATGTTGTACACTGTTCTAATGGATGGGAGAGAGGAACAATAATGCCAGTAAGAGCTATCACGGTGTATACTGTGAGGGACACTGTGGGGGACACTCATGCTGTGTGGTCCAGATTTCTCTTCAGTGAAACCCTATAGACAGCCTTCCTCCGTCAGTCCTTCTGGAATTATCTCAGCTGTAGATAGTCACTTTACCCAAGGTCATGTCCTTTTCTGGGTACCTCACGTTCAGTGACATGACCTGGGGTAAAAAAAGTTTGGCCATGTCTGTCTGCTTCAGAGCTCCCTGGGTATTGCAGTTTGATCACCCTACTGCTTGAAGGACCTTCCGCTCCCTCCTTCCCACAGCTATTGAGCCCAAGTGCACACCTGCATAAACATGAGGCCTGCTATTTTAGACTAAATGCTTGTGTACCCTAAAAGTTTATGATGAACCACTACTGACATGTGTGCATTCCAACCCCCCACCACACACACACACACACACACACACACACACACACACACTTCATGTGATAGTATTAAGAGGTGGAATCTTTGGGAAGTCATTAGGACATGATGTGGTCCTACTAGTGAAGCCTTCATACATGGAATTAATGTCCTCATTAGAGTCCTATTAGAGCTGGTTTCCTTTTTCCACCATGTTAGAAAACAACAAAAAGACCACCATCTATGAAACAGGTAGCCCGCCCTCTAGCCCTGCCAGAACCTTAATCTTGGACTTTGTGGGTTGCTGCTGTAACAAACATAGTCATGTGTCACGATGACGGGTATGTTCTAAGAAATGCATCATAGGTGACTTCATAGCTGAGCAAACATCATAAAGTGCACTTACATGGACGGAGATGGCTCTGCTGTTGCTGGGCAACACAGTCCAGTGGGATCACTGTCAATTACGCCATCCATCACTTATTGAAACCTTTCTATGAGGCATATGACTATAAATAAGAATGTGAACGCAGATTTGAGACTAGAAAGCAGAAGCTCTAAGGAGTTTGAGGTGTGTGGTAGAAAAGATCTACATCATGATGTGTGGGTTATCATGGGTGATTCTGGTGAAGTCTCAGAAAGAAAAAAAGGAGCTATCTAGAGAAAGCCTCAATCTACTTAGAGAATACCTGTGTAATCCTGAACAGAGTATTGGAAGAAATTTAGCCAATCAAGGATATTTTAACAAGGTCTCAGATGGAAATGAGGAACATGCTATTGCAAACTAGAGGAAAGGCCATCCTTATTACCATGTGGCAAAGAACTTCGCTGAATTGTGTTCATCTTCTACCGTTTTGTGGAAAGTGGAACTTGTGAATGATAAATTGATATTTAGCGGAAGCTATTTCTAAGCAAAGTGTAGAAGGCACAGCTTGGCTCCTCCTGGCTGTTTCCAGTAAATTATGAAAAGAGAGAAATGACTTTAAAAATGGAATTGCTACTCAAAAAGAAAGCAGAACTTAAAGATTTAAAAAAAAAAAAATCCCAGTCTATCTAAATTGAAAGGAATGAGGAAAAACTGTTCCTGAGAGAAAGCCAAGGTTGTGGACAAGCAAGCGTTTGATAAGGAGATGGGCCAGGAGCTAGCGTTCCACACAATGGAAGCATTCTTCCTGAGTGCAATTCAGAAAACCTCAGGGTTGTTCTAAGGATGTCGCTCAGAAGAAGAGCCATAGAGCAGCACTTGCCTACCATGCAAGAGGCCCTGGGTTCATCCCTAGCACTGCCAAAAGGAAAAAAAAGAAAGAAAGAAAGAAATCTTCAGGGCTACTCCTGGAATTACAAAGCCAGCAGGAAGCAACCCCAGAAGCAAAATGGTTTCAAAGGCGGGGCCAACTGGAATCAGTGAGACCCTGGACATGCTGCCTTAGGCAATTCACCTCTTAGGCTCTGCTCTTTGCACTCTAGTGCCCCATTCTCTAGCTGCCCCAGGTGCAGCTCCAGGGGACCCCAATGTGGCACTGATCATAGTGGCTACTGCTCCGGAAAGCATGGGAAACTTTGGTAACTTCGAGGACAGGAGCATCATGAAGAACCCTCAATAGAGCACTGCCCAGTAGAGCCATAGCAGTAGGGATAGCCCTCAACTTCAGACCAGTAGAGCCACTGAGGCATGATTTTCACCTGGGGAAACTACAGGTGCAGGATTCCAAACCAGAAGAGTTACAGAAATGGAACCACTGGTGGTCCAATAGGCAGAGTATCAAGTCAAATAATATTATTCGCAAGGCTTAAGTTTGCCATGTTGGGTTTTAGACTCATTTGGTACTGGTTACCCCTTCTTTCCTTCATGAGTTTTTTTTTTTCTTTTTTTCTTTTTTTTTTTTTTTTTGGCTTTCAGAATGAAAATGTCTATCCTATCCTGTCCCACAACTATATTTTGAAAACACATATCATGTTGGTTTCACAGGTTCTGGAGAGCAATGTGCCTCAGGATGAATCATATTCTCAGTCTTATCCATATCTGATTTAGATGATATTTAGATGAGACTTTGGACTTGGATTCTAAAGTTAATGCTAGAACAAGTTAAGATTCTTAGGACCGTTGGAATGTTATGAATGTATTTTGCAATCAAGAAGATCACAAATTTGGGGAACCCAGGGGTCAAATGTTATAGACTGAATGTATGGGTCCCTAAAATGTTGAAACTTAATCCCCAATATGATTGTATAAGGAAGTAGGGCTTTTGGAGGCAATTAATGTACTTATTAAAGAAGTCCCCAAGAGTTTCCTCATCTCTTCCACACTGTAAAGTAACAGTAAGAAGATAGCCCTCTAATGAGCCAGGGACATGACCCTCACCAGACACCCAATTTGTCAGCCTCTTGGTTGTTATAGCAGCACACATGGACACATGCACTCTATCTCAGTATCTGCTTCCCAGACTACCCACCTTATGACCCCTGGAAACAGGAACAATCCAAGAAAAAAGCAAGTGTTAAGGTGGAGTGTTGAAGCTGGACCATTTAATCACCACTCCACTAGCAAAAAAGGACCTCATCACCTGGTGTTAGTCTGCCTCTCATAGATGCTAAACAAGAATGGTGTACCTATACAACACGAACATTCATTCATGGTATTTATCAAGTAGTTAGCAAATATGGAAGAAATAAAACTAAAAGGAAAGGGATCCATCTATACTAGACTGTCATCTGGAAAAAAGATAAGAGCAGTTAATCATTAATGGAAAGCTACTGTGACGCTAGTGGCCTCTGTGATATCAAGACCTCATTTCCTACAGCAAGAGGGTAAACAAATGGGGATGAGGCCCAGAATGGAATCATCAGAGAAGCTGAGCTGTTAAAGGATAGTTTCCCAGTCCTTGACCTAGGCAGGTCTGCTATACCAAGGCCAAAGCTCGTGCTGGGAAAAGTGGGTCCTGAGCCTGGGAAAAGCATGTGTGAGTTCATGTCTTCAAAAATCTTAAATCTCCAGAGCCCTCTGAATCTGCAGATGTGGACCACCCTTCCCTATAAAAAGGCAACCCCTTGTAAGCAATGTAGAAGCCTCACCCAGATCAAGAGGTAAATGACCCTCAATGTTTGCCTGTATTTCTGCTGTTTTTCAACTAGGATTGAGTCATAAGAAAACCCAACTGGGTCATTCTGGTTCTGATAAGAGAAGAAAAAGATCTCACAGGACTTGATTGAGAAGACCAAAACAAGAGGTTGAATCAGACAAATATTATCATGCGGGTGTACTCTTCCAGAATACAGGACTTCATGCCCTGACCAGAACCCCAGAAGATGGAGAAATGTGCTACTAAGGTAGCTTGTAGGAGCATAGAAGAAAAAAATCCCACACTGAATGAAATCTAAATATCAGAAACTTCATAAGCTGAAAACACAAGTGAAGCTCTTTAGGAACTCTTAGAGAGTGAGCCATTCACAAAGGTGTATGAAACCCACAAGTGAGAAGGGCACTAAGGTCACTATGAAGTTCAATGCTAACTCCCCTTGGCAGACCAAAGACAGAAGTAGAGGAGGCTGTTAAAATAGCAGGGCTCTTTTTTTTTATGGTTTGGATCTGGAGTGTCCTCCAAAAAGTCCATGTTTTGAAAGCATGGTCTGAAAGAAAAATGGTGCAGGACTAATCACACACATACCTGGGATAAGTAGTGGATTTATTTGTCAGAAGTCTGACAGGCTGCTCTAGGCAGGGAGAGGGAGAGCAACAGCAACTCCTTCTTGAATGTTAGTCCTGACTGACATAGTAAGCATCCTGTGATCTTGTGGAAGGCAAGTTTTGTTTCTTGGGAACAAAGACAGGCTGTTTTCCTAGGTCTCAGAACGGGGGAACAGGGAAACTGGTGTGTCCTTTCATCTTCTCAAGGAGAGAACATGAAAATCAGGGGCCGGTAAGTTGTTCCTTATCTCTCAGTGAGAGAAGAAGGAGAGACCAGCAGGTCTCCAGACCAGTAGGTTTTATCTCAGGCTAGTTTCTATTTCTTGGGTATAAGAACAGTATTCATAAAGTGGGGGTAGAGGGAAGGAAGATGGCTGCAATTATGCCAACTTGGTCCCCAAAGCGGCAAGAATCAGAGGTGGAACTTTTAGGAAAAGATTGGACCATGAGGGCTCTAACCTCATTCATGGATTAATCCACTTAATGGATTCATAATTTGAATGGACTACTGGGTAATTGTAGTCAAGAGAGGCATAGCTGAAGAAAGTAGATCACTGGGGGAGTGGCCTTGGGGACTATATCGGTCCCTTTGCTCTTTTTCTCTCTGTGTCCTTCCCAGCTACCATGAGCTGAGCAGCTTTCTCCTAACATGCCCTTCCATCAGGATTTTCTCTAGTTCCTCTGGTGGAGTCAGTTGACCATGGACACCTAGAGCCAAATTGAATGTTTTTCTCCTCTTTTTTTTTTTTAGTTGTTGATAGACCTTCATTTTATTTAATTATATGCAGTGCATCACACATGCCAGGCAAGAGCACTACAGCTGAGCCACCGCCCTAGCCCGGTCTCTAAGTTGTTCTTATTAGATATTTGGTCATCTCAATGAATAGTTAACACACACTTGTAGCAATGGGGATGACAGAACGATGTAACAATAGAGGAAGAATCACAATGTGGCACTTTATTGTCAGAAACCAAGAGAGTGTACTGTTGTGGGAAGTGTCAAGGTTCTGAAGTAGCTTGGGACCCTGATGGGCAAAGTTACAGAGATCAGTAACTGAACAGAGTGCCCATGGGGGGAAAAATAGAAGAAGAGCAACTTGCAAGGTATGATTCGATCTGTAATATTAAGAGAAAAAGAACCAAAGATGAATGAACAAAAGACTGAGGGCCGTTGCCCTAACAAAGCCATGATTCTTTGTCTCCTTTGGAGACTTGGAACCTGTTGAATGAAGATGAAGACACCGGTCATGACAAGCGTACCTTCTAATATCCTCCAAGTTCTTTCCTAGAGAAGATTGCTGTGAAGTTCCAAACATGTCGAAGGCTATTGGTCACAGAGTTTGAATTGACACTGATGCTCAGAGACTCAGAGTTATCACAGCCCCTATTACAGGACAAAGGGAGCCAGGTAATCAATCAGTGGAGTCCTGGACACAGTCTGCCTCACAGAGACTCCATTAGATTCCCACTCTGATGTAACTTTTCCAGTTCTCTAATGGATGTCAGTAGAGATGTACTAGGAAATTGAATCCCTTGATTGGAAACCCTCCTCAAAAAGTCACGTTTAAACATAAACCAAAGAATAGTTTTCTAGGGAGACGACTAAAATTAGTGCTCCTTTCAAATATCTAAAATATGCAAGACTGACAGTTTCTATCACATCTCCATTTAATTCACTGCTCTAATCCCTGCAAACACCAGATGGACCCCGAAGTGTGACAGTGGACTTCTCACATGCAACCAAGAAGTTGCCTCAGTTGCCATTCCCTTCCCAGCTATAGTATCCTCACTACAGCAGATCACTACGTCCATCCTCAAGAACATAATAGGTAGCCTTTGATTTAGTGAATGTATTTTTTTTCCTTATCATCAGATTTTCTGTTTCTGATCAGAAACAGTTCTAGGATGAACAACAGTATTGATTGACAGCTTTCCCCAAGAGCTATATTTAACATTTCCTCCCTCTGTCACAATATCATCAAAGTGATTGGAAACATCAGGACATCTCACAGAACATTCCACTGATCTCCTTGTATTCATGACATCAGCTCATCAGACTTAATAAGCAAGGAGTGGCTAGCAACTTGGAGGCTATTACAGATTGTGTAGTTGTGGCCCTCTAAAATTCACAGGCTGAAACCCTAACCCCTAATTGGATAGTGGTAGGAGATAACCATTGGGATAGTATTAGGTTCAGATGAGGTCATGAGGGTAGAGATCCCATGACGGCGTACTTAGGAAAAGAGACTAGAGCTTTCTCCCATGCTCCGTGTGTCCGTGTTCTCCTCCTCCTTCCCTCCCTCATTTCTTCCCCCTTTCTGTGAGGACGCTGTAAGAATGCATCTGCAAACCAGGAAGAAGGACTTTACCAAAAACCAAATCAGTCACCGCCATAATCTTTGACTTCCAGGCCTCCGTAACTGAAAGGAATATTTTTCTGTTGTTTGAGCTACCCAGTCTATGGTACATGGGTTATAACAGCCCAAACTGACCAAGACAGGGGCCTTTGGTAAGACCCATGCATTCCAGAGGGTAGGAAAATACTGCTTCAAAGATTGAGGAAACAGTCATATCAGTAACATTTTTAGCTCAGTGTTCAAGAGCATAGCAGGACATCCCTTCCACAGCAAAAGATAAATTGTCACCTCTCCTCATGAAGATTGCAGCACAACACCTGGTTCTAGATCTGGACTCCAGAGGCACCATTTGCCACATATGTAAATACGGCTCTTACCAACGTTACTCAGAAACATGAAAGCTCTGTAGCAGGTCCAACCCGTGATACAAGTGGCCCTGTTGCATGGGTCCTCTGATCTGAACCACCCCCTATGGTATATGAGGTTCTCAGTGATAGCAAATGATACTACATGGGGTTTATGGCAAAGCTCAAAGGAAGAATCACAATGTAGATCCCTAGAATATGGGATCAAGGTCATACCATCTGTAGTAAAGAATGAGCCCTTTGAAAAACACAAGGTGTAAATATGGAGCTCTAATAATAAAAAGGGGATGGCTGACTGTGGGGCCCCAATGACTGGCCCCATCATCAGCTGTGTTCTATCAGGTCCACTCATCACAATGACGGGAGGCCCAACAATAATTCCAGGAGGACAGACGTGGTTCATCCGAGACCACACAGCAGGACCAGAGGACACAGGGAAGTGGCATGAGTAGGTAGATTCGACCTTGGGGTGCTCACCACCGGTACCAACACTCCCTGAGCTCACCCTATGACTTTGTGGACCCCTTGTGGCCTCCTGGTAGGTGAGGAGCAAGACCAGGCCTGGTCCACAGATGGGTAAACTCAGCATGTGGGCGAACGATGACACATTGGTCAGCAGCTACTCCATAGTCCACACCTGGGAATACCTCTGAAAGACAGAAGTGAGGGAAGAGCCTCCCAAGGGACAGAGTTTAGGCAGTATGTCTGTTTATCTACTTTGTCTGAACAAAAAGGAATTCAAGGTTACCGTGTATGTGAACTTTGGGGCAGTAAGAAGAGAAATTAGTGGGGTTTTGTTTGTTTGCTTGTTTGCTTTGCTTTGTTTTGCTTTTCTGTATTCTAGGATGCTTTGACATCTTGAGCATTGCTGACCCAGGAGAGAATTTTCCTTCCAGAGCTACCCAATTCTTAGAAAACTATTTCCCTGTGGGAATATTTCAATGAAAACTAACCAATCTGAAGCTCCCACTCTTGCCCCCAGCCACCTCATTTATTGGACTCTCAACAGTTCTCACACTCTGGGCCCTAATCACTCAAGAACCAGGTACCAGACAATTCAGAACAGTCCCTGAACCTTGGTGTACACCAAGTATTCCTATACCAAAATCATTCAAATTAGTCAATCCTAAACCTCTCAGTCTGCTTACACTGCTTCATAATTTCTCCCCATGAAAACCACAATAGAGACTCACCCAGGGCTTCCCCTCACTCCTTCACCCTCCTGGTCACCTGTGGTACTTACTGTCCAGGTGGCCCTGCATAATGTGACATCCCCCACCCCCATAGGAACTGTGAGTAGCAGACTATATTTTCAATGTCAGTCATCTTCTGATCAGTTGGCCTTGCCATACCTGAATAAAAGGTTTATTTAAAGCAATTAAAAGATCACAGATAAAGAGGTTGGAGCAGAGGCACACGGATACACATGTGGAAGGAGATCTAAGATCTTCATATCATTTTAATGCTCACACCATGGAAGGGACACTCCACAGACAAACAGAAGAAGCATTGTGGTCCACGGACATTACCAGCTCTTGTGAGTCACCCGAGCGTTATGCAATGGGCAAGGGAACAACAGAGGCAAGGTGAGCAAGGGATGGAAAATTACGCCTAGACTTCCATTTATCAAAGATACTGCATCTGTCAAATGTGCAACCTGATCCACAGCGAGAGAGAGAACACAAGACCCAGAGACAGCATCATGCCATGATAGCACCAACCAGCTCTGTGGTGATAAGTGGGTCCCACTTCACCCTGGAAGTTCTACAGTTGCTTCTGCCAGAAATAAATACCTTTGCTCTTTTTACTGACAAGGCCTCATCCACCCCATTATTAAAGGGCTTATGAAGGGTTTCAACTCCTACCTAACAGCTCCTCTGACCAGGAACTAATTTTATCCTGGAGAATATGTGGTACTGGGTTTGTGACCACGGCATCCACCAGTTTTATCATATACTGCATCATCTGGAAGCTACCAACCTGATAGAAAGAAACAGCCTGCCGAAGCCCCCCGCCCCCTCCCACCCCGGAAGGGCAAACTTAAAAGCAATAGTTTATGAGGATGCAAAGCCATCCTGGACATGCAGTGAATTAAAGATTATGGCACAAACTCATGCACCCAACATGAAAGATTGATGGCTCCAGAGACCCAGGTGGTAGGGTACTTACTACCATCTCCTGTGACTCTTGAGGAGATTTGTGCTTCCTGCACCACACAACTCTCGCTTTTCAGTTTTAAAGATTATGGTTACCAATGAGGGATACACTCCCGTTAGAAGGGTTTCATTTAATTACAAGCAACAGCTGTCTCCTGGGCACCTCAGATGTCTGTGTTAAGTGACCAGCAGGTAAGAAGAGCAGTCACCATTTTAGCAGGGTGTTTAACCCTGATCCTCAAGAGAAGACCAGGCGGCTCTTATATAATTCAGGCACAGAGGAATGTGCAGTCAGGGGATCTATTTGAGTGCATATTGGCACTTCTTTACCCATTGTAGAAAATGGTCAAATACAGCAACCTTAACCTAAAAAAGAAAAAGGTGTGCGGACAAGAAATTCAAACCCTTGATGCCTTCCTAGGTAAGGTTTTGGATAATGGCCCCCAGTAAACCTCTGAGACCAGTGTAGAGGCAAGCTGAGGCTGAGGAAAACTGAGAATGGAGGGCTGGTGGAATCAATTGAGACCTAAGACCAGGAACTGTAGTTTATCTCCCTAATCTTCCTCTTCTAGGTTTTCTTTAGGAAGAAAACCCAATGAGAATTCTGGAGAAGATTCTTGAATACGTAGACAGAAGTGGATCTAAGCCAAAGGGGTAGACAGTGGTGGGCAGTATGACTCGCTGCCTAGATTCCCTGACCAAGCAAAGGATCATTGCCCTCACTTCTACCAGATGACCTCCAGCGAGACAATCTCTTCCAGAATGGCCTCAGCTGCACAGAGCTTCCTCAACCATTGTCATGTCATGTCACATCCAGTGAATGGTTGACAAAGTATAAAGGCCTGTCATCTCAGGCCAGCTCTGAGCCATTCAGATGCTGCAGGGTCAGTCAGGCATAATGTCACCGGCATCCTCCTCTGCCCCATCGTCTTCTCTTCCCTTCCCTAGCTTTCCCCGAGTGTTGATCCCCAGGGCTCTCCCTAATGCACCTGATTCCCCACTTCAGAGCCTGCTTCCCAAGCAATGCTACAGGCAACACATACATGTGTGTTCTCATAGAGGGCTCATCTGTGAACATACCTCCATTTCTTCTTCAAGAGGACACTGAGGCATGCAGAAAAGAAGCAACTTAGCTATGGTCACAGAGGCTGTAGAGCATGGCCCTATTGGCAACCAAGGGCAGGCAGGCTCCAGATGGCATGCTCCTGAGTTGTTGGACCAGAGCCTTAAGGAGCTCAGAAGCTAATGGCAGAGAAACAGATATAGGGGCAGGAGACCATCCCACTGACTAGGGCAGAAGAGATCTGACTGTCAACCCTCTGGTGATGGAGGTCTTGACAGAGGAGTGGTGGGTCTCAGAAACCCAACTCCCTAGAAGGTCAGGAAGGGACAGTCTCAGTGCAGAGCGGCATAATGATCCCCCTGTGGCATAGAAGAGGATGACCCTACGCTGGCCTGGACAAGAGTCCCATCTGGACATGCTCTTATGACACCTTCATGAAGTTTCTACAGCTAAATAGGTAATTTTCACTCAGTCCAGAACAAAGATCCATGTTCATCCCTAATTATGAAGGGCAATGGCATCACTTCTTTGGCTAACAAGAAATGCCTGCCCCAGACCAGCCTCTGTGCACAGAGCTTGTGTGGACCTCAGTCCCACTGTGGAGTCAGAGCCTGGCATCAGCTGCACATGATGCCTTCCCCAGGACCAACTCCTCCGACTTGCCTCAGGGCAAGGTGACTCTCAGATCCACCTGTGTGAAGATGATCCTATCCCCTGTCTCTCTGACATCCCCTGCTACTTCCTTCAACATGCAGCTATTGGAATGGAGCCTCCTGTTTCTTACCACCTATTCATAGGTTCCCCTTAGGCAACCCAATGCTATGTCTTTTAAAACTTTTAAGTGCATTCAAGTTTCATTTGTATATGCTACAATATAATGATTCTTGGCATATATCCATTTTGATCAATTATCTATTCATTTATTTTTTGCTCCTTTATTGCATTCAGAAAATATTCAATAAGAGTCAGTTTCCCTCCTTGATGATCAAATAATCCTGTCTTGGAGATAGATGTATGACCAGAGAAGGTCTAAAAAAATGTGTTCAATAAAACACTCAAGATCCAGGCACACCTGTAATCCCAGCAGTTTGGGAGGCTGAGGCAGGAGGATCTCGAGTTCCAAGCCAGCCTCAACAAAAGCAAGGTGTTAAGCAACTCAACGAGTTGCTGTCTCTAAATAAAATACAAAATTGAGCTGGGGACGTGACTCAGTGGTCCAGTGCCCCTGAGTTTAATCCCTAGTACCCTAAAATAAATAAAGCAATCAAGAAATAATGGTGAGAGTTACTGCTCTCCTTCAAAATGCATGAGCACTATGTTGCACTGCTGCTGTTGTTTTGCAGCACTGGGGGATCAATCCCAGAGCTTCACATGTGCTAAGCAAGTGCACTACCACTGGGCTACACCCCCAGCCCAAACGCCCTATCCAAGTCATCTGGATCCTTCAGATTTCTAATTGTTCCCATTCCTGTCCAGTACAGCTGTCCAGCTGTCCCCATTTTGAAGAAGCCATGCTGCCTCTTAGCTCCTTGCTGTTCTCCTTCATCCCTGTGGTCTTATTCCTAAATGGATCTTCCACATGCCACCTCACCTCCCTCCAGCTCAACTCCTGCCCTCTCCTTCAGTTCCCTCAAGATACTGAGTACTGGCCTGGGATTGGGGACAGGGGAGGAACTAGTAGCATGTAAGAGTCTTCCCCCGTAAGTTGAGCCTGTGGGGGGCAGACAGTTGGCCCTCCTGCCCCTGCCCAGCCTGCCCCTCCTGCCCTGGGCACCCACCCAGCCCATAGCTGCCTCCCAATCCCAGCACCATGCCTACTGCTTGCTGAGATCTGGCTTCCACTGGACTCCACTACCAAACAGGAAAAGAAAATTGAGAATGGCCTTTCTCGCCCTTTCATTCTAACATGGAAACTCCTCTCTAAATAGGTCTGCTCTTTCCAGTTATGTCAGGAGGCAAATACTCAGGGTTTTCTGTTTATTTCTTATCCCTCTGGATCTTAGGGTCACATAAGGAAAGGAGGGAGAGATGAGGGGAGAGGAGAAAGAAGAGGAGGAGGAATAGGAAGAGAGACCGTATCCTGTTGGTAGTATCTGGAATCATTGAAATATTTAAAAATATAAAGCCAAAGTAAGAAGAGGTCGATGCGCTGGACTCAGTTCCCAAGATCCCCCACACACACTCCTCGTCCTCCTCGCAGTCCCCCTGTGCTATCGCAGCCTGCAGCACCTTTCTTCCAGAATGATCCTTTGGGACCTCCCCAGCTTCCCGGCTCGACCAGTCACATATCCTCTGCCCTGTGAGCCCATGCGCCTCCTTTCAGGCTTGCACATCACATGCCCTCCGTGTGACCCTCAGATGGCTTCATCCCCAGGGGACTGAAACCACAACTGAGCTTCCGACACCTCCCGCTCCCGCCCCTGGTTCTGACACAGAGCCGTCGCCTCTCCATCACCCCGGCCTCTGCTGAATTCCTGGCAGCGACCATCTGTCTCGTCAATCTCATTATTGCAGAATCCATCAAACTCTCTTCCACGCCAAAAATGATAGCTAAGGACGTGGTACTAAATTGTCAGCCCCACCCAGCTTTTCCCAAAAGGCCTTCGCTACCCATTAATTTATTCTTTTATCCTCTCATTTAAGACAGAGGTAGAGCTCTTCCCAGAGCTGATAATGTGTCAGGCACTGTACTTGGTGCTGGGGTAGCAGTGACAAGTGACCAAGGTCCTGGTGCCAGAGGAGTCCGTTACTGGAATAACTAAATAACCCATTGTGAGTGATCTGAAAGGTCATCCAGAGAAGGACGGGGTACTGAAAACTCAGTATCAAGAATCTCCAGCATCTCTCAGTTCCACATCCACCTGCCGGCCAGTCTTGGCTGGCTGAGGTACCCAACCCTGGGGCAGGGTGGATTTCCAAGCTGACGGGGAAAAATCTGGAAAGGATAACCGCTGGCCACACAAAAAGGTGGACAAGAAGCTGCTGTGACTCTATCTAAAGAGGAGGCTAGCCGCCAGCCCAGAGATGGCTCAGGGTACCACTCATCATCTCAAAGCAATTTCGTTGGTCGGTGAAAAGGTTGCTATTTTATTTGGGGGACAGGAATCCAACGTGCTCAGGAGAGGATTTGTGTATTCCTCACTCCCACATTCCCCTGGAGACACACTCCAATCACAGTGTTTCTCTGGAAAAAAAAAAAAAACTTTTGAGTCCTCTCCTAAGTCCCACAAGTGCCTGAGAGCACACGGCTGCCAGGCAGGGGTGGTTTCTGCCTTCACCCACGTCCACGTGGGCCCCCCTCTGGAGCCCAGAATGCACCTTCTCCCAACATGCAATAAAGAACCAGAGCACAGGCAATTTCCTTTCAAATTAAGAAATACAAATATTTCTGGCATGAAGAAAACCCGAGTAGCAACTCCGAAAAGTGTGCAGTTAAGTCCCTCTTATCCATTCACAGTATAAAAACATCTCATGCATATAAAAGTGAATTTGGGTAGCAGCGGACTCACAACCATCTCTGGGTGTTTTTCTGCACCCAGGTTAGTACATATTTACACGTCGAATGCACACAGGATTATGCCAGGACCAAATCCTGAAAGAAAACATGCGGTAAATGGTTGCTTTAATAAGTCCTGTTCCATTGAAAGGAAATAAAACCTGAGTATTAATGAGATATAATTATATATTTAAAATCTTTTCCCTTGTGCAGTATATAGGATTAATGCCAGTAAACTCACAAACTGCAACATTCTACTCCATTACATCTGCAATGATTAGAGATAGTTTGAACATCTGGCATATAATCTGTGATACAAAGCAGCATTCTGCACTTTAATGGACGTCTGGAGGCTACACATATCTGATTTTATTTCTTTCTGTTAACTCTTTCGTGAGAGAGGAGGAGTGTTACCAGGATGACACTCTTTCACTCTTTTCTTCCCTTCTTGGAACAGGGTCCCGCACTACTCCTGTTTGTGAATTTGTCACATGCTCCTTGCATTTTCAACAGGGGGCTCAAGATGGAAGCCACCGGATTTGTCCAAAGTTATTTATAAACAGCAAAAAGGGAGCGGCATTAGTATTCAGATTTTTACAAACCTTGAAGAATCCCTACCAATGAAAACAAGGACGTTTTTCTTATTCTGTGTGAAATCAAAAGCACACACACAAAAAAAATGAAGGGCGTTCACAGTCTCTGATATTTCAAAGGCGTTCTGCACACACTCTCTGAATCCCGCTCCCTTCATAATTGTGTACGCGGTAACGTGCCTGTCAATGCTGAAGATTCCAATAGTTGTACATTTTTGATGCATCTTAAGTGTGAGTAGGTAAGAATGTCTTTGACTGGCACAGGCTTTCATTGAAAAAATTAGATGATTTTTCTGCTTCCTGTAGGGTGTGTTTAGCCCCAAGCTAAACAAGGAAGGTTCTAGCCCTACTGGGTTTCTATAGGGAAAAGACAGACAGCTTTGTTGAAACAGGGGGAGAGTGATAGCACTAGCTTTTGCTTTATTTACTGAAATATTGGCTAATGCCACCACCTAAGGAAACCTTGAACTTGGACTCCATGAACAGTAATGAAGAATGATTGACATGCAACCTCAACAAATCAGGTGTTGTCACTGAGTAGCCTCAGCATTTGAGGGCCTGAGATAGAGTGCTCCCAGGCTTGGTTTTGCTATGAGAACATGCTGGAAATGTGCCAGTGGTAAGTGGATTTGGGGTGAAATAATCATTTTCATGCCTCAAATTTAATGGCTGGTGCTGAATGTTGTAATAAAGGCCGTAGTTACTGCTCATAACTACAGGTGTAATAAGGCGATGCTGGGCCTTCATACCCTTCCAGCAATAATTCATGTGGGAATTAAGAAGCCTTAATGAGTTGAATGTGTCACTTGGGACCTCAGAAATATAGTTCTTAGAAAAGAAGAAAGCAGAAAGCACTCGTCAGAATAGAGATTATGAGGACACTGACTAGAGACCGCGAATGGAGGCTTTTCTCTCCCTGGGTTTTTTGATTCAATGGCCTATGTGCTTCTCACTCACATGTGTTGCCATTAATAGTAAAAGTTTAAGCTCTTTGAGGGCAGGTTCTTGTGAGTATCCGGCACAAGATCAATGATTCCCAGCTAGGGGCAAATCTGTGCTCCCCCTGCCCCCCGCCCGGAGATATTAGACAATGTCGAGACCTTTTAGGTTGTCACAGCTTGTGGGGATGGATGTCCTAAAGGACCTATGGGTTCAACCTGAGGATGCCGCTAAACTTCCTACGATACACACACAGAGCCGTCTCCGTGGCAAAAAGTTATCAGGAGCATAACGTCAACCGTGCCCCAGCTGTTGGGCTTCTACTAAGCCAAAGTGCTTAGACTAAATAATTCTTCCCCTTCTCCAGAGCATGCCCTTTCAAAGGCAGAGTCTTTCTCTGGACTCCACAGAAGGCAACAGTTCCTTTTGCTATAAGGTAGTAAATGGAGGTCCATCCCCACCCCTTGATGGATCCACCACGTTGATTTGAAGGCCGTGGGATTCCTGATCCAATCGCTTTCATAAATTTGCTCCTAATTATTATTTTGGAAGATGTGGAAATTCAGATATGGACCAGACAGACTGTGTCTTATTCTGTCTGTGCACAAAAGATTTGCTGAGCAAGGGCTCTGTGAGCAGACACCATGGGGCACCATAAGAACCTTTTAAGACAAGGAGTTTTCAAGTGTCTCTGGCCTGCCCCGGGGGGTGCCAGCCATTCTTGCACTAGTCACAGTGGTCCTCGGTCCTTCAGGAGCAGATTCAGCAGGACACCCACTTGTCCATACTTAGGAGCCATTAGCACAGGTTACTAAGCATACTCAGATTTAATGAACGGTTTGGTTCAAAACAGTCCTAGAATTCTCATTTTTAACCCTCTTAAAATCAGACGACTGTTAGTACCAGATCCCTAAATAGTTTCTTTCTGCATCTCCAGTTCCCTGCCTTAATGTGATCCAGATGTCAGGTGGATATCAACCCCAGCCCCAGCCTGATGACCTGAGAGTTCCAGAATCTAGAACTCCAAAAATTCCAGCTCTGGACAAACTAACTAACTTCTGGAGTCTTTATTTCCACCAGCTTCTACTGTCATCCAAACCCCTCTGCTTCCCACTTAAAGTAACACTCCCTGGAGGAAGCTGGCTGTGATGAATCCAGGGTAATAGTGTTGAGGAGGTTGGGGGGGGGGGGGGGCTCACTTCGACATAGCAGATAATTTAAAACAGAATGATAATTTAAAACAAAAGAGCTTCATTTCTTCTTCTTTTTTTTTTTTCCAGGACATCTCTTTCCGGGGACTCATGTTAATAAGTGCATACCTGCACATCCTAGTACTTTAGTGTGCAAAGCAAATTAGCCTCCCTCACCTGCTCCCCCAGGCTCTGGGCCAGGCTCCACTGCCCTTATGCCATTTCCATGCCCATGAACCTATTCCTAAGTCCAGTAGTCACAGCCCTCGCCAGACCAATTCTCGAAATTTCAGCTTCCGAAACAAAGGCCGTTATTCCCTCCCCGATATGAATTCTGTCACCGTAAATACACATCCTTAGCAGCCACTTTTTGCTCTGCAGTATTTGTTCCTGTTAAAGCCCAATGTGATAGGGAAGGCTGACTCTGACCTTCCCGAAACTGGGTCAGGTGACAGGACATCATCTGTCCTCCTCAGCCAGGTGCCTTTTCTTTCCTTCCTCGAAAACAGCCTGGAGTGTGATTGGAGTGGGTCTGATTGTCTGATAGCGTGTGTCTCTCCCACTAGGCTTTGAGTTCTTCAAGGGGCGGGGGGGGGGCCATACTGCTCTCTGTTGACCCCCTGACACATTGCCCGACCTCAGTGGTCAGTAGTCCATATGTGTGGAGGGAAGGAGGCAGTACACATCACAGTCTTTGGTCTGACCACGTCGGTGGGGGACATGAGTGTGAGGGCGTGAATGTGTGCAGCGCTTAACACTTAACACTACATTATATGATGGACACACTCCTGTCTTTTAGGATTCCTGAGACACAGTGACCTTGTGAATGCCCCTAAGCTGACCATAGAGTAAATGGCCCCTGATTTGGTTTGGTACCTGCCAGGGTGACTGGAAACAGGCTTTTTTATTGGTTGGACATATGCAATAGAGCTTCTAGAAACTTCCTCCCCTGGGGATTTATTTCCTTTTTTATTTCCCAACTTCCTCACCTGCCTTCCCAAGGTCTTTGGAACCACCATTCCCAATCTCAAGTGGCCTGGTCTCCAAGGTAGAAAAGCATTTCATAAGCCCAAAGACTCAAAAGGTAAAGATAAAAATATCTGCGTGTAATGTGATTTGTGCGGCATCATCCGGAGCTGGAAGCTCCTGGCATCCCCTTAGTCTCACCGGCCTCCATAGTTGGAATCATCTGTTCAATGGGAAGTCCAGGCCCAAGGCCATGGCTGCTGTCACCCTCAGAGAAGGGGACTTTATGCCTTGTCCTTTCTCCCTCTCTTCCAACTACTGTTTTCCCCTCATGCTCTTTCTGAGTCCAGGAGCACATACTTGGATGTTGTCCCCATGTACTGGATCAGCCTCATGGCGCCCTATAGGAAGCAGTCCCTGGCTCATCCCCAAACCCAAGGGGTTCTTCTCTCTCCAGCTCACAAAAACTAT
The DNA here is from genome assembly GCF_045843805.1 of Urocitellus parryii. Lineage (NCBI taxonomy): Eukaryota > Metazoa > Chordata > Mammalia > Rodentia > Sciuridae > Urocitellus > Urocitellus parryii. The sequence goes on from NC_135545.1 coordinate 20,388,074, forward strand.
CGCTGCTGCTTGTTTCATTCCTCCTCTCCATTCTAGAACAGTGACTGATCCCCTTCCACTGAGGGGCAAACACAGAAGCCCCAGCTCTGCTAATGCCCACAGAGGAATGGTCGATCCCCTGGGAGGAAGGAAGCTCCCAGGATATGCTGACTCGCCCCGGGACAGGTGTTGTTAAGTGCCTGAAGGGCATGACAGGAAACCTTTGGGGTCATTCTGCTGGGGATTTGGAAAGGCTTTCTCTAGGAGATGTCCCTGGCATTGGCCCTAAAAGTCCTGTAGGATTGAAAGCAGAAGACATGGAAGAAAGCCAGCCAGGCAAAGTGAATCAGTTTAATCAGTTCATCAGACCTGTCACACCTTGACTTTGAAATTTACCCAGATGATAAAGATCTTCCTATAGTCTGGTCTTTGTTTCCCATTACACTATGGGGTTTTTCTCTTTTATTCAGTTGTTAAACATTGATCTGGAACTGCAGAAGAGCTGATTCTTCCAGGGGTCTGGAAATAGTGAAAATATTACAACTTCTCAGAAAAAGAGGAGCAGGCAGCCCCACAGGCAGAGGATTCCTTGTGGGGCCTGCAACTATGGGTGGACAAGTCTGTGGGGTGGACACAGATGAGATCAGGGCTTGGAGGCTGGCCTCAGCCCTGTGGGGAAAATACCTGAGGCCTCTGTCTGCGGTCTGACACCTCCTTGCTTACAGAAGAGTGATTATTTCTAAGTGACTCCAAGTGCAGAGAAGGATAAGGGGTCTCCTCAGTGTTGATCACTGCAGCTAGATTTCTATTGAAAATTTATTTTACTGGTTCCTATTTTATGTCCATCCTATTTCCAAATGGATCTGAGACCACTTCTCATAAAAACGGATATAGCTATTTATATCAGCTGTTGAAAATGCAGGTACGTGTTAAAACTCAGAAGGCAGATACGGTGTGATAAGCAAATGGCTCATGGACCAACATCACCCTCCTCCTCCATGTCTCTGATCTCTCTAGGGTCTGATCCTCAAGACTTTTGAAGACCTTGTCTCCAGGGTTCCCCTCTATGGACAAACTAGGTGGGGCCCATTATCTCCATTTTAGCTGAGCGACCTGAAAAGTTAAGGGATGAGCTCGAGATCCAATTAGCAGTAGAGCTGGGGCAAGTACCTGTCCTCAGATTCTCTTTAATTCCTTCTCCTTTACTCTGAGAGCATCTGTGGGCAGACAGAAGGGGCCTTGGTCCTCAGGCTTCATTGTGCCTTCTGCACTGACATTCCCAAACGGCTGCACTTTGAAGCAAACCTGTCTGAGCAAACAGGCATTTGCATCTTTCAAAGAAGGGCCTTTGAAGTCCTGGGTCCGATGCCTGAAGATACCTTCCTGTGGCTGGAGCAGGGCCATGGACACACACACATGCACTTCCTCCCAAGGCCCTGTGTTGGGCAGGGCTGGCCCTTTAAGGGCTCACTTCCTCCTCCTGATCTGTATGGCATGTCTGTGACTGCAGCTTTCTCTTCCCTATTACCCATTCATCCTCCCTGGGTTTCTCTGGAATGGTCACTGGAAGTTCCACATATGGCCTATCACAATCTGTTAGGAGAATAACAGAGGATTCAAAGTGAGAATCAGTAAGAAATATGTTTTATTCTCCCCACGGTCTAGTCCAGGGTGTGAGCGGCTGAGCTGTTTTCTTTCCTCCCTGTAGTTCCATGCTCCCCCCCCCCACCCAAGCCCGCCACCCCCGCCCCAGCACAAGAGAAAGGCAAGCTGATGTCTACGGAGAGCCAGGCAGATTGAGAACAAACACATGGCTTTAAATACTTGTCTTTCTGCATTATGAATTGTCCCGTGAGACTTTGGTCCACAAGGCTGGGGTCCAGCAGAACCCAGGATTCAGGCACCATGGGGGGAGCAGGCACACTTTGGGGGTTGAATGAACTCAGTGCCCGCTTATCCTCAGAAAGATTCCAGTCAATGCAGAAATGAACATTTGTGCATTTTTTTTTCTCTTACTGAAATTATCATTTTTTTTTCTTGCTAAGAGAAACAGCTCCCACACCTTAAGGGAGGGAGCCAGAGACAGAGTGTTATCTAATGCAAATCCATTCTAAGAAGGTTGTGGGGGCCATCTGGTGTCCGATGCAGACAGGACCTGCTGCGAGATGAATTGGGAGGACAGGGGACAGGGTGAGAGTGAGGGATGAGGGGTGAGAGGCTAATTTCCTTTCATCCGTGTCAAAAAGCAGCCCATTTGGGAGGATAAGAAGAGGGGGAAAAATCACCTTATGTCGTGGGAAGCAGATCAAAGCAGAAAAGATAATATGTCTAAAAGGAGAGGCCGTTGATGAACAAAGCCAGGGAGAGGTAGAGGCGGGGGCCACCTGGGGCCAAGCTGGCCCTAGCAACCGTCTGGATGGGCTCCTCTGGACAGCAGGAATCCCGACACCACTTGTTCAGGGTTCAGACCCACAGACACTAGCACTTCCTGCGAGTTTTCCCTCTGGGCTTTATGTTTCCTGGAAAAAAAAATGTAGTCCCCATTGCCGCTTTCTCTGCGAAGCTGAAATAATTCATCAAATATTTGGAATGTGTAATTAAATATCTAATGCCAATTAGCAAATTACTAATGAAATAATCAGGGACTTTTATGGTTTATAGTTCGGCTCGAATTTTAACTCTAAGTGGTTATTGATTCTAAATAGAGCATAATCTGAGCTGCACAACATTAGGTAGGTATATGGATATGAAATGAGAAAGAAGAAGAAGGTTCAGGGTCACGGTGATGAGCACGGCAGGTGCTAATCATCATAATGCATCCTGCGCAAGGGAGGGCCAAGGCCATGGGCTGTCCACTATCCAGCATCAGTGCTGAGAGCAGGGAGGGCGACACAGAGGTCTGCTTGCTTCTCGGGGCCCGGGAATACTGTATACACCTCCCATCCCGGGGAGCTAAGGGTCATGGCTATGTGACCTCAGACTGATGAACTGATACCCCACCATGCTTCAGTTACACCATACCCAGGCTCCAGGGTAAGCAGGGGTGGGCCAGAGTATGGGAGCTTCTAAAGCTTGTTCCTTTAAGGTAGAAGGTGATGGCAACACTCTTGAAAATTTGTGTGTGTGTGAGAGAGAGAGAGAGAAAGAGAGAGAGAGAAAAAAAAAAACAGCTCAGACTACAAGGAAAACATCACTTAATTCTAAGATGGTTGAGGCACATGATGTTCAGGGATACATGGTTACCCATAGGATGTGGGGGTACATGTTCCTCTGTAGGGTTCTGGGAGTTCACAGTTATTTATGGGGTACAGGCTTACTTAGGGCATACTGGGGACCCATGGTTCCCTATGAAATGAGAGTGAACGTGATTTCTTATGGGAGTACATGAGTCCATTTGGGATGTGGAAGTACGGAGTTTCTTGTAGAGTTCAGGAGCTGATTGGTGACTTTGGGGAGTCAGGACCATAAATATGTACAAGCCGCTTGTGACAGTTTGTTATCAAATGTCCTTCTCTTCTTGTATGAGAAATAAAGTGGTAATCACACGCACACACCCATTTTAAACACTGAAGCAGGGCCCCTTCAGGATATCATTTTGCCAGAGTGTTTAAAAAAGCTAATGTCACGAGAAGGTATGAAAAATAATGCAATTTCATTTTTTTGTGAGAGAGATTTTTTTTCACCCATCTTATTTCACCTGTTCCCTACACAATAAGATTTATCGTGGTTGCAAACAGTAATCATCCCTGTTGCCCTTAATTGTCTTTCTATCCAGTCCCTATTCCTGCAATTCTTCATAGAGGCTAGTTCATGTAATTTTCATAAATGACACTTTGGCCTCTATATTTTCATCACCCCATTTCACAGATAAAGAAATCGAGACCCAGAGAATTTCAACAACTTGACCACGTTTGGGACCCTGTTAAGTGCTAAAGCCAAGCCTAAAGCCCATGCACATCTAACACCAGCACTGGGACTTTTACCAGGCTGCCACTTGGCTGTCACTTACAACAAACCAACCAACAATGTGAAGAGTAAACCTGAAGACACAAGAAGCCCAGGGGATGGGGGGAATGGGGCAGAAGTGAGCTCCAAGGTGAACCTGGACCCAAGTCTGGCCAAGCTGGTCCTCCAGGGCCAACGGTGAAGGAGGAGCTGGCCCAGGCCTCTGCCAACTGTGAGGTGGTCCAGGGATGAGATGCAGATGGCCCTCGGGTTGTCTGGCACAGGTCTCATGGCTGCCTCTCCTGCTCCCGCCTGGGCCAGACCTGGCTGCCCTCCCCCAAACCTCGATGGCATCTCTTAACAAGAGGGGACGAGACGGCTCTCTATACAGCTCAGGAGTGATTTAAATACTCCTCCGGCTCAAAGGGGAATCTTGGATTTCATTAATTAATACATCAATAGGAGCCAATGGAGAAAAACATGTCTTGTTATCTGGCTTCTCAGATGCTAGACATGGGCTCATTAGCCTTAAGCATATCAGCCCGATAACACTATTTATTCCATACAGAATAATGATCTACTTTCAGGAATACCGCAGTGAACCGAAAGGCCGAGTCCATCCATTACCGCGGCTCCCCCGCACACACGTGCGTGGTTGCCACCCTCCATCAGAAGGGCTAAGGGGGGCACAGCCCCAGCCCTCGACCCTGTGGGCCACCTCAACACGCTGCTCTGCACAACAGACCTGCAGACACACACAGTCACCCCCCCACTTCAGAGATGAGCTTAAGTAGCCTAGGCAAGGTCCGTCATAGCTTGAATCAAGGCAGATTCCAACCTGGGCCAGATGCACAAAAGGGATCTGAGTTGTTTCCACGGATCCATCCAAACTCCTTCCCCCAGAGAGGAGGGAGAGCAGCGTAGGAAAAAAAGAAGAAGAAAGTGGTCAACCCACGAGTACTTCTCGCTGACCATTGTCTAATAAGGAGAAGCAATTTAAGATTGTGCCATTGTTATTTCTGTTTTAAATTACATAATCTGTTTAATGACAGTGTCTTCAGAAGGGGCCATTAGAATTATAATGCAGTCCTGAACCAGTCAGCCTTGAAAGCCAATGCAGAAAAATAAGCATAATGTGGTGTTCGCGGGGCCATTCTGAGAGGCTAAGGACCCTGGTAGAGAAAGCGGCTATCAGCTAAACGATGACCCCTTTAGTGGGCAAAGGAGTTTATTCAGCCAGACTGGTGACAACTGAGCAGAATTTAGTGCCCCTGTAGTTCTAAGGTACTTAATGTGGGACTATAGAACTGCAGGACAAAAGACTTCTAGAAAGATCTGCCTCCATGTGGTTCTCAGCTCACCTTGTGCTTTCTGACCTGGGAAACCCCAAGGGGGTTCCTAATTCACCAAACTGTGCAAACCACAGGGTCCTGGGATCCATATCTCCATCCATGGGTCACCCCCCCACACACAGGATGAGCGTGTTTTGGTCCCTCCTCTGCGTGTACTCTGAAGACACAGAACAAGAATGATCTGAAAGCCTGGTCCCAGAGCCCTTCGAGGTCAGGGAGGCCAGATGTGAGCTGAGACTGTCTTGATCATTGAGGAGCCATTACTAGGGCAGGCATAGGACATTCACCCTGACCAGAAACACCCACCGCTGCAGGCAGTGGCCTTGTTTACCAAAAAGAGGGGTAAACATTCTAAGGAGCAGATGCATCTCCATCTTGGTAGTGGGTCTTTAGTAGTACAGGTAAGGGGACTGGTCAGTCTTGTGCAGAAAACAAGACGTTGTGGGGTGTCATTGAAAGTGCCATATATTGTCCAGTAAATTACTTCCCAGAGGCACAAATACTGCAGCCCTGCTCATGGCGACAACCCAAGGAAAGCACCGTGATGTTTAACAGCACCAGCTCTACAGTCACGCACTGCCCACAGCAGGCTGTTCATGATCCCGACAATAAAAAGTCCAAACAAAAGGCTCCTCTATGCGGGCAACAGCCATGCGGGAGGAGGGAGATCTGGCTCCGGGAGTCATTAAAAATATTTTTTTTTCAAATTAATAAAATGCAACCGTCCACACTCAAGACCAACAGCTTGTAAAATTGGATTTCCAAAAGATGAAGGGGAAAGGAGACCAGCATTGGGCAGAGGCTGCAAAACAGAGACTCGGGAAGGAGCAGGACCAATAGCTACCAGCCAGGAAGCCCTAATGGGTGTCAGTCTTAGTGACATTAATGTGGTCACTCTGCTCGGGGATGACAATTTCTAAATCCCACCAACTAGAAGGAACTGTGTGGCAAGAGAAAAGTGGGGGTTCCTGCTGCCCTCACCTCCTTAGGTCCTTCTATTGAAAGGTGGCAGGCAGAGCTGGAGGCCCCACGTGAGGGAAATCACCATAAAATCACTGGCGATCTTTATTGGTCTTTGAGATGAAGTTCCTTAAAAATCCTCATGTATTTCTTTCTCTCCTCCAAAAGACTGAGCTTTCACACAGGAAGAAGCCTGGATAAACATCTATCACAGAGAAGGATTTTAAAATACATTTGAAGACTGAACTAAGGAAAGAAGGGATAAAGTTAGTGTCCTGTGTCTATGCTTACCCCAGTGTCCCCTGGGAGCAGAAGGACTGAGCCCATGCATGGGCTGCTCCTCACTGTATCCTAAGCCCAGCATCATGTCTTACATATGGTAAATGTTTAGGAAACACCAACCAAAGAAACAAGTGTGGTCAGCCACAGAAGCCATCCAGGGCCACCCTCAGGCTGCACTCGGTGTTCCCAGTGTCAAAGTTATGGTCACCCCGGGCAGACCAGGGAGCCCAGCACATCTATGTTGGTTACCATCTTTAGAAAAGTCAATCCTTCAGTTCCAGTCCTGTTCAAACCATCCCAGTTTATGAGTGGAGCAACTCTTTAACAAAAGCTAGAATTGTCAGTGAAATGAGTGGGTGACAAGTCTCCTGTGAGAGGAAAGAGCACAGCATGTGCTAAATGGATGGGTGCATTGGGGTTGGGGGGCCGTGTGCTTCTTAATTGACAGCATGAGCAGCACAGGTCGACTCAACCCAAGAAAGCAGTGGTGTAGCACTCTGCAATCTGACCTCGTGTTCCACGGGCCCTGGATATCACCTGTCCTGGTCTGCTTTGTGTCTCTATTTAAAAAAAAAAAAAAACTGAGACTGGGTACTGTATAAGAATAAGAGATTTATTTAGCTCCTAGTTCTGGAGGTCCAGGAACACAGCTTTGGGTGAGAGCCCCATGGTGGGTAGTGCCATATGGTAGGACTGTGAGCAAGGCAGAGAGATAGAGACAGGAGTGCTGTGTGGCAAGGGAGTGAACAAGAGAATGGTGAGGGCCCGGGCTCACTCTTTTGTAAGAGCTCACTCTTGCCTCCTGAAGATCCGCATTAAGCTGGGAGTGGTGGCACATGCCTGTCATCTCACGGGCGGGGGAGAGTGAGGCAGGAGAATCACAAGTTTAAGGCCAGCCTCAGCAGCTTAGTGAGCCCCTAAGCCACTTAGGGAGACCCTGCTTAAAAACTGAGAAATGAAAAGGACTGGGGATGTAGCTCCGTGGCAAAGTGACTCTGGGCTCAATCCTCAGTAACCCCCCCCCCAAAAAAAAGACCAGCATTAATTCCATCAGGAGGGCTGTCACCATCTGACCACCTCCAATGAAGCCCTGCTTCTAGAGGTCCCACCCCCTTTCAGCACTGTTACATTGGAGACTGTGTTTCTAGCACATGAATCTTTGGGGGAACAAACCGTATTCAAACCAGACCACCTTCTCCTCCATTTGTCACCCAATATCCCAGAGAAGTCCTCTGGCTTACTCCTCTCACCTCCTTCAGCAGCCTCTGTTTCCACCCAGCCCATCCCTGCCAATCTTTTCTAAGTGCATGGTCTCTGCTTCCACCCACCCCTCAAGCCTATACCCAGAACATTCGTTGATGGTCTTATGTGCTCCACTGAGTGGTCTCCTGGGCAGTTCTGCTATTCAGGGCTCCAGAAAGACCCCTAAGTCTCCACCTGAATCTAAGACTCAGCTTCTCCTGACCTCTTTCCTACTATTCCAGCCACCCCAGTGACCGCTGCCGTGGCTTCTCTTCCCACTTGGAATAAGGTGGACTTCTTGGCGGTCTCTGGTCGGCCTCTTACCTTCACTACTCCACTTATTCATCTTGTCCCTCCAAGTAGAATCCATGTTCTCCAGAGGCTGGGATGTCTTCCCTACCCTGTGGGTCCCTCAGTGCCAAGCAAGGGACAATGCACCCAATAGCCTCTGGTGACAGACATGGCCATTTATGTCACTCAGTGGAGGCAGAATGAAGGAGCCTGTGGTAGGGAGGTGAGGCCATTGTTCCTGCTATGAATGCTGCACCGTTTGCTTTCAAAAGCGATGGCTTTGCCTGCAGTCAAACAGGCAGAGGACTGTGCTGTAGGCTGAAGGTTTATATCCTTTCAAAATTCCTGGGTGGAAACCTAATCCCGAATGCAATGGTATCTGGAGGTGGGGAGTTGGGGAGGGGGTTAGTCATGAGGAAAGACCTCTTGAATGGGATTAGTGCCCCTATGAAAGGAACCTCAGAGAAGTCCCTTTTGCATGAGAAGACACAGAGAAATCAGAAAGTGAACCCTCACCCAGCACTGGATCACCCAGCACCTTGACCTTGGATTTTCCTGCCTCCAGAACCGTGAGAAATAAACTGTTTACAAACCACCCAGCCTCTGGTACTTTGTTATAGCAACCCAAAGGGACGAAGACACACTCTGAGCCCCCTTCACAACCAGGCTGAGGCAGAGTAGGGGCTGTGCTGCGGGGTTCAGACCGTTCCCAGGAAGTCTTAGGGAGCAAGAGTTCCTTCGCCATTCGGGGCTGGGTCTATTCTTAGCCAAGCTCACAGCCGGCCCTGGGGAGAAGGCTGGTTGTCGTTAAGCGCTCACCAGCGTCTGGCTTTCTCTGTCCAATCTTCAGTGGCGCCTTCTGTTTCCGCCTTCAGGTATATGGTTTGTTCCTGTCCTCGTATCAAAATGGGTGTGGGGGGTGGGAAGGAGCCATCTGGAAGAGGTGCCGAATCCTCTCCTCATTCGGCACCAGCTCCTCCATATTTCCCCCTCCCACCTCGGCTATCTGGGCCTTTCTGTTATTTTTTTACAAGACTTGGCTCAAAACCCATGGTCTTACTAGAGCCTGGATGATAATTCCCCCTCTGGGGTGACCACCATCTTTGTTAATGAAGTTCCACGGGGACTTCAGGCTCAGACCAGTCACAGAGAGGCATGTCCCAGGGGCAGGTCACTAACTGGCAGCCCCATCTCCACACGAGGCCTTCTGGGCTGCCTCCTGACCCCTGTGATCCCGCCAAGAGCAAGCCTGCTGAGACCTGGACCTCCACCGTGCCTCCCTCTCTGTCAATCCTTGGTATCCCGTTCTGAACAAGGAGGACGGAATGTGCAGAGGCAGAGCCTTCTAGAATCCTCTCATCGCTCCACAATCTCATTCATTCATTCATTCAATATTTATCCACTTATTCATTTTGTTCCTGCCCTCATTCAGTTGTCCCCAACAAGCAAGCACCTGTGGGTCAAGGGCACCTGACACAGGTACTTTACTTAAAGAGATGATCCCAGGAAACTCAAAGGAAGGAGTGGGAATGTGAGACAGGGAAGGTGACCCTGGGGGCATTCATGGGTAGGTGACCAGTGTGGGCAACTAGGATTCTCAATCCTGCAGAGGACCCTCCGAGAAACTGGGGAGAATTTCAGAGAATATAAGTTCCCGGGTGCTTATTCACAGACTCCTAAATCCCATTGATTGAGTCTTGACCTGGGGATATTAAATCCCCAACACCTTTATGTGTTTCTATTTTTTCTTTTTATTTATTTATTTTTTTTTAGTTGTAGATGGACATGATGCCTTTACTTAATTTATTTTTATGTAGTGCTAAGGATTGGACCCAGTACCTCACATACGCTAGGCAAGCACACTGCCACTGAGCCACATCCCCAGCCCTATTTTAATTTTTCTTTCCTTTTTTATTTTATTTTATTTATTTATTTTTTTGGTAAGCAGCTAAGCAAGCTTCCATGGTTTTTTCATGGAGGGAAGAAGTTGTCAGTGGCTGGGAAGTGTCCACAGCAGTTACTAAGAGATTCAAAGACCAAGAGGACACAGGGCAGGGCATTGAGAGCATGGGCTACGGCCAAAAGGTGATCCTTTTGCTGACATTGATGGGTTCACCTTGATGCCAGGGGCTGTGTTAGACTGTGAGAATGCACTTTTCTGGTTCTGAACAAACTTACCATCTAAGAGTCAACTCTACCTTTTGATGGGTTGAGGATTTTCTTTCGCAGAACTCCATGGGGGGGAGTGTGGTCCTGTTAAACGGAAGTTCAAGAAGTCTAGACTCTACTTCTTGCATGAACTTATTAATAAATGTGGAACCATGAGACATACTGAGGCTCCCATCACGGACCACCATGGGGGCCAAGCATGAACCAGCCAAGGTCACTGCTTCCCAAATGACCCATCCTAGTCTAGGTGGAGACAAACACGACCCTCCATGACATCACAATAGTGAGAGTTCCACACTCTGGTCCAGAGAGATATACTTTGGAACCACGGAGGAAATAATGAACCCAAAGTTGACCAGGAAAGACTTAGTGGAAGGGATGTTACCTAATTTTATACCCTTGAGGAACAATAATCATCAACCCTCTCAGGGGATTCCTTCTGTGGGGTACAATTTTAATTTTCACTTGAAAATTCTCCTGGGGTTTAGCATGAGTGATTTCCTTACAGGACAACCTAACTTCAGTCACAGGATCTGTCAGTCTCCCCTTGTTCTGCGTGACAATGAAAAATATTCAGAAAACAGTGAAGTGATCCTCTACAAGCTGACCTGCCTGCAGAAGCTTTACTCCCTAACCCTCACTGGATAACTCAGCAACCAAAACCAGACATTTATTTTTTGCAGTTCTGGAGTCTCAAAGTCAGATATCAGGATGCCAACATGGTTGGTGTCTGGTGAGGGCCTGCTTCCTAGTTCATAAATGGCCGTCTAATCAATTTGTCCTCACCTGGAGAAAAAAATGATGAGAGAGCTCCCTAGGGTCCCTTATCAATCTGATTTGTAAGGCTCCACCCTCCGTGACTTAATTGTCTTCCAAAGACCTCACCTGTTAATATGACCAAATTGGAAGCTAAGAAAGATCTCAAAACAGAAACAACTGGGGGCGAGAGTTTGCAGGGGAGACCGGCATGCAATATTCAGTCCATAATAACCCAGCATCCTGGTCTTTGGGCCCCAGTCTTCCTGGTCTGCTTGCTGATGGCAAGCAGGAGTCTTTAGATCTGCTTTGGAGCACACTGACACTCCCTGCTGGCACTTCCTCACCTACCCTCTCTCGTCCCCTCATATCCAAATTCTATTCTTCATTCAAGGTCCATCGCTTCATGTCACGGTGCTTTCCTGGGAAGTGTTTTCTCTCTTTAATTTTCTGTTCCCACTGCTCTTATGCTCAGTCACATCAACTTTGATGTGCATGACTGAACTCACTGAGGGAGGAATTGCAGACACAGATGGACAGGCCATCAAGGAGCTATCTGTGCAGGGAGACTGGTCCCAGGACGCAGTAGAGCACATTACATGAGTCACTGCAGCTTTTCTGATCTGGGTCCTTCCCAAGATCATCCAGCAGTTGTGAGTTTCCAGAGAACAGGGCCCATGTGTTGCTGGCCCAGCTAGGAACTGTGCAACCAAGGTCCAGCACCTACCAGAAACTAGTGAATGATCCATGAAATGTTGAGTTGCGTAGGGTCCTCACCAGGCATGAGACAACCAACAGGCCCTGTTCCCACGTTTCGCCTGACCATAAGGGATCAGAGTATCACATTCTGGAATCCGTGCATTCTTCTCTCTGGGACCACAAGTTTACTTCGGCGCCACAACAATCTTTAGATGTCGCCCTATAAATATGGCATAGATAATCCTCAGAGAGTGCAAGTGGGTTTATTTCCATTCTAGTGACACTGAACTTTCCTGAGCACTCAGCTTTCTTGTCTCTGGAATGGGTGTGTTGAACACGATAACCTCTAAGATTTCTTCCTGCAATAACACGCCAATGACTCTAAATGGAAAGTGTCGCCTGTTGATGACCTGCACTGGAACATTAGTCTTGCTGCCCAACATTTTCAAGGGACACAAAATACTTTAAATGCTTGGTGCCACATTCCTCACACCCCCCTCGAGAGCGGCAGACAATGAATGGAAGGCAGGGTGCGGGTCAGGCCATCATCATTGCTAACAAATGCTCTCACACTGCCTCATCTGTCTCCTGGCTCCTGGCTCCGCCTGGCCAGACACGTGGACACGTTCCCATCCTCTCCTCAGGTTAGCAGGACCTAAGTGCTGGAGGATAGGTCTTTGGAGAGAGAAATGATTCACGCCCCAGCAGAGCAGGCTCCCAGCCACCTGCTCCCACCACCCTCTGGGCCCCAGGGGTGAAGAGGCATGACCTGCAGGGGCTCAAGTCTCCCTGGGCGGATCTATTACATGCATTAAAATAATTTACGCCCGGCCCTATAAAGCGTTTAATTCGTTGTGCCATCATCTATTCCAGAAGCGTTCCTCTTCATCGTGAATTATTTTTGAAGTATTTATGGGGACCTCACCGAAAATCACCCCAGTCAGCAAACTGAGAAATGGAAAGGCATTAAGAGGAGGCGTTGACCCCAGGGCCACCAGCATGAGTGTGGTCGGGGTCAACAGGGTGGGAGAGGGAGCTGGGGTGGCCCGAGCTGATGCTGACCGGGCTTCTGGGCTCTGTCCTCTGCGCCCACACCTTGGCGTGAGGAGGGCACGCGTAGTTTTTACCACTGATGGCTGCAGTGACCGCTAATGGTGGAATACTTCTGTTTGGAAAGCCCCCGGGTTTGTGGGTAGCAGCAAGCAGGTGCGGCAGATTGGACGGCACAGATGAGGAAACTGACCCGCCGAGAGATGGAGGGAGGTACCCAGTGTAGCGGATTTGGAGTTGATTCCAGGTCTCCTACCTGAGGCTACCTGTTGGCAGCTGCCAGTCCTTCTGTAGGGAGGGAGCTGGTGGTCTCAGACAACCCCCTTGCACAGGGCTATCAGGTCAGCTTTGTTAGGACAGTGACCACCACCAGCCTCTCTCCACCGCGCCCAGATAACACCCACACTAAAGGCAACAAAGACCACACCCAAGTGGTCCCAGCCGCTTTGGGTCTCTGAGTGAGTTGAGTCAATGTACCTCTTTGTCTTCTGGGGGCCAGGGGCTCTTTCCTGGAGACTGCCAAAATAATTTCTTTCTTTTATTTTTTTAAACAAGCACATTCTAGTGATTACCACCAAAGATAATTGGGCCTGGAATCTTTATTTATTTAATAAGTATTTAATTGAGGTCCTATGTGGTACCAGGCAATATGTATGTGTACCAGGATTCCAAAATACAGGGCCCTAAGGTCATGGAATTTACATTCCAGTAAGGAAACTAGAACACAAGCATGTAAAGAGAGAGAGAGAGAGAGAGAGAGAGAGAGAGAAATGATAAGGAGACTGATTCATAGTGGGGTTGGGAGGGGGAGCATGGGATAGGGCAAAAGGAAAGGGAGGGGGCATGGGGGTAAAAAGATGGTGGAATGAGATGAACATCATTACCCTAAGTACATGTATGAAGACACGAATGGTGTGAATATACTTTATATACAACCAGAGATATGAAAAATTGAGCTGTATCTGTGTAATATGAATTGTAATGCATTCTACTGTCATATATAACAAATTAGAATTTTAAAAAAATTGAAGAGAGAAATGAGAAATTTGCAGAGTGATTGCTAACACAGGAAGATATAAATAGGGTGTTGGTCTGTCCCGTGATAAAGGGATCAGGGACATATAGATCCAGTGGTGACAGGAAGCTTCTTTGATGGACATCTGGGTGCCAAACATAGAGAGGGCAAGAAGAAACAGAACATACAAAGGCCTTGGGGGCAGGGATGGGTTTGGTCAGAGCTGGAGTATGGAGGGAGGGTGAAGGATAAAGTTGGAGAATGGCAGGGCTGGATCAAGCCTTCTTTATAGGAAGGAAAGACATGTGGAATGCATGAATGGATGTGCATGAACCTCACAAACATCATGCCAAGTGAAATAAGCCAGACACAGAAGGTCACTCACCATATCACTTCACATAAAGCAGGCTTATGGTCCGTAAAAGCTGGGGCAGGAGAAAATGGAGCTGATTCCTCCATGGGTATGGAGTTTTCTTTGGAGGTAATGAGGATATGTAGGATTAAGATAGTCTGTGGTTGCACACATGGTGAATGTTCTAGATGTCACTCTGTTGTGCACTTTAAAAGGATTAATTCCATGTTATGTGAATTCCACCCCCATACGTTTTTTTTGAACTGATTTTCCTTATCTTCCTTATCATTTCCACGTCTGTAGTTTTCCTCCCAAACCCCTGGAGGCCCTGCTTGGGCACCATCTCTACCCCTGGACCTTGGCACACCACACTCGGTTTCCTCCTCAATGCAGGCCTCTCTGTTTAAACAAGGCTTTCATGGATCTGCTTCGGAGACCAGGGACCACTAACGTGAAGGGGCTCTCCGCGCCCACTTTACCATGTTCTGTGGCCCCACAAATCACTTGTCTTTGGGGTTCTGCGGTGAATAACGAGGACACTCTTTGGTCCTCCGCTTTGTCCCCAGCACAGACAGTGCCTTGTGCCTTGAGCAAGAAAGTGTGCCCCCCACCCGGCTCCTCCCAGCAGCGCCCCTCCCCACGCCCCACCACCCCTAGTGCTGCTCCTACGCAATTTCTTACAACAGCAGTGATTCTGGAGAGGGAATGGGCAGCGATTTGATGGAAAACAGAGTTAAGTATCAATAACGTAAAAGCTACGAGGCTCTGACACGGCTTCCGCGGTAAAGGCGTTAACCCGGGCTGTTCGGGATCCGCGCTCACCCCGCGATGGCCCACGCCTCGGTGGCCCTGTTGCAGCGCGCTTGTCCCCGCCTCGCCCAAAGCCAGTCCTCTAGGGACTGGCGGCTCCCGGGGGGGGGGGGACCACACTTTTTTCTTGGGGCCAGAGGAGCTCCTCCCTTTCGGGCGAAGCTCTTTGGGGCTCCGATCTCTCATTGCTGCAGGACTGGTGGAGAGGCCCGCGCTGCAGCCGGCCCCGCCCGAGGACACCCCCCCCAGCCCCGCGGCGACACGAAGGCCCCGGGCGCCCCCGCCTGGCGCCGCGCCCCGCTCAGTGCCCGGCCCGGGCCACCTCTCCAGGCGCTCTGCCAAGCGCGGGGTCACCGAACTGACAGTGACCCGCCCCATTAGTCCTCAGGGGCTGCAGGAGGAAAAAAATGAAAACGAAGCGCTACCCAAGCCAGAGCTTCCGTGTTTGGCTAATTTGCTTGGGGGGGGGGGGGGTTCTCGATGGCTCCCCTCAACTGGGCTTGAATGTGGGTGCCTGTCGCCTTGCACTCCAGGAGAATAGTCCATCAAACAGGGTGGAGCCCACCAGGACCCACAGTGACTTTTATCAATTTTCTGGTATCCAATAGCCAAAAAGGGAATCTTAGTGTGCAGTGGAAAAAGAAGCAAGCCAGTTCAGAAGAGGCAAGGAATACCAACCTTCAGACAAAAGAGTACACCCAACTCGGACCTTCTTCGCAGGTGACTTGGAAATTCTTCCTGCCTCCATCTCTTTGAACTTGAACCTTTTGACAGTAGTTTCTGGTTTCTTCCAAGCCATTTGTCTGAACCTGCCACCAAAAATCACTCTGTAAACAAAGGAAAAAGGCACGAACCGCCTCCAGGTACTATGAACAATTTCCAGAGGTTTCTTTGGGGTTCCTTGAACCTCAAACCTGCATCCTAGGTTTCAAACAAATGTGACCCCTGACCTTCAGCTTGGCTATCTCTCTTTGCTCCACGGTCTGGTTTGTCTGGGAACAGGAGCCAGGCTGACACTTTTCAGACAAATCCCAGCAGCCCACTTCCTGTCCCAGCCCAATTTCTACAGGGAAGCCCTCCCTCCACCTCTCCTTGGGTACCAGGTAACTGGATTGATGGAGCCTCCTTCACCGCCTCTCCCAGCGAACTTCTCATAACCCGATGCATAAATAATCACATGTTTTATAAATAGCTGTGGACAAGAGGCTGTAAAACAACGAAGATATATTTGTGCCTTTATGTCCTAGGAATATTTTCTAAAACGACTGTTTTATTTGGTGTGGGTTGAATGGGGGCCTGTGTATACATAACAATCCCCAAAGTTTTCCTCTGCCCCCTCCCCCTTGGCAGGTCAGGCCAGCACTATAGTTAGCAAATTGATAAGGTTCCATGGGCAAGCTTTATTCGTTCTGACACAAGCCTATGACACTTTATAAAAAGAAGTAATCCAGAACAATCTCTAGGTAATTAACACCTAGATAAACAAACATAAATTTCTATATTGCATTTATTTGGACTACCACTCAAATATGCGTGAACCATGCTTTTTTAATTAAAAGATAAATCCATGTGACACTTAGCCTCAAACTTAATTATTCAGCATAGTATAATAAAAAATAGAGCCCATTAAATGTGTCTTGCACTGTATTTCTGTATTAACAGCAAAACAGTTCGGTCTGGGATCATTTAAATTTTCCCCCTCCTCTTTGCTTGTGATTTCCCTGTTCACATAAGCCTTTCCTCTCTCTCTCTTTCTCTCTTTCTCTCTCTCCTTTGCTCCCCCCTCCCACTCCACCAATATCGCTCCTTTCTCTTAACACCAACAGGTGAAGAGATTAAAACTCTGCACAAGCCCCTACGTGGAATGCTCAGCTGGGCGACATTTTTAATATTGCATTACAATATGAATTTTTTCCTTCCCCATGGAAACATACCTCTAGTTTGGTGGAACGTGCCCAGCCCTTCTATCTTGAAATGAAGATCACAATATTTAATACTAATTTCCTTGGGATTGTGCTTACAACCCACCAGGTGAGGTTTTCATAATATACTGTTACAATACAGATGTTAAACAGAGATGGGGAAGTATGCAAATCCCAAACTACAAAAGACATCAGGGTTATCATCTTTATAAAAGTTTCTCAGCACAAAACAGTATCTTAATGCTCAGCAGCTTCTGGTTACTGGGAAGAGAAATTCATGCTTGAACCATTCCTCACCTGGGTGTCTGTTCAGTCACTCAAGAAGAATGTATCAAGTGATGCTCATGTGCCAGGCCCCAAGAAAAGCACTCTGTGTACGCCGTGACCTTTCATCCTTTGCAGCAAATGTACCAGGGCAAGAAAGAGTCTAATCCAAGTTACACATTGACGAATGACTCTGATACCCCTGGTTCCCATGGCTCCCCTGCATGGGCCTTACAGTGGTGTCCTCTGTCACAGACAACTGTGGCTTTGGTTTAGCCAAGACGTATGCCCTGAGAAGAAGTGGGCTTCGATCTAGGATGATCAAACATTTGGTTTTTTCCAGGATGTCCCTGGTGTTAGCCCTGAAAATCTCATGACCTGGGAAACCCCTGAGTCCCTGGCAAACCCTATGTAGGCTCCACCAGTAGATGATGTTGTAATTGGCGTTGGCCAGTCGCTCACAGAGGGATCAGCTGGAATGGATGAAGATCCTGCACAGGAGCCCGGAGACTTCCTCCTATCTGCTCCTTTTCCCAGGGGACTGGGGTACCTAGATGCAAGAGATATCAGGCGTCCTCTCAGATCCTGTTCCTCTATTGGAGACGTCATATGCATTGTGTTGCGTTGACTCTTATCTTGCCTGAGCAGGGTCAGGAAGCTGTGCCTCTGTAGAATGACACCACTATTTCCATCTTGTCAGGGGTTGCTAGCCATTGTCATTTTGGAGAATAGTCTTTCTGATTTGGTGGCATCCAGCTTATTGTCCACACAGCTCTCTGTGTACACTCTCATTTAACCTGAGAAAGAATCTTGTGCTGTTAACGGTTATTTTCCAACTTATAGATGAATCAGTAGATTTGAAGAAATGCCTGGGCTTTGTGAGCACATCTTCCACCACCTAGCCAGCTCTCCTTCATCTCTGAGTTTGCCTTTGCCTCTGCAGGAAGTCTTCCATCACCTGGGAAATCCCTGTTCTCCTTGAATATCCTCTTCCAGATAGTTCATATTTTTTAAAATATGTTTTAGACATTGATGGACCTTTATTTTATTCACTTATTTATATGTGGTGCTGAGAATCAAACCCAGTGCCTCACACATACTAGGCAAGCACTCTGACACTGAGCTACAGCCCCAGCCCCTCATATTTATTTATATGATGATCTTATTAAAGTCTGTTTTCTCCTTAGACAGTGGTTTGGGGGGCTGAATTGACAATGTATCTCTATCTCATAGTGCAATGCCTGGCACATAGTAGTTCCTTGGTAAATATTTGTTGAACTAGTGGGACAACATCTAACCCCAAGATCTGTCTTTTCTTCTTGGATTCCCTCTTTCCCCAGCCATCTCTCTCCTACCCTCAAGAATGGTAAAAGACTTACTAATACTCCAACTTTCCAAATGAAGAAATTAGAAAACAAAAATGTAAGACATTTTTTCCAGGTTTATCTTACCTGAAGGAAACAGGTGTGGAGGAATTCCACTCAACTGACGACAAGGACCCTTTCCAAAGCATGAGGATTTTATTTAGTGTATAGCTTTTGTGGGCATGAAATTAATATCCAATGTATCCATAACTTATTATGCCACAGGAGTCAGGAACCCTAAGCATTTGCAGAGTACTTTACAAAATGTGCACATAATTTCCCCACCTTCTTTCATTTAATTCTCATAATTTTTCTGATATGATCAATGAACTCAAAACAGTTAAATTGTTCATGATCGTGCATTCAATAAGTGGGTAGAGTTAGTGCTCAAATTTAGGTCATTACACCCCAAATTTTGTATTCTTCACACTGTGCTGAATTTATCAGTCAATTCTCCAATTGTCTATGACTATTAGCTCAAAAATATGTTGATGGGAAGTATGTATATGGATGCTTATACATATCTTAAAAATACCTCCTACTTCCAATTTTATTTTTATTTTCTATAACAGTTTTATTGAGATATAATTCACATACCATAAAACTCACTCTCTTAAAATGTACAATTCAGTGGGTTTTAGTATATTCACAAAGTAGGCCAACCATCATTCCTATCTAATTTTAGAACATTTTTATCACCTCGAAAAGAAACTTCATCTTCATTAGAGGTCACCCTCCACTCTTCCCCACCCCCAGCCCCTGATGACCACTAATCCTCTTTCTGTCCTTATAGATTTGCCTATTCTGGACATTGCATAGAAAGGAAATCATATTACATGTGGCTTTTTGTAACTGGCTTTTTTCCATGTTTTCAAGGTTCATGTTGTAATATTTCTCAGTGTTCTTTATTCCTTTTTGTGGAAGAATAATATCACTTTCTTTTGATTCAGCACACTTTGTTCATCCACCACCCATTGCAGTTTTTTAAAACAAAATTTGAGCCAAAATGGAAAAATTAGAAGACTTGACCAAAAAAAAAAAAAAATCTAAGTGACTAGTACCTCATAATGCCACATATCAAAAGGTGCTCTCTCAGCCCACAGGAGATCCTATCTTTCTTGGGCTTCTCTCCTTGCCACCATGATGTCTCTCTGGCCCCTGTGGGTTTATTCCCCACCATGGATGTAGTTTGGGCAAAAGTTAGGACCTCTCCTGCAAACTTCTACATGAGCCTTTCTTCCCTAATGTGTTCATCCTAACAGTAAGGACTGTTAACCTTCCACTACACCTGTGATGTTCGTAATAACACGCAGCCCAGACTGATGACAATGTCATTGAACTCATCTGCTTTCACCCAAGGACCCCAATAGTCTCACTCTCTGAAACACAGTGAGCTTACAAATTCCTGTGGAATATGAGCAGCTGCGTGTGCTTTCAATACTCCAGGGCCCTCCATATTCCAGAACCTCGGCGTGCACTATACAAGCTTGTTTTTGAGACCAAAATAAAACAACACACACAAAAAAAGAAAAAAAAATCAAAAAGAAGCTCTGTACATCAAGCATTGAGCATACACTTCAAATCCTTTCAAATCAATGTCAGGGATCTGCTTTTCTGTAGTCCCTGATACCATAGACTTTATTATTCTTTGTTCTATTCCTTTTCTTCTAGAGGAAGAATTCAGACTCTCCTTTGATAATTTGGAGGTAAAAGACTTCCTTGCACGTAATGATTTTTTTTTTTTAGAAAAATAAAAAAGAAAAAAAAAACTTACTATACCAGCAAAGGGGAATATCAGACCCCAATGCTTTAAGTGTTTTATATAATTAATATGAGAAGCATAAGTATTTTCATAAGTTTACATTACTGAAACCAATGTCTGCAAACACTTAAAAAAGTATAGTGCATCCATGAACTTGCATGTGCACACATACACGCGCACTCACACACACACACTGCAGAGATACTCATTCAACTTGAAAAAGTAGACTGAAGATCATCCATACTACACAATATTACAGGACTTTTTATACGTGGTGTTTCACCCAGTCTTGCCAAAGTCTGACCGACCTAGAAAAATATGTTTTACTCTCCATAGTAAACATAAGCAAATAGGAAAAAGATGTTTCTTTCTTTCTTTTTTTTTTTTTTAATCTGGAGGTAGAGGTTTTATTGCATAAAACACTGGATAAAACCGGTCTGCTTCAAAGACATTTTATTCTAACAGCAGAAAGAAAACAGTCATTGCTGAAAAAACAACTTTTAATACTTTCTATACCAGAATAAAGTTCTGTCAACTGATGTATTATAATAATAAATAATGACCAAGAATAAACTTTAAATACAAAGTCTTCTACTTGTTACAAGCATAGCAACAAAATCCTCTACTCTATTGATCTCAGATTTCCTCCAAGATAGATTTTTTTGTTGTTGTTGTTCTTTGCGTAGGAATGTAGACAGTATTATGACCAGCATCACAGACTACAGAAGTTACAGGGAAAAAACTTGACATGTTTAGATATGAGAACCTGATGACATTCAGAAACTGACACTGTATCACGGCGGCTGTCACTTGTTTGTATTACAAGTTACAAATGTTCTGGAAAAGAGGCCTGTGTCAGAGGGGGGGGAATAAGGACGGTAGCACTGGACAAAATGGAATCAACACACACGCCACAAAGAAGAGGGGATGTTCCCGGTGTCACAAACAGAATTATTGCCTGTCGTATCTGACGATGCCCAGAAGACACGAGAGAGAATACTGAAAAAGAGCTCCGAAAGTGCTAGAAATGGAATGTGGCTCTCATTTTTTTTTCCACTTTTTTTTCCTCTTTTTTTTTTCATTTTTCTTTGTTTTTTTTTTTTCTTCTTTTTTTCTTTTTTTAAATTTTCTTTGCTAAGATACCAAAGGCGGGGCAAACACACAGAAAGCAAGCGACTGGCACAGTCACCAAACACAGTAGTGCAGTTAAAATCCTAAAGCTTAACTACAGTCAGAAAGTTTTCAATAACATTTTCAGTCCTTTCTCTAGGATCATAGAAACAGTTGCATTAAGTTTATCAACTCGATTTTAAGTAAGGCAGTGAAAACTAGACTAGAAAAACAAGAAAGCAGCCTGCTCTATGCCAGATGGGTCCAAGTTGCACATCGACCTCATTTACACTGAAACCTCCATTAGATGACACCCTTTTGACAGCATATGCAAACCGGATTCCTTATTAGCCTGAGATTCTTTCTGGTCTCAGGATAGCTCTAAGAATTATATTTACATTGATTGCAGTTTAGTATTTTTGTAAACTGCTGTAGGCAGAGCTAAAGTTTTTAAGGCCCTGGGGTTTTATTGTGTGCTCCCAGCCTGCAAGGAAATATTGACTATTTTTTTTTTTTTAAGTCTGAAGGATTCTGTTTTAGAAGAAGTTAAGACTTCAATACTTCTCTACCATCACAAGCAACAGCACCAATTTCATGTCACTCAAAGAAGTATATGGTAAAGGCAGAACTTTTAGACTGTTCGTGCGGATTCAAGAATAAACCTTGGACTAGTTTTCTTAAATCTGTCTTAAAAAAAACAAATTGAGTGTTTTATTGTTGACCCTCAAAATCTCCCTCTGTGTGGTGCAGAACTTGATAAAATTTTGGAGTATCCAATCAGTAGAAAAATCTAAAATCTACAAAAATATAGAACACATTTGTTTTACAAAAACAGACATTTTAACTCAAACAGTTTTCTTCATCAGAGATAGAGAGCAGGATGTTTAGATTCATATTTTAATACAAGCTATTTCATAAGTGCTTGCTGGAGAAGAAAATCGTGCTTCATGTCTGCGACACTCATAAAAACTAACATACGGGGGAAAAAAATCTGATAACGGGGGACCAGAACAGCCTTCGAAGTTCAAGTAAAATTTAAAAAATCATAATCAAAGACAATCTTTCCGTTATGACATAATTGCCATTTCTCACCGACACTTTTTATGGATAGGGTTGGCTGATTTTCCTAACAGCATTTGGTATAATATACCCTTTAAAATATTTTTTTTAATATCAACCTTCATCCAAAATTAAAAAAAAAAAAAGAAATCAACAAGAAAAAAAAATGTCTCTCAATACTGCAATTTGATCTAAAAAAAGGAATTACTCATCAAGCCTGCAATGGACAATTGTCTGCAGACACTTCCTGACCATTGATTCATTTGGCTGTGTATTTTTTTTTTTTTTTAAAATGCACATTTAAGATGGCAATCCTCTGCAGTGCCGGTCAGCCCTGGCGCTGGCTGCGGGCCGTCTAAGGTTTCTCCCAGAGTGCAGAACGACACCACGTGAATTGATTTTTCTCTGCAGTGACCGCTCCAGCCTGACTGGCACCGCAGCTGCCTCCCAACACATCTCATTAGGGTGCTAGGCAAATGGCAGCAGCTGGTGTCAGATTATAGAGGTGTTTTCAACAACGAAAACACAGCCCCTTCCATCTTCAAGGCAACGTTAAATCATTTAGATGGTATCGCTTTTCGGTTAAGAGCATTATTTTTGGACAAAGACGACTTTCCAGTTGGAAGGGACCCCAGCTTTCTCGAAGGACACCAAGCGTATTATTTTATTCTTATTATTATTTTTTTTTTTTTGAAATCACTTTTCTCCTACCTGCATTGTTTGGAAGTACTTGTTGCCGGGTAACAGTTTAGCAGCCATGTTCAAGGGCTGGGGGATTTTTTTTTTTTTAATATATATATAGATATCTTTTAAAATTTTTTTTAAATGTTCTATACACTAGTGGGGCGGGGGGGTTGTACATGATTTTTTTCCCCCCCTTGGAATTCAGTTAGCAAACTCTTTTAGGAGATGCATCATCTTAAAACTGGGTAAAATGATATTGCGGTGTACAGCAGGTCTGCTCAGTTGGTCTCCTCTTGGCCCTTGCTGACCTCCTCCGTGAGCTCCGCTGAGCTCCCCGCCTTGAGACCTGCGGGCTCCTCAAAGTTCCCTGAAGCCTCCGAGTCGACCCTGGAGCGCTTGAACCTGCGATCGGGATACTGGCTGTTGTCAAAAGGCATGCGATGGACGCAGAGGACGTGGGTCTTCAAGTTCCCCTTCTGAGAGGCACTGTAGGGACAGTAGCGGCACTGGAAAGGCCTGTGACCTAAGAGGGAGAAAAAGTGGTCGGTCAGTGCTGTGCTCACACCTCCCTGCCCCAACGCTCAAAGGACCATTATCACCAACACGTCGTCATGTTATTCTTAATAAGGCTTTTTGAAAATCAAATAGGAAATGATAGGAAAGCAACCGGTACAGTCGACCCATGAACTAGGATTTAAAATAACTCTTCATTGTAAACCCAGAGTTTTTAACCCAGACTTTTTAGGGGAAGAAGAGAAAGCACCTGATACCTGCATTTTTTTTTTTCTATAAAGAGTTAGATTAAAAAAAAAAAAAAAAAGTTTAGGCCAAGAAAGAGGTGAAATTAAAGATATTCTGTAAGTACTTTCAGAACAGAAAATAAATTACCCCACCTTTTCTATGGATGGAACGTTAAAACTTTAGTGATGGACACTGAAATTCAATTTTCGGGTGTGATGGAATATTCTCATTTGGGATTTTTTTCCAAATTTTTTTTTTTTTTAATGTAAAAACCATTCTCACCAAGCTCACCGGCTGTACTAAAACAAACCAGAGGCGGATCCGGCCCACAAACTATACTTCGCCGACTCTGGCTCTAACACAAAAACCGTAAATCCCTCCATCTGGGAGACTGACTCAGGTCTCAATGCAAAACCAGTTCACTTTCTTATCCTCCCCATGAACTCTTTATGGACGAGCAAAGCAAGCATGACGAGGGAGTGCGTTTGGAGGGTGAAGTGTGAGAGGGATGTTAACCGAGCTTGCTCTGAGGCAGGGGTGGGAAGGGCTGAGCTGGGGGGATTTGTAGAAGCTGAGAATTTTCAGGGGAGACAGCAGAAGGTATCAGGGGAGTGACCAGGCCGATCAGGGCTGATCAGATAGTCAAGGCCCAGTGAGAGTTTTAAAGAAGTTAGATTTCAAGAGTGACCCCTGAAATGGAACTCTTCCAGAAAGGTTCTAATTTAGAACAGAAGGACTCTTATGGCAATCCACCTAATCCTCCCTGTTTGATCTCTGCTTTTCCTCCTTATACAGGAGCACAGGAGACTCACATCTGCCTTTTTTTTTTTGTATTAGGGTTCTAACCCAGGTGTGCTGTACCACTGAGACACATTCCCAACCTTATTTTATTTTTCTTTATTTTAAGATAGTCTCACTAAGCTGCTGAGGCTAGCCTCCAACTTGCGATCCTCCTGTCTCAGCCTCTCAGGTCACTGGAATTACAGACATGTGTCACCACGCCCAGCTCATTCTGCTGCCTTGAAGAACTGTGGGTCAAGTACCTGGTTTGGAAACTTACAATGGACTGATGGCATTTCCTCCGATGCTGGGAAGTTGATGTCCCACTCCTGGGGGGGTTCATGAACGCTGTCCCACCCCTGAGAGGTCAAAACCCACAGCTGGACTTCATTTGCTCAGAAAAATAAACAAGCAAATATGTGGGCCAAACCATTTACCCCAGAAAATATCCAAACAGCCTAGTCAGCACCCTTTTCTAGAACAGTCATAGCATAAATCCTGTGTGTCTGATTAACAAAACAGTCTTGTCCCTGAGAATGTAGAAGCCACCAAATGTTGGTTGTTGGAGCTCAACTTCCCACCAAATGGGACCCAAGGCTGCATTCTTGCTTCACACGAACCCGTCTCTAGGACCCATCTGTTCTACTGGTCGAGTCCTTCTCTTTTCAATCCCCCCTTCAGAGCTGGGTACCCCAGGCACCAACTCTGGCCTGGACTGTGACCATGGCAGTCTCAGGAAACGTCTTCATGCTTCTGACTTCCCAATCTCCAGTCCATCCTCCCCAGGGCCACCAGAGTGAGCACTGGAGGAGAAGCTCAGTCTGTGATTTCTTTGACCCAAATCCTTGATGGCAAATCCTACCCCAAAGGAGTAACCAGCGTAGTCCTGGTTCAGCCCGATCATCTTTCCAGACTCTTCTAGAGCATCCTCCTCATCCCACAGGTGGCCTCTGCCAATAGGCTTCATTCTGAAGGGTCTTTTTTTTTTTTTTTTTTTTTTTTTTTTTTTTTTTTTTAAAGAGAGAGTGAGAGAGGAGAGAAAGAGAGAGAGAGAGAGAGAGAGAATTTTTAATATTTTATTTTTTAGTTCTCGGCAGACACAACATCTTTGTTGGTATGTGGTGCTGAGGATCGAACCCGGGCCGCACGAACGCCAGGCGAGCGCGCTACCGCTTGAGCCACATCCCCAGCCCCCTGAAGGGTCTTTTTGACCTTGCTGGAGTCACTCTCCCTGAAAGGTCATTTCCATTCTCTGCAGGTCTAAACCCCAGTCCTCTTCTGAGGCTCTGCTCAACGAGGTGCCTGCTTTGTGGACTCCTGTGTCTATACATAGGGATCCCCCGAGAGGCCACGCATTCCTGAGGCAGGAGTCATGCCCCAGCACCCAGCACGGAGGGAGCTGAACTATGATTATCTTTCTGCTTCACCTTGTCTTTGTTCAAGGCAATTCTAAGTTTGGGGGCAGAATTTTTGCTTCTTTTGCTTCCACCGTTGTACCCGACACAAGGCTCAAGTTGATCAGCTTTCCCACTGGCATAAGCCAACGTGCAGACATCTTGGATGTTGGACATAAGAACAAAATGAAGCACAAGAAAAATGCACTTGTCTTTGGTTTTTCCCTGACACCCCACCAGGGCAAGAGGAACGCAGAGCATTAGCGGCCAGGACTTGGGCCATGATGGCCAAGAAAGAGAAAGTTTCCCCAGCAGGATTCCTCTCCTGCCTTTCCCCTTACCCAGATCTGCCCGTGGGGTTTGGTCACCTCTCCACAGATGCAGAGAAGGCCCTGGGTTGGGTGGGGAAGAAAACTGAAACTAATATTTCTAGTGCAGATCTGGGATTGTACAAGGAATAGAGATGGTCCTTGTTCGTCACCATCTTGGAATTGGGGCAGAGACCCAGGGCAGAATTAGGATGCTACTGTGGTTCTGACAGGATCTAATTGTGTTCCCCAAAGTTTCCTGCATTGGAAGCTTAGTTCCCAGTGTGGTGACGTCAAGAGGTGGTTGAACCTTTAAGAGGTGGGGACTGGGGGACACTGGTTAGGTCCCTGGGGTCACTGTCCTCAGAAGAGATTCATGCTGTTCTCAAGGGAGCCTGATTAGCTCATGTTAAAGCAAGTTGTTATAAAAGGAGAAAGTCTGACCTCTAAATATCTCTTCGCTCTTATTTTTCCATATGACTCTCTCCCTCTTGAACATGCTCATGCCATGATGCTGTCTTCCATGTTGTGATATGGCCAGAAGTCACAACAGAGTCAAACAGAAGCCAATCCTGTGCCCTTACATCTCCAGAACTATTAACTAAATAAACTTTTTTTTTCTCTACAGCATACTCAGTCTCAGGGATTTTGTTACAGCAATGGATGAAAGACGAAGATGAGTGCCAGTTGGAAGCACTGGCATAGAGAAAACCATGCTTATTTTCACTACCGGAATAGTGGACCTAAGTCAGGGCTAACTTGGATTCCAGTGAGTTTCAAGAGGTCTTCCGCTCCAAACAGCTCTGAGAGAATATTGAGCCTCTAGAATTCTACCATCAATACATGAAGTTGCCATCTCTGTGCCCATTAAGCTGTGTCTAGCTCTTACTGAGAAAGGACTTGAGTTTTTCTAAAAGAAAAATTAGCAGGAGAAAGTAGAGCTCAAAATTATAGCTGGAGACCTAAGGCATAGAAGATCATTAAAAAAAAAAAATCAGGAAAATCTGAAATGCCAGGAAACCCAAGAAATACTTGTTTAAGGTTTTGTCCAAATCCTTTCACAAATGGATGGTACTCTAATGTTCCCACCAAGGGCAACTGACTGTGGCAACTCACATGTTAGGAGAGAACACTGTCCACCATTTGATTTAACATCATGGTAACAATTTGGTCGTAGAAAACATCACCACGATGACGCGTCTTTGGAGTTAAGCACTCCAATTGATAAGTAAATGAAAATTAAAAATAAAGTCAAAGCTTTTGGCACCGTGATGCAACGAGAGTAGCTGAGCTATGAAGCCAGATGACCCAGGCATGGATGGTTGGAGTCTATCTCAGTTCACTAAGATCAGATAGGCTCTTCCCTTCTTCAGCTGTTTCTGTTCATCGGCCAAAGCTGTTTATTATATTTTCTATCATCATGGCTGAATAATAACTTCATTTAGGAATCGCACTCTGCAACCTTTGGAAAAGCTGCCCTCTCTGCAAACATTATCTCCCCAGGAGCCAGGCAACTTGCCTCTTGGCACACTCAGCGAAGGACTTCAGATATCACCTTTATTTGCAATGAGAGCCTTTTTGAATTGGCCAACTTGGTATAAAAGCACTTAGTACATTTTTCCCCACCAATCGATTTTAAAATATTCATCACGATTTGATCCTATGGTTACATTCTGAAACTCCACTTCTTGGTAGAGTCAAAGATGATGTACGATAATTCTGGCAGATTTGGATACTTCAGCGGTCAAACCATTATTGAATTGGTTTTCTTTTTAACTTTGGTGCGATGGAAATCTATTTGTAAATGCATCTAAAGCTAGGCGTGCCTGCGTTTGTAGAAGGACGTCCATGCGATACGGGAATCATAAGAAATCCTGATCTTATAATATGCCTTGTAAGTAGAAACATTTTAGATAATAATAGTAGCTCCCCAAGACCCCAAAGACCTACATTCTACAATTCTTCACATTTGTTTCTGCATGTTTATCCTCATACAGGGGCTTTATGGCAATGCTGTCAAGGGGAAATGTACACTTCTTTGGACAGACAAGAAAGTTAAGATGCAGCAAACCTGCAAGATTTAATTTTAGAACAAATTTCCAGTGAATATAAAATGCTCAGATCCTTTAATTCTCCAAAATCCTTACAAGGATTATGATTACAATGTGTTTTCATGGGATAAAACACACACACACACACAAAATACATCATCTATGCATGATTATAATACAATTCTGTTATTTTTAACATTTACATATGCATCCATACACACGTGTTGCTTAGTGTATAATTATAATGCATTTTGTTATATAGATTAATATATTATTTAAACACTCACACACATCCTCCTGGGATGTTGGTGGAAATTTTCCATGAGACTCAATTAAAAGCAAGTGCTGGGAAGAAACTTGGGGTTCCCTCTGTGGGAAGGGGATTGGAGAAGTCATGATATATCCAGAGGAAAGCATTCTGATCTCCCAAGAATCAAATTTCAGCAAAAGGCTGATCCTTTGGTGATGGGAACCTTGATTCTCAAACAGAAAGCTGTTATTATGCAAAGCACTTCTGGACACTTGACACATTTCTGAGTCCAGCTAAATCGGGATGAAAAGTTTCAAACTTTTCTGTTCCCATCTGTGCATGTAAAGCCCCTGATATTGGCGCAAACACAATGACACTGAGGTCTGTTGGCTTTTGGTCAGAGAATATAAGCAAGGGATTGAGAAGGAGCCCCAGGAGCGAGGGCTCCTTCACATTATGTTCCCAGTGGCTGTGAGTGGGGAAGTCGGGCCACCGGAAGCCACAGGCAGCTGGAGAGACCCATGCAGTTCTGCTGGGAATTTGCTGACCTTCCACCGAAGTGGCTGTGGATCCAGGGGAAATCAGATCTCTAGATGGGTAGAGGTCATCCTGTGGCCAGAAAAGAAGCCATTTTCCCCCATCCCATTATAATGGGATACCCGCCATGTTGCCTGGGCCATCTTGTTAGACTAGAAATCAAATTGGTGATTCCCCAGGTTTAAAGGTGGCAACAAAGAGTTAGTAGAGTTTGTCTGTTTCTAAGAAGCCAGAAGAAAATTCAAGAACAAGGTGATACCTGTAATCCCAGCTCTGGAGGCTGAGGCAGGAGGATCGTAAGTTCAGAGCCAGCCTCAGCAACTTAGCAAGACCCTAAGCAACTTAGTGAGACCCTGGGTCTAAATAAAATATTTTTAAAAGGGCTGGGGATGCAGCTTAGTGGTTAAGCACCCTGGGTTCAATCCCTGTTTAAAGAAAAAAACAAGGTGAATCCAACAGTCTTTCATGGTGGTTGAACTGAAGGGAATAAGGAGCTCTCTGGTCAGTTTCCCATTGGAGAGTAGCATTAAGACCATGGCCTCTCCCAAATTTGACCCCACTGAGAAGCACCACACTCCAGCTTTGGCTAAATGCAAAGCCTTGGGGTCTGGCACCTTAGCCTTCTTTTGGGCATCCTCCTTGGCAGTGGGCAGGGTCAGATCTGGTAAGGAACTTGGGTTCAGAGGGTCACGTCCCTCCTGTCCTTCCTTCATGAGGTGGGTAGGACGCTTGCGGCTGAACTTCAGTCTCCCTCCCCTCTGTCTGGCTTTGAGCTAGCTCTCTCAAGGCTCCGGTCTGCACCCCCTGAAAATGAGGAGGACTAGTACCACCTCCCAGGAGCAGCATGGGGAGCCCCGAGGTGAAGAACTAACTACACAGAGCGTGGACAGAGTGGCTTTGTTACGGTCACAGTTTCCTTGTCGTCATTAGGTTGTTACCTAAGCTCCATTAGGGGAGGAGAGGTTTGTCTTTCATCTAAAGGACTGACCCCACAAGCCCTTGGTGGGCCGCTCTCTGGTGCCAACTGCCCCCAATTGCCTTGGTCCAAGCGTCAGAGATTGCCTCTCCTTGAGCCACTGCCTCAGACTGGGGTCTCCGGGAAACTGAGAGGTTCAGAGTCTAAAGGAACCAGAGAGGACAGGGTGAGGACAGTGAGGGGCTAGATCCAAGACAGCACTTGGAAACAATGCCGATTGTGACATGGTAGAGGTAATTAGGGGTTCCGCGAGTCCAGCCAGGAGGAATGGGGTCCCTGAACATCCTTCTATTCCCCTCTCCCTCAAAGCCCCCACCTTTTGTGGGTCTCCAAATGCTTCATGCTCTTTCCTGCCTCAGGACCTTTGCATAATCCTTCCTCATTTCTTTAATCTGTAATTCTCCATGCCCCGTGATCTCATCCTTCGGTCCTCCATGGCTCTGCCTCTACCTCTGGAAGCCCTTCCTTAATGATTCTAAACCTGCCAAGGTGGCCATGAGACACATTATAGCAAACTCAGTAGAGAGGCTATCCCGAGTATCAGTAGAGCAATCAATAAACTATCAGTAGATGAACAAATAGAGCCATCATGGCTGTTTTCATCCCCCGATGGATTGTCAGTTCTACAGGGTCAGGGGCTGGGCTTTTACTTGGGTAGTTTGCTTGCTTTGATTATTGCTGTTACCGCTCAGCACAACGCTTGGCACATAACAGATGTCCATCACCTACTTCTCGGGTCCAGAAACATGGAGGAGAAGCCAACAGGAGAGGGGAAAGGGAGAGAGCCCAGTGCTCCTGCAGACAGAGGGACCTGCCTGAGCCAGGGCGCAGGGACAGGAAGCCAGGGATCAGCTCAGGTTTCTAGGAAAAGGTCAGGTGGTCGAGGAGAGGTGGACAGGTGCCAGGCTCACAGGCCCCCTGGGAAGGTGGGACCCCATCCCATGGGAGAAAAGAAGTGACGGTCCTCATCTGCCTGTAGCCAGGGCCCCCGAGCCCTCAAAGGTGCCAGATGGATTCCCCCCTCCCTGGCCGCCCGCCCGCCCGCCCTCGCTCTTCTCTCTCTACCTCTCACTTTGAGGCCATCAACATTTCCCATCACTGCCATGCAAAAAGTAAGTACATCATACGTTAATTTGTATTGTCACTGCGCCGTAGAGCCGTGGTAAAGAGCACATTCATTTTTAATCCACTATGAATAATATATAAATATGTATACAGTGTGGAGGGTCAAGAGGGGTAAGGAGAAAGCAAGTCGTACATTGTTTATAACAAAAGTGGGGAAACGAGATATTTTTCTTACTTGGTACGATGGAAATGTCTGTTCTTTCCCTGCACCTAAGGGGGAGAGGAAAATTCTTGCCCTTGGGGGGACCATCCATTCATTTACAGCTCAACACTGTGGGCAGCTGGTTGCGTGGGAGAGATGGGGGCTGCATCTTGGGGCCTCCAGACTTTCCAAACTAATGGATCCTCCTCAGGTGTGGGTGACGGATGAGAGAGTGGGGAGAGGGTCGGTGACCAGCCCCTGGTGATCCGTCCTGCTGGGTGAGAATGTGCCGATGCCCTCTCCTCAAAGCGCAGTAGCGGGAGGTTCCTGACAAGTGCCCTCAGGGAGGCAGCCTGGCAGAGAGGGCCTCCCGTGTCCCACGTAGGAAAAGCTGGCCAGGGAAGTGAATGACCGACCAGAGTCGGGGATGTACCGTGAACTGGTTTCTGATCGGGTAGTTTCTAAGCACATTCTTGTCTTGCCGCTCACTCCTGTCCTGTCTGCAGCCTCCTTCCAGAGGATTCTCTGCAGACTGGGATGTTTAATTAGGAACTAAAGGTGCTCCCAGAGGTAGTCCATGAACACACGTGAAGGGCGTGGATTGTGCATGTGTGTATGCTTATGTGTGTGGGAGAGACAGAGAGAGAGAGAGGGAGGGGGAGATGGAGAGATGCCATTTGGTCATCACATACCACTCCCCTTATAGGCACTGGATACTCCAGTGGTCTCCAGAAGCCCATCAAATTCCGGGACTTGAGAAATCGTCATTGGAATTATGGAATCAAGGAGTACAGTTGACTCTGGGTATCTGGAAGAGACTGACTCCAAGACACCTCCCACCATGGATACTAAAATCTGTGGCTGCTCAAGTCCCTTATATAAAATGACAGTTATATTTGTATATAACTTACATTCTCCCACATACTTTAAATCATATCTAGATTACTTAAAATACCTAATACAACTTTCAGTACTCGAAAAATAGTTGCTATGCTGTACTGTTTAGGGAACAATAGCAAGAGAAAAAAGTCCTTACTCGTTCAGTACAGACCCAACCATCATAGGACCATCATAGGCCTAACTACAGGACCCACAAGCCAGATATGAGGTCGGCAATGTGCAAACAAGAAGGGCTGGAGAGACTGAGGGTTTGTGAAATGTCAGGAGACTGCAGGAAGGCGTGTTCCGATATCACTTCATTCATGGTGCTCAGCATGTGGCAAAATCAAGTTTTGCTTTTTGGAACATTCTGGAATTTTTTTTCCCAAATATTTTTGGTCCACAGTTGGTTGACTCCACAGACGCAGAACCCACTGATCCATGATGTGCCGATCTAGAGAGCCAATTGTATTCTAAGCTACTCCAGACGGCTTCCATATTGTATGGCCTTGTCTTCTAGATTGGACCAGGTGAAAAGGTGGAGGGCAGTAACCTTCAGAGGCAGCTTCCACACACAGAGCTTGGGAGGAGCTGCCTCCATATGGCACCAGGAAGCTCCTAATAATGCCAGGTCTCCCCGCTGTACCCAAACCAGAGCCCACTGGATTCCTAAAAACCAAAGACATCTGCAAAATGCATGCCGGTTGGTAAAAACTGGCTCACCTCTGGGGCCAGTTGGGTATGTTAGAAATTCGGTCCCCATAGGTAGACCTGCCCGCTTGGGAGGAATCCATAGGTATGGTGGTGACAGCAAGTTCATGGGCCCGGTGGTGGTCTGGTGTCCATCTGGGTCTAGAATTCCTCCCAGACCTCATCTGCTGCTTCTTCTTGTACATTCCCTGCTTTAACCCTGAAGCTACAAATTGAGAGGCCCAGGACCGTCAGTCATCTTTTCCCAGGTTCACGAGGCCAGCAGGGGCAATGAGATCAGTAAGAATGTACATAAACAAGTACCAACCAGGCCTACATAAAGAGCCATTTTCTCAATTGCATATATTAGACCTCTTTTTTAATTTCCTTAATTCCAAATAGGCATGAATGGTTCCAATCAGGTACATAATTTATGTTTTCAGTTTTTTTAAAAAATATTCATCCATCTAATCAAAGATGCTAAAACACTCTGGAATATCCTTAGTACAAATAATTTTAGGTTTTAAATTTCCTGTGATTCGGGTTTTAATTTAAAAGGCTACTCAAAAAAAGGTACTTATTTTAAAAGTGAATTTTGATCCGGGTGGTAATAGATTAGAGACATCACTGTTAACTCATGTTTGGCTTAATATATGGAATATAGATAGGTTTGAAGAGAGGGATTAATATACATGCATATTTTTCCTTGTTTATCAACCGAGAGGGTCTAGTAGTTATGACATTGATTTCCAGTACCACTCTAAAAAAAAAAAAAAAAAGTTCAGACACAGTGGCACACATCTATACTCTCAGTTACACAGGAGGCTGAGTCAGGAGAATCATAGGTTCAAGGCCAGACTGAGCAACTTAGCAACACCTTACTTCAAATAAAACATATATATATATATATATATTTTTTTTTTTTTTTAAAAAAAGCTATATATAGTTCAGTGGTAGAGTGCTTGCCTAATAGGAGCAAAGCCCTGAGTTAAATCCCTAGCACTGCAAAAATAAATAAATGAATGAATGAATGAATAAATAAATAAATAAATAAATAAATAAAAAGACTCTTCAGAGAAATGGCTGATTCTAGGGCTTAGCAGGTAATGTACAAAATAATTCCGGAATATTTTGTCCTGGAAAATAAGAAATTGTACATATATGCATATAATTTCTTATCTCATATGTATCATATATATGTCATATATATATATATATATATATATATATATATATATATATTTTTTTTTTAAAAAAAAGGCACACATTGATGTGTATTTCAAAATGGCAAGGAAACAACTGAAGATCTCCCCGAAGCTCAAAGCTGGAACAATTTAAGTGAGAAAGTAGATGATGTGTCAAATCATAACCGCCCCCCCCCCAAAAAAAAAAAAACAAATCCACACATCATACGGACATCAATGATTGATTGAATCAGTCAATACACAGGAGAGCAGAATCAAATGCCCTGTGCATTCTGTGTAATCCACGTAGCTACTACCCCTGGAGGAGGTGGAGCATGTGTTCTCCCTTCTGAAGCATGAGCTGCACATGGTGACTTCTTTCCAAAGCGCATAGTGTGAAAAGGGAGCACAGAGTAACTTGACAGTGGAGAAACCTGACCCAGAGCACCTCAGCCAGGTGACCAGGGTCATGTTGATGGTGGGCACCCTTGATCTGATCTGAGAAGAGCACATCACCTCTATCATCTTTCTTCCCTAAACCCGTAACTTCAGTCCAATCCTGAGAAATTGCAATAGCCGGTCATTCTGCAAAACACTCTTCTGATCTGTCAAGGTCATCAACAGCAGGAAAAATCTGAGAAACTGTCACAGCCAAGAGGAGCCCAAAGAGAGACCTGACAACTAATGCAATATGGTCTCTGGATGGGATCCTGGAGCAGGAAAAGGACATTAGGTAAAAAGTAAGGAAATATGAATAAAATATGTACTCTGCTTAATAGCAATGTATCAATATTGGTTCATTAATTGTGACAAATGTACTGTACTAATGTAAGATGTTAATAATAGGGGAAACTGGCTGGGAGACATATGGGAATTCTCTGTGCTACCTATGCAACTCTTTGGTAAACCCAAATCCATGCTAAAATGTTTTTAAAAAATTACTTTTTAAAGTTTCTTAAAAAGTGAATCTGGTTGATTTGCAGTGAATAGGGAGATCCCAACACCCCACACAGGGAGATGGCCAGAACTGAGAATGATCCCAATGTCACAGACACGAGTCGGCGGCTCTTAACTTTCCTGGGTGACACTTAAAATTCAGCAGAAGGAAGAAGCCCATGGACTCCCAGCTGGGCCCACTATCTCAGGGCCCAACTGGGACCCTGCATCATTTATGACTCAAGCATGGTGGTTAGGACTGGCTGAGTCTCAGCTCACACAGCCACACTCAGACCTCACCTGTGTCTCTTCTGGGCTGTGTATGCTCTTTAATTTTTCTGAGTCTCAGTTTTCTTATCTATAAAATGGTCATCATCATAATAGCTTGGGCATAGAGCTGTTTGTTGTGAGGTTTAAATGAGAACAGGTGTTAATGCTTGGTCAATGCGTGGCCTGGTGAAAAGGTGACATAAACATTTAATAGATGACGATTGATGGGTATCAAGATACTCTCATTATTAAGTGCCTATGACACGGGAGCCATGATCTATGCACATTTTGATTCCTCTGACAGTGCTTAAGTCAAATGTTAGAATCTCCACTTGCCAAATAGGGACATCGAGGTTCTGAGAGGCTGCACGTTTGTCCAGGACCCCAAAGCCAAAGAATGGCGGAGCCTAGCTTCGGTCTGCAGCCAGAGTTTAGCCTACTGTGATTTACTGTCTCCCTGTAGCTTCAGGTTCAAGTTGAGTGCATATGCATGCCTGGAGGAAGACAGATTCCAGGAGGGGTCTGAAGAGAGCGTCTCTAGTGGGCGGCTGGTAGGGTGTGGGGCCCAGCTCAGCCCCTGTCCTACCTCACACACAGCCCAGGGGCTTCCTGCCCTTCCTTGGCCTGGGCTCAGGGAGGCCACCTTCCTTGGTGACTTCCTTCCCAGGCTGGGGCCACACCTTATGGGCTTGGCCTCCCATGTCTATTGTCTGCCCCAGGCTGCTGTGGTCCTTGGAGGCACCGGCCTGCCTGGGTGGTCAGTCCACCGCCCCGGCAGCGAGCGCTCAACAGCCGCTATTGATCCAGGATCTTAAATCATCCCCTGGATTGTATGAAAGCATTTATGTTTATCATTAAATAACCTTCAAAGGGTCGATGAACTTACTTTCCTTTTTTGAAGATTTTTAGATGTGTAATATAATAATACTCTAATGATACCCAGAGTTTGTCTCTGGGTGAGCGCATTTAATCCAGAAAGAAATGCTGGAGAGGCCAAAGTGAGAGGACAGTGGCCCCAATGTGAGAGGAACCCTGGGAGCACAGGGGCTGGCAGCCCCCCTCCCACAGGCAGAGACTGTCTTCTGTCTCCCAATATTGGGGGGGGGGGGGCTGTAACACTGCACTGGGAAGGGAGATTTTAAATGGAAGGAAGCAGAATTCTTCTTAATTTAATAGCCTTAGGAAAAAACGCTAGTGAATCAGACTTGGATATTATTATCACTAAAATAAATAAATAAAGGATTTTTTAAAAAAGTTTTTAATAAATCAATTTTTAAATATTAAGTAAAAATTATTAAGGCGGTACTCAAAATGGCAGAAAAATACCCACATCCCCCCTTCTTAGGGATACTGGGATAAACACAGTTATCTGAAGTCCCTGCGCAACAAGACAGGCCATGAGGACGGAGGGAATTTAGCAGCAGTGACAGCCAGTCCTGCCCTGTGTGAACTGTCCTCTGGGCACCATGAGGCTCACTGGGTCGACAGCCCATCTCAAAGCCACAGTGCCAGAGGATGCAGAGCACCTTCCAAGCCAACTCCCCAAATCCCATGTGTGCTTGTGTCCACCCCTCCTCTCTAAAACCTTCGATGGCTCCTTGTTTCGCCCACATCCATCTTGACTCCTCTGCATGGCTTTCCAAATGGAAAATCCTTCCTGCCTAATGCACCTTGCCACTCCTGCTCCAAACCTGCCTACTTCCAGCCCCAAAATCTCCTTCCAGTGAGACTTGCCAAAATCCTGACTCCTCCTTGAAGCACTTACCTAATGCACCACACAATTAGGCACTTCATTATGTCCTTTAAGGACTGCTCACAGAGGGCTTCACAGGATGTGGATTTGGTGAGTGACTTCCCCTGCCCAACCCAAATTTTCACTTTTACAAGAACCCGGGAGACATCCTGAGGTGGGAGATGAGAGACTGAGCCCCAACAAGGCAGCCCTGACCTTGGTCAGGAGAATCTTAGCTCCCGATCAAGTGGGGAGCACACATCTGCACCTTGCTTCCCTTCACCCTGAACTAGACTTCCTTCCTCAGCACAGGCCATCCCTTAGGATCAAGCAGGACCCTCCTCTGCTTGCTGCCGGTCCTTGCTGGTGCTGGTAGGTAGAACGCCCCACCTCTCCTGCTAATTGCTTCTCCAAGAAAATCTAAGTGTTCCATGTCTCCTTAATGCTGCCATACTCTGCCTGTCATTCTCCAGGAGTGCTGAAGGTCATGGCCATATTCAGGTGCACCTTGGCTCACTGGATGGCTTTGCATTTTCCTCTGTTTCCTACAGCAAGGCTCAGTTTCCCACTCACAGCTCCATGAACTCTGCTCTTTCCTGGCCACGGTACCCTCCAACTCCACCACTTCCTGGGGAGAGTTGGCATGGCACCACCCACTCTGACCTGAGTCCCCACAGCCCACAGATTGTCCCATGCAGTGGTCAAGTGGCAGTACCATGGATCCCACCACTACACTGAACACCCATTCTCCTAAGAGGTCACAAGCTGGAAGTTAACACACAATTTTTTTTGTCCCCAACACTATTTATTTTTTTTTAATTATAATGCACCCTCAATGTTTAAAAACAAAAAGATTTCACATAGAAATGTAGATTTCCAGTTTCTCTTAAAAACTCAGAGGTCTGGCAAGATCTTCCCAGAGGCAGTCACTGTGGAGCTAGGTCCCGGTTCCTCCTGCTTCCTGGAACTCGGTGCCTGGCACCCTCTTGCCCCTTGGCTCACTATACCCCTGGCCATCTCCAGCTGGGAACCGGAGGGCATCAGAGTTCTCAATCTCTCCAGTCTCCCAAACCCACGTCTCACCTTACTCAGGGGTGGGGTAGGGAAGCTGGGTGCGGCTTTTGTGTGTTTTCTCATTCAGCAGATGGGTTGCATTCCGGTACACACCCTGCGAAATAAACAAGTGGGTGGTCTCCGCTGGTTCAATGGTTTCCTGTTTTCCATTGTGTCGCTTAAAATGAACACATCAGCCTTTAATTGTACTTTCTGTTTTATTGTACAATTTAAATATGGGAGGGGGGCCAATATCGGAACTCCACTCGTGCCAAGGGTGTGCTGTTCGCGCTGTGTCGCACTGGCACAGACTCGGGTGGGGGCACACAATCCTTTCGGTAAATAAATATCAGTGCACTAAAAGCTGGTATCCAAGATTATCTGCGGGTAATCCGCTATCTACCCATATCTTTCATAAAAACATGAGTGCGTTTCTTAGGAGGTGGAGGTGCCTATGGGTTAGAGAGCATCTCACCAAAGATAGTGTTGTGGGAGCAGGCACACGCCATCAAAATCCAGTGCTGTTGTGTGGTGTTAATGAGAGTTTTATGTGTGAGGGAGAGAATCGCACATCCCTCTTTTCCAAAAAGGAACCAACATCAACCCTCGGTACCCGAGGTATAGATCCATACAGACAGGCACATGGATTAATTGAAAGCAGCTACTTTTTTATCGTGCCCCATTCAACAAATTGGTACCGTGAACAATAGAAAAATTACAAAGAAGAAAGGGAAGATGGAAGCCTAAACTTTCCAGCCTTCAGCCGTGGCTGAGTGCCACATGCCCAAAAATAAATAAATAAAAGGAAGCCTGGAAGAGAGGTGTTTTTATTTTTTTTCTTTCATGAAGTCACAAAGGAAATGCTACTCCTTTCTTCTCTTTTTTCCCCCCTATAAAAGGCTCTCTCTAAAAAATCAAAGGTGTCAGACTTTGCTTTCTCTGGCTGGCATGATCTGGAATATGGCTGAGGAATGACAGATGTCGGCACCCAGCTGCAATGAAGCATGCTAAAGTTTCCGTCTAATCCACTTATTTCTCTGTAGTCACGTAAACCAAAACAAATGGGCAGGGCTTTACATTAGGAAAAAAAAAAAAAAAGAGCCCACAGCAGCAGGACTTTGTTGCATAATGCAGTCTCCACGCCATCTTGGTATTACTTTCCCTTCTGCAGAGGGAAAGGCACCTTGCAGTTGAGAGCAGGTCTCTCAATGTGCTGCCCCAAAGGGGCCAATTTGTGTACCCCTTTATCCCGTGCCAGACACGGTTTCCCAAGGGAGAAGGAAGCTGGGCCAGGGTGCAGGGGGCGTGTCAGAGGCCTCAGAACAAGCACCCATGTGCCGGCACACACCGGCACCCCGTTGCACACTTACACACTAACCCACTCCCAGGTTTTGTAGCTGCTAAACTAAGATGATCGGTTTAATCACCAGCACCATCGTTTTCAACTACTTGAATAAATCCAGAGGAATTATAAACGGAGCCCGTGTGTAATTAAAGTGAGGGTTGTTAGACTCTTCATTTAATAAAACACTTGAAAAGAAAAGCCCTCGTAGGTTTAGCTGGGCCTCCGGGAGCAGGAGGGTAAGCGCAGGCAGCAGGCAGGAGGAGGCAGAGCTCCCTCCTTGGAGCGTGTAGGGCAGCCACCTCCTGAACCCAATCCCCTTTAAATCTTGTAAGGAGCGAGCAAGGATCAGGGGTCTTGGGGCTCTGTCACCGCCAGCCGTTCCAACAGCTGCGAAGCACTCTTTCAGCGCAAGTCACAAGAAGAGATGTGACGGATTTCGCCCATGGCAGAATGGCGTACAGTTTCTGGCCCTTCAGGCAAAAACAGTAAAGGCAAAGAGGAGAATTTGAGATTTCCCCCCTTAAACTTCCCACAACAACCTCAGCAAAACCACATGACTTGCCTTCTACAATCTCCCTGGTGTGTTCACTGCTACTTTGGCAGGGAATCAGAATTACTGTTATATAAATTCCATCTGATGCCAGATCGACCATCTGTGAGTAAAACTGCTTCACCTACGTCTGCCTGCAAAGCCACTCTCCCAGAGACAAGGGAGAAGGGGGAAAAAAAATTTGATTAATTTGCAGAATGCTTGTGATTTGCTCATATATTATTATAACTGCTCATCAGCACATGACAAATTCCCAGCCCTCGGTGCGGGCACCCGTTTGGTTTCAGCAGTTTCTTGCGTCGACACCTGACAGACTGCAGGGCCTCTAATGACTTTCAGATGCTTACAAACAGTAATTCTATCTTCAGAATAAAAAAGAAAAATCCGTAGGAAGAAAAGAGGAGCGAGTTCGTCTATTTCATTTCCTTCCTGTATATCAACATGATTTAACTGTAAGGGCGGCCACAGCTCCAAGAGGGGGCCCTCCCAGGCCTGACCAGGACCGCCTGCAGAGACAAAGACCCCCAGTTTCTGGACACAGAAGCGGACAGAGGCCACTCTAGGGGTGGGGGGGGGTGATGTCAGGCGGTGCTGGGTGCCTGCCACCGCGGGGTGGCTCTTTCCCTCCCTCTGCTTTGCAGAATCCCTTTCACGGCGGACACACTTTTAATACCCTGGTAACCTCTCCTGTTCTCTGCAAACACATCTGCCTCCTAAATGCAGTTGGATTTCTGGCTTTCCCCCTCCCACCCCACCCCACCCCCGCCTTTTTTTTTTTTTTTTTCCCTTTGCTTTTAAAACTCTGATTATGGCTTCTGAAGCCCTGCCTCTGTGCTTGATTGCCTGTTTTAGATTAGAGATTTTAGCAAGGAGACAAAGAGTTCAGAATGCACATCAGTCCCGCATATGAGGACCCACAGAAGGAAAAGCGATAAAATGCGATGTGCCATCTGTCCACAAACAATAACCTGCGTGTTTGGAGGCTCACAAATTATTTAGCACACAACCTTCCCAAATTACAGAGCCTTGAAACAGAGCAGAGTCTGGGAGTGAGACCCTCTTTGATGTCCCCTGGTATTTCCCACCACCACCCCCTCACCCTCACCCCTCAAATTGATTGCTAACAGTTGAGGAATGTCCCAGTGACAAGTAGATTTTTATTATCCGGATCTTCCTATTACATTTGGCCTGGGATCCCAGCAGGCACAGACTTCCCCCACCCCCACCCCCACGCTCACCCCTGACACAGACCTTTGGGGACAACTGGCCCAGATGAAAAGTCTGTCTCCTTTGGCCTGCCTATGTGCTTGGGAGAGAGGGGAGGTGGGCTCCTAAGCAGACCCCAGGACCAATGCAGAAAGATCCTGCTAATCAGCCTGCTCAACATCTGCCTGAGGATATGCGAGAGGGTGTTTAGGAGGCATCCAGTCTGCCCAAGTTAGTCTCCCTCCCACCTCCTGCCCTCCCTCCAGCATGTCCTAATACCTTTCCCAGCTCAGACTGTTAGGAAAAGTCTCACTGACCCACGGGCCATAAACCACTCATAATAGTTAGCCAGTGTCTTTACTCAAGCTATGAAATTCCTTCCAAGATGATTTACTAAAACGGTAGAGAAAGAAGGAGTGAGCATCACTGAAAAGGAAAAAAAAAATATTTTTTTTTATTTGCAGTGGGTACATATTTTAGCACACACTCCTTACTCTTTGTTTCCAGAGTGGGATGGCAGATGAGGTGCCAGGCTATGACAAAGCATCTCATTTAGCCCTCAGACAACCCTGGAAGTTAGGTCCTGTTCTTATGATCCTCCCATTTCGCAGATGGGGAAACTGAGATACAAGATCAAACAGAAATCAGGGCAGTAGTGTTTGAGACCAGGGGCATCTGACTCCAAAAGCCGCCTCTCCAAACCACCAAGAGCCTCCAAGTTCCTGCTTGAAGAGGAGGCAGCAATGTGGTGTCAAAGAACCCAATGGAAAACTTTGCATGATTATTAATAAACAACCCAACAAACATGTACTTTGCAAATGGAAGCATTTCTTTCCTGAGTCTCAAAATAGACACGTCGTCGTTACAGAGGGAGGAGAGAGAGAGAGAGAGAGAGAGAGAGAGAGAGAGAGAGAGAGAGACTAGACCTGAATGTGAACTAAATGAGGCTTCATTACCAAATTCATTGCAAGTTTAATTATTCAGATTCAAGCCCCTTTCCAGACGCTTCCTCCCAGGGTCCAGCAGACTTCAATGCTCCCTAACCTCTGTAGGACTTGAGTCTGCCTTGGGTCCCTTGATAGGAAT
This sequence comes from Urocitellus parryii, assembly GCF_045843805.1. Classification (NCBI taxonomy): domain Eukaryota; kingdom Metazoa; phylum Chordata; class Mammalia; order Rodentia; family Sciuridae; genus Urocitellus; species Urocitellus parryii. The sequence continues at coordinate 20,430,376 of NC_135545.1, forward strand.
GCTCTTCTCTCCTCTTATGTGACAGTGACCCAATCTTACTGGTGTTTGTTCCCAATCACAAATGTACACTATAGGTGGCCATTTCTATGGCGAAACTACTGGAGAGATCTCAAGGATGTCCACTGGAGCATCCTGAATGCGAGATTGTTTTGCAGCCCCCACTTACCTGAAGTCAACTAGGACGGGGAAGTTTGGCTGAAACCTGGGTGCGGGGATGGGGGGGTAGGGAGGTGGCAGTGGAGGGAGGAAGAAGAGGAGCTCACTAGCATTCAAACAACCAGATGTTTGTTTTGTTTTTTTAAACACAAGATGACAAACGACAAGCCACACTAAGTTCCCTCTTCGGGTAGCTAGCAGTGAAACAGAACTCTGTGTGTTTCAGTCCCAGGTAGAAAGCATGGATGGCTATTCTGTTCTTCTTCTTTTCACTATTGCTATCACTGCCTTCTCTTACATGCACATGCATCAAACTTTATAATTCGCTAAGAGCCTTTGCACACAAGAGTTCACAGAACACAGGGCCTGGGAAGCTGCCCCAGGAAGTTGAGGGCTGCCCAGTGGCTCTGCACTCGCTGGGCATTGAAAACACAAAGGGACATGCAGGCACCTTCCCAAGCCGGGAGCTAGCTTTCTTTCAGAGGAAATCTCCTAATTTTTATTTCCTTTGTGATAACCATGTTATCACAAAAGTAATCCCAGGTACTCAGAAATCTTAACCCAAATAAGTGAATTTTCCAAACTCCTTTCTCTCCTAAAATAGATTTTTTAAAATTGGAAAGGGAAAGAAGAAATGAATCTCTTTTTCAAAGAGAAAGTTTCTGTTATGGGTGGGGGCATGTGCCTGTCTGTCACATGCCCCTCCCTCCCTCCGCATCATTTTTTTGGGTTTTGTGCTCAAGTACTGTACAAGGATCATCATCTCATTGATTCTTCAAAAGAACAGAATAGTTAGTATCCAGTGTTAGGATAAAGCCCAAAATTAGTCCAATCATGGGCAAACAGGTTCCAGCAACACAGAGGATACCTTGAGCAGGCTGTTCAGGGCAAACAGCTCTAACTCCTGCACCTGGATGTATGACCTTGAGCAGGCTCCTTCAGATTCCCAAAGCCTCAGTTTCCCCATTTATCAAAGAAGTGAATGCTAGTGCCTCTCTCAGACAGCATGGCTAGGCGAAACGGGGTCCTTAGCATGGAGCACAGAGCATGGAGTAGACAGGGCTGACCTCATCTATAGCTATCATCATAAATTTCAGCTGCTGTTATTCATCAGAGGCCAATGTCCCTGGAGGTTCTGGCCACCATCACTCCAACCAAAATATTTCTTCATTCTGGGGAGAACAGGGGGCAGCTATGTGCAGCCCCATGTGCTGATCTTGCTCCAAAGCAGAGCTGCCACTAGCCTTGGATATGTGTTGCTTCTTCTCAGGTACACACTTAAATGATATATTGAAGTCCATCAGTATAAAGTGGAGGTTTCAGAGGCTGTAGTAAGAAAATTAAAGCAACCAAGTGAGAGCATTTTATGCATGCAGGATAACTGCCTTTTGATATAGCTTTTTACTACACATTTGCTATTATGGATCCATAACAGATAAATGTGTATCGTGGAATATATAAAAGTGCCAGCAATTGTCAATATGCATTCACATGCTGTATTAAGAATATTCTATAAAAGACTCTCAAAATATGATGGATGTGCATAACTCAGTGAGTGATACTCTTGATGAAAATTTGGGAAAGTGCATCTTAAGCCCTAAGGAGGTTTATTAGACACAGCAGCCCAAACTCAGCTGACATTTAAAAAAGTCCCTTGATACACAGAACAAAGAGTCCTCAAGCACACACTTTTCTGCAAAGCAAGGATTCAAAAACACACATAACAATGAAATGTATAAATTCCAAATTCTGGGCTTGGGTGGGAGGAGGGAAAGGATTTGGTCACCTGAGTTATTAACCTAGAACAAACGTGAACATCCATTCTTCAGACACTTGCTGGGCCCCCTGTGTAACCCAGGGCGGGAGAGAGCTGGGGTGCATTGAACTGACATGGGCTCTGTCCTCCCATCTTTAATCTACATATTTGCTGGGCGTCTAATCCTCAGAATGAATTTTAAACTTGGACATGGTTGTTCTGCTGCCTTCACTTTCCTGGCAACCATAAACACATTGTTATGCTCTTAAAAAAAAAATAATAAAGTAAAACACTACTAGCTTCCTATACACATAATAAAATCAATCTTTTGCCTCTAGTGCATTCAACAAAATCGCATGTCTGAAGAAAACACGTAATTGTCACTGTCTACAAGAATCATGGAAATAAAAACCAAAAAAAATTAAATTAAAAATTTAAATCCAAAGGTCAGAATAAAATACTAAGCCTATCCTACGAAAATAGATATAAATATTTGCATGTATTTTTATACACCATGTGTCCTGAAAAGTGCCCATCAAAATGGATGCCCAAATTCCTAATATGCATGTTCCTTTTTTTTTTTTGATAGTTTGATTTGTTTGTGAAGTCTTCCTATTTTCCCCAAGATATAGACATTATACACATCAACAGTAAATATACCTTTTTAATTGAACTGGTAGGTTGAAGGCGATGTGCCCTTGAATTTGCACTGAAAGATAGACAGTGATTATTTATAATAAGGGATTTATCACTTCTCGCCCTTTTGGCTAAGATCAAGTGCATAATAAAGGATTCAACCACCGATTTCCCTTTTGTGTGACGAGGAATTATCAACAGACCATATTTAAGTAAATAGTGCCAAATAAAATTCTGCAGTAAAGGACAAATTCTCCCCAGGCCGGATGTGGGTTGCACAAGGCCCCATTGATGCCATGTCCTCTATTCCACACCAGAGAAGGGAGACCAGCAGACACAGGGCTCAAATCCATCAAAGTTCACATTTGACTCGCTCCTCCAAGCCCAGAGTGTGGGAATGTGGCAATCTGCGATTTATTTAATTTTAATTAAATTTTGTTTCACATCCTGTTTTGCAAGTCAGCAAGATGGACTCGATTTGCCAAAAGGGGGATGGAAATAAAAGAAGCAAAGAAGTTTCCCCCCCTCTGCCCCGGTGTAGGCATGAATTAGCAGCCCAGTGTTTGCCTGGCTGGGGCTGAAGCCTTTCTCTGGAACACACAACTCTGTCGGTGGAGCCTGTCTTGCCCACAGTATCACAGCCCTGCTATCTCCTCGCTGAAGGGCCTATTTGTCTGCTTTAAGTGAAATCACTCAATTCTCAAAAGTCAGTGGAGGACTCTAGAAGGGGGAGGGTTTGGATAGGCTACTCCAAATAAGTTCCATTAATCAAAAGACACAGTGTAATGTAACTAATATTTTACAATTAGGGGAGACAAGATGGAACTAAAAGCCATCTATCTCTCTTATACCACATGATCATCGATTCATAATCGGGGACTGAGAGTTGCACAAAGATGCATTTACTGGATGGGGGGAGTGGGGGGAGGGCCGGCCTGAGCCGAGATAATGAACGCGATGAGAGAGCGCAGCGCTGAAGGCTGAGGAGAGATGACAGAGGAGCTCAATGCTGACGGATGACATGAAGACACGAGCAGATACCTGACAGCCCGCGGGAGCCGCTGCGCTCCTTCCCCAGCATTATGATCCTCAATTATCTTGGTAAGGGACTAAGAGGGGGAGAGAAGGAACGAGGAGGCTGGCTGAGCTTGGCGGTCACTCAGCGCTGGGCCGATGCGCGACCGTGCCACGCTGCCAAGGCGAGCCCGTCGTCGGTCCCCCGTGCGAGCACCACTTTGTGCAGCCGCGGTTCCCATTGTCAGCGCTCCTGGGCACACCGGGGACAACGGGGGATGCCCGGCGCTCCATCTGTTTTGTAATAAAATTCCTAACTCTTCAAAGGGACACATTTTTTTTCTTTCACTGCCACCTTCAGGAAAAAAAAAAAAAAGAGTTGGCCCTTTCCAAAATAAATAAATAAATAAAAGGAAAAGAGAGTGGGGAAGGGGCTTCCTGGGGGCTTGGGGAGGGGAGGTTCTCCGCTGCTGCAGCAGGAGCTGGCTGGAGACAGCTCACTCTCTGGAATGGTCTTCAGAGAACTCCTGCAAATGAGTAATGGGAGGAGGGAAATGAGCCTGTGGGAGCTTAAAGACAGAAGCTGAGAAAATTCGAGAGTGGAGCAGGAGGGAAGTTTGGCAGGCCCCATCCGTGAACCTGGGGAATTACGAATGAGGAGAAGGAGAAACTTTCTCTCCCCCTTTTGTCCCGTCTTGTATACATGGGTGTGTGAGTGCGGGCGCACAACACAACACTCAAATGAAAACACTGCCCAGTTTTCAGAGCCTCCAGTCCCTGCCAGAGGCCAGGGTGTCCCATTCCCAGGCATTTCCTACCCTGCCCCCAAGATTTCTTTGTAAAGGTACAGATGGCCTCACGCCAATGCTCCTGTACCATGTCTTCTCAACAAAGAGAAACCAAATGATGCTCTCTGGGAGGCAGCGAAACTTGGGGTGTCAGCAAAATGGCGGGACCCAGGGCAGGTGGCCGAAAACAGAACCCAAATCCTTGATGGAGGTGGAGGCAGCTGCGGCCTGGAAGGTGTCCTGATTCCCTTGGCTACCTTCGCATGGGCCCTTTCTTTAATACCCGATATGATAGTACTATGGTGACACAAATATGCACAAATCCCAAAGTGGAGCCAGAGGGCCCGAGAAAACACGATTTTTATGGCATTTGATTTTTTGAATCAAAACTTGACTACTGGATGGGTTACCTAGGGATGGTGCCCTGACTCCTCCCCCTCCCGTCTGTCTGGCTGCCTGAATCTTTTCACCTTGCAGGGGTCTCTGTGCCCAGTGTGCAAGGGAGAGTCAAGCCAGATAGACACCCTAGAGTTTGATTTCCCTACAGAGCAGAGGGAATTCTTGTATATACGGGTGTGTAAGTGTGCACACACAACACAACACACAAATGAAAACACTGCCCAGTTTTAAGAGCCTCCAGTCACTCTGGCCTCCTTGCTCAACTGGAGAATCCAACAGCTCCGATGGGCTAAGGCAAGGGCAGGTGATAAAATTCCAAAAAGTCTTCTTCCAAACCACCCTCGATCCATCTTGCCTCACCCCTGGGGAAGGTGGGTGGAGCATGGGAGACAGGTACACCACTCCCACAGCTGGGAATCCAGAGACCCAGGGTCTTAGATGGAACAACACTCATCCCTGTTCAGTGTTTTGCCTACTTTTTTCTAAAAACTTGGTGAAGTCTTCCCTAACCCTTGCTGCACTGCCAAAGTTGCCTAAAGGTGCCAAGGATAAGGGACCTCTGGGTATCCAAAAAAAGGTGTTGAATGCAATATGGTAGGCTTATCAGAGGGCAAAGGTACTAAACAAAATCCATCTGTCTGGCCCAAGCAACTGTAATCCCCTTCCCACTTGACCCTCTGGAACCTGCATTGAAGCTATAAGTGGTCCCAGGAGGCTAAGTTTGAGTGTCCCAGGTTTGAGTGCATAAATAGGGTGCGAGTGTGTCTGCCCTGGGAGGCTCGGCGAGGGCCGCTTTGCTGGTCAGCCAGGGGTCAGGTCCCGGCTGCTGCAGGCGGTTCTGCAGCATCAATCAACCCCTATGAAGTCATCCTGTGAAGCCAACAGCCCTCTCCCTTGCCTGAACTTAAGATTTCCTAGTTCACATGTAGATCCTTTGATGCAGAACGACTGAACCAAGCTGTAGCTGGGTAAAATGAAGCATGAAAGCCAGCAAAGCCAAGCCTTTGAAAATGAAGTTCCAGGGCGAGAGTCCTTACTCGTGGTTTTAACCTTTCCATGGCCACGATTTTGCCCTTCAGCAGAAATGAAATGAGAACGAAGAATTTTCAGGGAGGGTGAACAGATTGACTGAAACCTCTTTACCCTGGAATCCATGGAAATTCAATTTATTGTCTTTGGAAGCAGTCTATGCAACGAGACATTTGTGTACGTGTGGATCATTGTGGGTGCTGGCTGGTGGCATGATTCTTTTATCTGTGGCTTGATCAGATACAAGATTCAGAAGATAAACAGTGTTCTAACAGGCATTTCTAAAGTGAGCTCTTCTTACAAAATACCTACATATATAAAGTCCCGCAAGCTTGTCAATGCATTTTTTAAAAGCAGTGTTATGAGCCTGCATTCTTAACTTGAATGAGGGAAGAATAAAGGTGTGAATTCCGAGTTGGTCTAATTAACTGAGCTATGTTGATTGATAAGAAATGAAAGTTGAGTGGATCCCAGTGACAGTCCCCTTGTGTTTGAGAAGTTACAGAATGGAATCGAGTAGACGAGGTGATCGCTCGGTGAAATGCTTTAAGATTCCACAGGTTCTAGAAAATTCAGTCTGTGATGATCATGGATTGTGGTCACATAACTCTCCAGTTCCTGCATTGGAAAGTCCGTGTCTTTGAAAAGATATTTAGTGAGCAATTCTCCTCCCCTTTATGGGGACATCCGAATTTCAGATATGGCTAACCCTAGTGTGGAAGGCCAGTGGAAGACATCAAAGAGCAGAAAGATGGCCACTCGGCTTGCCCTCTTAAGTCTCAGACTAGGTGGGCTGGCGGCCACTAAAAATTAAATAGGAGAGGCTCTCAAAATGAAAACTGAACATTTCCACAATCATAAAATCAGCTCTAACACTGTAATACTCCTTGAACTCCAAACAAATTATTTGGAAGGATATTAAGCCTGGAAGGTCTTTCAAATTCCTTATTAGAATGGAGATTACTTAGAGCTCATGGCCAAATCACATACAATTTGACCCAATTCTTTTCCACCCTTTCATATCATTTGATATTAGACAGAAACTATTGTTCGAATGCAGAAATTCATTATCCTCTTCTCCAGCCAAGGCCAGGCTGAGAAAATTCCCTGAGACCTGGCTTTCAACCTTTTATTGCAGCCATAAAGGTGGTCTTTCGTGCCACCTAGCGGAGAGATGGGAGCATAGCAAGTGAGTCACTCGGAGGAAAATTAAATACAGCTGAATAATTGAATGAGAGGGCAAGTTGAATCAGGGGTCACCATCTGTTTGACTAGAATTGTTGGCACATTTCAGCTAAGCCTCGCGCGCCTCGTAAACATGCTTACAGTTATCATAGCTCGCATTGCCCTAAAATAAAAGAAAATTGGTCCTAAAATAAGCCTGAACTAATTAAACATATACCATCTTGTCGTCATGGAGACCAGAGTGAAGGTCATCAGATTCTGATGGCATGCAGGAGGGTGTTGGTGCCAAGAAGAGACAGGTGATTCTTTCAACTCCTGGAGAGAGGGCATCTCGGGGGCTGGATGGTGGGGAGGTGGGGAGGGAAGGACCACCAACCATTCCTGTCCCTCTTTCCTCTCTGGGCCTGAGGGGAGGCGGGGAGGGAGAGCAGGGAAGAAATGGCACCATCTCTGCAGAATCCAGGAGGCAGTGAGTGTCAGGAGGGACGGTGAGGTGCCCCCTGCCAACATTACTTCACGTTATGCCCAATTGGCACATTTGCCCCGGGGGTGGGGGTGGGGAAGGCATCTTTCCAAAGAAATGGGGTGTCATGTCTGAAGCGGATCACTCTGCCAGCTTCATCTGAGAGCTGGTCCTTTACCAAGAATCTAGATGCGGCTGGTTGGGAGTGCACGTGTGTGTGCGCGCGCGCGTGTGTGTGTGTGTGTGTGTGTGTGTGAGAGATACTGTACTCTGCATGCACATACAACCAGCACAAATGAATGTTTTGGGGGAGATTCACCAATTCAAATTGTACATCTCGTAAATTTCCTTGAGAGTTGGATCCCCACGACCTTGGAGAAAACATGCAGGACTGGAGTCCTCAGCACACAGTGGGCTCTCTGGGGCGGGGGGGGGCATCTCGGGACCATCTAGAAGCAATCCCCAAACTTGGAGAATTGTAGAATTGGGGTTAAGATTTAATGTCTTTGCATGGCTGGGTGAGGAACAGATGATCCATGGTTTGGAGATATAAAGATGAGGCTCCCCTTCCTGGGGGCTTCCGGTCCCTCCCTCTCTGTCTCTTCTGCGCCCTATAAAAACCCTTTTCCTTTTCCCTCCCACCCTGCTGGGCTGGGACTGCTCTTCCTTTCTCTCTTCCCTTTTGCACTGTCGATTATGCACAAATCACTTATGGAAGCCACAGTGGAGTGACCCCAACTTCAGAGAAGCCTCCTCGGGGACACAATTAACGTTTGCTGTCGCCCACGTTGGCCGGGCTGACACCGGCTCAGATTCCAGAGGTGCTGTTCTCTCTCATGTGGCAGAGATGCCACTGAGAGGGGGGCCACTGCCCAGAGACCAGAGGTTGGAAATGGACCGTGAGGACTTACGCCACTTCTGTTCCTAAGTAATTAGGACCCATCCAATGAGGCTGGTGAGCACCAGCCTCCCATCTCCTAAACCAGACTGCAGGCTGACTTCTCAGAGTCCAAATGATGACGATAGGAGAGAAAGGATCAAAGAAATGCCTCTAGAACCTGTTGGGCAGAGTGGTGCCTCACGGCTGGGAGAAAGTACCCGGAGACCGCTGCAGAGTTTCCACAGACTAGTGTCCCAACAAAAGTGGGTCGGGAGCACCGATGTAGAATTTCTTGTGCTTTGGACCAAGAGCTCACTTGCTGTGCTGTCTGCTGGTGAGGTCCCCTCATACCTTGCTGACGCCCATGGGCTCCTCCTCCGGGTGGCCCTTCCTGTTGCTCCATGTCCCACAAGTGGGCACACATGCATCCTTGAAGGTGCTTGTTCTCTCCTACTTTCAACACTCAACTTCCTCGGCACCTTGCACGGGCCTGGCACAGGGGTCTGCCTGAAGCCTGACAAATCAAGACCCTCCATGTTCCTCTGCCCTGGGCAGACCGGGTAGGGCCATCCTGCCCGTGCTCTGCATTTCATTTCTGCACATAGATTTCCAGTGTCCACAAAAGATACAGACCTATTCACTCCAGATCAAGTGGGGTTTCCCTGGGGCTTGGAAATTCAGGATGAAGCTGTCGTAAACCATGGGAAACATAAAGAGTTGGGGTAAGGGGCACCTTCAGGCAGGTCCCACCATGATTCCAGGACAATTGTGGTCATGAAACAACAGAGTCCCTGCCTCTCCCTCCCTTGTTTCTGATGTGACCGAAAGGAGTTAGATCTGAGAGCATTTTTCCCACTCAGCCTGGCCCTTTTTCTGCCACACCATCCACCCCAGCCTTGTCCAGAATCTCTATCCCTGCACGGTGAAGACAGGAGCAGTGGGTACCAAAACCTCACCTCACCCGGAGGTAGGAATCCCACCGTCTGTTCTCCAAACAAATATCTCCAATTTCTGACATAGGACAGGCAGTGCTGGGTACCCAGAGTCCCAGGCCCATCTACAGGGACAGCAGCTGCCCACTCAGGGTGACTGCTGCCTCACAGCAAAACAGACGAGTCTTGTGAGGCCTCTGAATTTTCCAGAGAAGTCAGAAACACAGCTTTCCATGTGAAATCCCCTGAGTTCTAAATGTTAACTACCAATTCCAGGCTTTCAGAGGCTCCGTGGGGGCCAAAACAATCAGGTCTGTAGACTGTTGGGAGCCAACACACACCTGCCTTTGACCTTCCCACCGAGACAGCCTGGGGCCCCTCACCCACCTGGCCCTTTCCTGCCGCCCTACATCAAGGGCCGGGCTCCCGCATGAAGGGAGGCGATACTCCCCAGAAGTCCTGAGAGGCAGCTGGCGTGGGAGACACTTAGAAAACAACCTCCCATGATCACGGGCCACCCTTTGGGATTTGCTCCTGGCACCACCGGCTGCTGGGACTCACCCCCCAGGGGTCCCCTGAGCACCCTCCTCAGTACGACTGGTGTCTCTGCCGACATCTCCTTCCCCTTCCTTCACGGCCCTGGGCCTCACCTCGGGAGTCTAGCTGTGGGCCCTGAAATTGCTCTCTGTTTGGAGATTATTGTGGAGCAGCGGTGAAGGGGAAGGAACTATTGATAATCCACCTCACGGATGGATTAACTCTCAGAAATAAAAAAAAATCAGGCTGGTGCTTGGATAAAGGGAGAGCTGAGCCTTTATGGAAGCAGCCTCTGCACACACATCTGCGTGGCAACAGGATTTAAGGCTCGGGCGGCCACTCCACCCCTCTCTCTACATGGAAGAATAAATCACCTGTTGCCAGCACCCAAGGAAGCCACTCCCACCCTGCTGGCTCGGCGTGGAAGAGCGCTGCAGGGCTCCTGCAGCTATTTCCCAGGACTTGTCCCATCTATAACATGAAGCTCCCTTCATTTCTGAATGAGGATGTAACTATCACATCGCTGGAATGCAGAAAGAACAGTGAACCCTGAGCAGTAAGGATATGAGGTTCGGGGAGTGAACTGGGGGTGGAGGGGTCACCTTGGAACCCAGGAACCCCAGAGGCAGCTCTAGAACTAGAACCCGCCCCAGGCATCATTATGCCACCCTTTCTTTGTGAGTCTGAAGCTGAAAGCTAACTGGCTTCCGAGGATCGGGGGCTTCCTCCCTTTACCATGTCTTCTCCAATGGCCCAGGCACAGGTGAGAATCACCTGGGGGAGGAAGGGAGTGGCTCAGCCTTGAGAAAATGCAGATTCCCTGGCCCTCTGCAGCAGCAGCTCTGTCTCCATGGGAAGTTGGGTGGAATTCAAGGTGAATCCTGAGCTCGGGGAGTCGGGTGGGGCTCTTAGGACCATCCTGACTTCTCCCAATGTGCCCTCTCTGATCCTGGGGGCCAGCAGACAGGACAGTAGCTCTGGAGGCTGGTGGCTGTGTCTGTGGATGGCACTTTGAGCTGAAGGGAATGCTGAGCTGGAATAGGTGGGTTTTCGGGTGAAGAAGAAAGAGGGGCCAGAAAGACAGGAGAGGTGGGACCTCAACCTTGTGGGCATCTCTGCCTACTGCTCAATGCGAGATGTCTCTCCTTTCCGTTCCTCTGGCCCCTCTGGAAATGGAAACCAGAGATCGTCTGGACCGTGAGCCTCTCTGGCCCCTGCCAGAGACCCCAAGCACCCCACAAAACCTGTTGCCCCTTCCCAACCCTGCGAGCCTTCCAGATTTCATTCAGAGCCTGATGCAGAGGAAACCACAGAGTCCCTTGAGGCTTCTGTGGGTCTGTGGATTCAGGTCCCCTGGCTTCTCTTGGCAGGGGCTGCGTACTTCTAGATGCTGTACATCCTGTTTTTTCATGGACCTTTCACAGTCCGATTTCTCACCCCAGACCCTCTTGAAATATTTTGCTTTTTAAATGTAAACTCTCACTCAACATGCAAACTCTTGACATTCCCAACCACAGCAGGGAGATGTCTCTAGAGTCTGCCTCGTAGGCGCCCATGGAAGGAAATATGGTGGTTTGGGGTGACAGCTGGGGCTACCAAGCTGAGAGGAGAGGGAGCCAACAGCCCTCTGCAAGAGCCCTTCCTCTCCTGGACAGCCTCCCACCCAGGGCTTACCAAATTCCTGGAATCGGAGCGCCCGGACTTGGGTCTTCATCAAGTTCTTAGTGGGCTTTTAAGAGGGTTTCTCGGTGCCGAGGAAGACAAAATACCCAAATGATCAGTCACTGGTCGTCTCTGATGTTCACAATATGTCATACACCAAGTAGCACAGTTACATATTCCTGCAACCTCCGGGGCTCAGAACCAGTTGAGACCCAAGAGGTCAGTGTGCTCCAGCTTCTCCTGTCCACAGGAAGCCTTGCTACTGGTGAAGAGCCGTGGACATCCCAAAAAGGTAGATTTGCTATGGTGGAAAGGGCTGTGGCCCAAGATCCCCATGTGGGTAGACAAGTGGCTGAGATGGTCATGTGGGTCCAGAGAGATGGGTGAGCAGTGCCCTGTCCTCTCAGCCTGCCAGGCATTCTGTAGGTCCATTAGGAGCTGACCCAGGACCTTTCAGAGGGCAAATTAATGGTGCCAACTGTAACTCCGCACACTGGTCACCTGACTGCTAACATCATGTCTGCAAAACCAATAAATGGGCAACCTTGAGATATCAAGGTCACCATGTAGATAAAGTCTGGGGTCCAGGAACCTGAGATTTCTTCCAAGACCAGATAGTTGACTGGTTTCTGCATAGGTCCAACCTGACTCAGCCACAGGGTGATCAAGGGCAATACCACTCGATAAGAACCAATGTTTGCTTTAATTTGGACTCACCATCTTTAAGAAACTATTATGCAAAACTTCATAACTTTCTCTGACTGTCAAAAAGTCATGAGTTTGCTTCTTCCACAAATAAGTTCTGTGCCCTAAAAACTGTTCACCTCAAAAGAAACTTTCTTGATAATACTCTGTTTTAAGTCCTTGTTAAAGGGCCTCCCTGCAAGAAGTTCCTCAAAAATATATTAAAAATCATATTAAAGTCATTTTCATAAAAATGTGTGTTGAGAAAAGACAAGTTTAATTCTCAAAGGCTCCATTATTGGAGCAAAAATTAATATTTGTACTGTTTCTAAATTGGAATAAAATTGCAAAGATGCAAACACCATCCTATATCATAATCTATAAACCAGTCACAAATGTTAAATCAACTGTAAAAATGATTTAAAATCTACATGAATAATTTTATTAAACTGATTTGAAATCATATTTTGTGCTACCTTCATTTATTAACCGAGTCTCCAACAACAATGGGGTTAGAATGGATTTTTGCAAATAGAGATGTTCTGCTCCCAAATAATGCCATCTATGAACAGGCTCCCCTCTCCCGGTGGGCGTGTCCTTCCACCACATGGCATAGAGAATGGACTTTTGGAAAGAAAGCTACTGTAATCACACATTACAAATTGCCACAGAGTCCCAATCAGCACACTTAAGAAACGGTACACAAGGGTTCTCGTTCATACTGTATAGAAAATTATTTCCTGTGAGCACTCAGTATAGACTGTGTGCAAAGACCTTACATGTGAAGGAATTTCTCAAAATATTTTGAATTTAAAAGTAAGGTTATGTAGGCCTGGTTTGGTGGTTCAGGCCTGTAATCCCAGCAGCTTGGAAGGCTGAGGCTGGAGGACCTGGAGTTCAAACCCAGCCTCAGCAGCTTAGCAAGTCTCTAAGCAAGTTGGCAAGACCCTGTCTCAAAATAAAAAATAAAAAGGGCTGGGAACGTGGTTCAGTGGTTGAGCACCCCTGGGGTCAATCTCAAGGTTACATACACAAACGCGCCCGTGCGCGCGCGCGCACACACACGCAGTAAAGTTATGTAGCCATGTTTAGTTATCCTTTGCTGGAGAGGGCCTGGGGCTCCTTAAGCATGCAGCCCTCGTTAATCACTTAAACTAGCAGCCTAGGGTCGATCTTTCTGAGACTTCTGAGGTCCCTCTCCTCTGCCTTCAACGCTGATGCAGATCCGCAGAGCACCAGATACCAGTTTGCCTCTTAAGAATAAGAGGAGTTTAGAACCTGTGTTAGGATGGCCCTTCAGGATGCTGGTCTGACGTTCTTTGCAGACTTGTTGGCTTGCTGAACAAATCCTTTTCCTTGCCCCAACAACTTAACCTCAGTCATTGGGCCCTTTTCGAGTGATAAGTAAACAGACCTGGATTGGGTAGCAGGTAAACTTCTGAAAGGCCTCATTGTTGAATATCCACTTGTGAGAGAAGCTCAGAGAGCTGTTGTCTCTACATTCCTCATTGTGCATGAAGAACAATAGCTAAACCAAAATGTTAAGGAATATCTTCCCTCTGGGTGCCAGGAGACACAGAAATCAGAGTGGCGCACACACTACCTTGGCTCTGAAAATAGGAACTCTCAAGCAGAGAACTCTTCCACTAATATACCCCAGCTTAGAATGTCCCCCACCTCCCTCTCCAAGGCTTTTCTTACTGGCCCCAGGATAACAGAATGATTGGGGACTCAAGGCTCATTGCACCCAAACACTAAGTCAGCAAACTCAGGGGCAAGCCCTTTGGCCCCAGTACACAGCAGAAGAGAGGATGTCTTGCTAAACTTGCTCCACATCTCCCTGGAAATGTCTAATGACCCCAAATTCAAAATTGCATAACCAGTTCCTAAGAGGTGGAACAAAAGAACTCCAAGACCAATAGGCACTGTCCTGTAGACAGCACCAGGACTTAAAACCATAAAATATGAGGCCAGCTGGGGAAACTGTGCCCCAGGAGGCTTTGGACTGCTTGCTGCACCTCTTGGGGAACTTGGTAATCATGGCCTCCTGCCACCACAGCTACAGGAGTTTCTCAAGGGGACAGAAAGGGGTGTTAGAGATGTGGTCAGGACAGCAGAAAAGATGGCAGTGGAGCCACAATCCCATGCTCACATGACCTGTTCACACAGCAAGTGTCATTCTCCTTGGCCACTCACTGGGTGTGGCAGGAGGGACCATCTCTGTGTATTTAGACACCTCCTTGGCCCTGGTGTCTGACCTCTGTTCCCAGCCAGAAGCAGGAGGAAACGGTGGTGCCTGACAGTGAATGCCCCCAGATGCCCAGCTGATGATCAGGGATGTGTGAGGCAAACCCCACGCCCTCCACCTCTCAGGTGGGGTCACTCTGAGGGGTGTTCCATAGCAGCTCTCCGAGTCCCCAATGCCCCATCCACCCCCGGGACTGGACTCGACAAAGGGTGCACTTTGCTGGATTCCTTCCCTTCCCAAAGGGTCCTCCCTGCAAAACTCAGATGATCCTGGAGGACCTGAATCCTTACCTCCAGTTCTGCTTCCCCAGAAACCACCACCAGAGAGCGATAAACAGATTCCCACCGGCAAAGTATCTTTCTCCTGCCCTGATGGTATTCTTTTCTGCCTGATACTCTGAAACCACTCCTGTTTTAGCCCCCGAGGCTGCACTGCAGGGTGCCTGGGACAGGGACACCCAGAGAGCACACCAGCACTACTTAGCAGACAGAGACTCGGACTATTACCTATTCCCCTTAAGGAGCGCGTCCCCTGACCATGCCCCCCACCCAGGCCCCTATCAAGTCTCCCACTGCCAGCCTGCCAACCTGCCTCTCCCAGATAAATAATTCAGAGCGCCTCATCTCTGAAACACAATATCTGCCTCTTGGAGGTGTCGTGTGACCTTTCACATCATTTCCCCCAAAAGTTAATTTCTGTGATGAATGCAATATACTCAAACCCATAAATCGGACTGTCTGAAGGATTCAAATTAGGAATTATTGACAGCTGATGGAACCCAAGTGCAGAGATGAAGCGGGTTTTCACATCTGTCCGTCTCAATGTTGGAATGTGTATTGATTAAAATATGACGCGCTACAGAACCCAACATAAATCTAAACTCTATTAGATTAACACGAGCATTCAATTAACATAAAATGACAACGGAGGAGAAAAGGGCTGCGTGTCGGTCACTGGTAATATTTTAGCCATAAACATGGGGAACCTGCAATCGCGACGTGTGTTTGTTGCGTGTGTTGGGCTGGGTGGGGGCAGCGCCCGAGGGTCAGGTGGGCTGTGATCCCGGAGGTGGGTCCCACCGGACAAGGAAGAAAGGGCAGCTGTGACTGGTTGGTTAGGGTCTGTGTTACCATCACGTTTACTTACGTGGTAGCAGGCAATGGTGCCCACGGTGTAGGGGGACACTGCCCTGGAGGACATGCCACCAGACCAGACTACACGCAGAAAATCTGAGTCAGCTTCTAAGAGACAAAGAGGACACTCTGGGTGAATTTAGGACCCCAGGGTGGGGCATCTCAAATTATCCCAAGGAAAGGAAGGTAGGCATTTGAAAATGAACTGAAAAGATTAGTAGAGAGAGAAAAGGGGAGAGGAGGGGAGGGGAGGGGGGATAGTAGAGAATAGGACAGACAGCAGAATACATCAGACACTAGAAAGGCAATATGTCAATCAATGGAAGGGTAACTGATGTGATTCAGCAATCTGTATACGGGGTAAAATTGGGAGTTCATAACCCACTTGAACCAAACCGTGTAATATGATGTATTAAGAACTATGTAATATTTTGAGAGACCAATAAAAAAAATAAAATAAAATAATAAAAAAAAAAAAAGATTAGTCCCTTCGTGGATGGAGGAGGATGGAGCAGAAAGGGGGTAATGGGAGAAAAGTGATATTTTTCAAAGCCTCTGAAATACCAGGCTCAGCTCCCCCTGGTGAGGAGGACTCTATCACATGTCACGCGTCACGTGTGTCATGTATCACCTGGAACAGCTGGCTTTGCAGATGGGGAAGTCGAGGCTCAGAAAAGTTGGATTCCCATGTGTCCCGGGCACTTGGGCTGCCCACCCATTCCCCTGCCCCAGCAGACTGTTCTCATATGTTCCCCAAGCTCCCAGGGTCTCTGCTAAGGGTGTTCTCCAGCCATGGGGTGTCCTTGGATTGAAGGGCCCAGGGGCTAACACTCCTGGAATACATACAATCAAAAAAGGAGGCTACTTTATAAACACCCCTGTTCTTATCTGGACAACCCTGAGACCCACTCCATGGGGTTCCTCAGAGGGTCCCCAGTGGGACTGAGACGAGGTCTCCCACAGCAGTTACCTGTTCCAAAATGCAACCGCCCCAGCATATCTCTCTCTCTCTCTCTCTCTCTCTCTCTCTCTCTCTCTCTCTCTCCCTCCCTCCCTCCCTCTCTCCCTCTTATCTCCTATCTGCACTCCTTCCTTGGGCTTCCTACAAAAACCCCATCTGTGCCCAACTCCTTTCTCAGAGTTTAATTCTAGAAGAATCCAAGCAAAGAACTGAGATCACATTTTGTAGTAAAAGAGTTTTATTTGTTTGTATGTTTTGTAGTCTAGAGCCTCTCTTCGGCCTCCTGTGTTCATACTAACAGATTCTCTAGCTAGGAATAACAAGGAACCAGGAGAAAACGTCCCTATAATTGAGGAGCGGGTTTGGGGACTCTATGTGTCAGTTGTGACCCTGTTTGCCAAACGGGTCCTAAAATAGACTTCTCTGTAGAAACAATGCCCCAAGTCGAACTGAATGCCCAAGACAGTCCTCCCCATGAAGCACCTAGTTTATGTGTTCACCGATGACCATTCTAAAGTCATGTGTTGCTGTATAACATATCACATTTGAGAGCACCTAGTTGGGAACACTGAGGAAACACCTGGGAGGTGACAGCCCTGGGGGCTGTGATGGGATGCTCTGGATCATCAGTACAATCATGGCCTCCCCAGGCACCCAGACACCTTCGTAAGAAAAGACACCCACGTGACCACCTCTCCCAGGTTCCTAGTTGCAGAACTTTCTAAGTTCAGTTTTTCTGGCCATGGAATTGATCTTACTATGAATAAAATATTCTTCCAAGAGAAACATACACATTGGGTTAGGAAGGAGGTGACCCAGGTCAAGACCTAGAAGGCCCCACGGTGGGGCCTGGCTTTGAGGAGCTGGGGCTCCGTCCGTGTTCATGAGCACCTGCAGCTGCCAGCTGCGGACCACATTCTTTAGAGTCCCACTGACAAGGGCAGACTTGGGGCAGGCCTGTCCTGAAGAGGAGAGGGTGGTGGAACCCTCCCTTCTAGCTGCACCAGACCTGGGGGATGCTCTTGCAGAACTTGTCAAGCCAAGGTATTGGCAGCGTCCCTGGAGGAATACATTTTGCGATGGAACTCAGTTGAGTTGAGGCTGTTCATGGCTGCAGCCGACGTCGACTGAGTATCTTGTCTCTTTATACTTCGTGCTTTTTATGGGACAGTACCACGCTAGGAACATGATGAGTTAGACACATCTCAGTGTCACTACAAACCACCCACCTCCTCCCTAACTCAGGTCACCAATGAGGAGCCACCTCCCTTCAGTCTCAGGTCAGGACTTCTCAGGGTTTGGGGTCTCTGCTCAACTCTTCTCTGGTTCCACTAATGGTCCCTGCTCTACCCTCTGCCATCCAGAGCACCCTAGATGAGATGGACAAGATAGCTCACAAGATCACCTTGACCTGGCTGCTGTCTATTCAACCCTGACCCAGCCACTGCCTCCACCCCACACCCTCTGTTCCAGTATGGGCCTTTTAGCTGCCTGGCTGGACCAGCCTCTCATGACTCATCTGTGCCACTCCCTCAGCTAAGGAGCTCTCTGAAGGCTTCACCAGCATCTAGCGATTCCCCTCTTGGATTCCAGTTGACCCCTTCCTTCAGGAACTTCAGACCAGACCTCCCTCTGGGCCTCAGGTGTGAACAGTATCACGGGGCATTGCCCAAGAGCATGACCCACCGTGAATGACAACCACCCAGGTACTCGCCCATTACACCATGGTGATCTCCTAGCAAATAACCGTCCAGCCAGCCTTGTTTCTCCAGGGCCTACCGTGGGCCTGCCAGGAAGTCTGAGGCTGGCAGATGTTCATCCAGGGCTTACTGTGTGCCAGGCTCCACACTGAGAGCCTCCTCCATGCCGATTTCCCCATTCCGTCCATATGACCTTCCTAAGCAGGAACACTAATTGTGACTCTCCTCATTTAACAGGCAGAACAATCCAGCCTAAAGAAATGCCTTAGCTTTCCGACATCACTCAGGTTGTGAGGGCAAAAGTCAGGATTCAAACCCAGACCTGACCCCAGAGCACACTCTGAGCCTCCCTTGTACCAGGCCTCAAGGCACCTGGGTAAACCCTCCATGCTTGTCCTGGGAAGAGCCCAGAGGGATGCCCAAGGTGAGGATAGCCTCCGGCATGAAGTGACCCAGAGCTCATGCAGCTACCAGGAGAAGGCACTGTGGGATTCCTTGAACCCTGGGCCAGCCCGTGCCCACCCAAGCACAATGAGCAGAAAAAGAAGTGGTTAGTTTGGGGTGAGGCGGGTGTAGACCTGTGTGACTCGAGCCCAGCTCTCCTACCATGTTCTCCTGCCTCCACTGAGAAAAAGGAACAGCCTAGGCTTGCTCCACATTACACCCTTAAGTTTTGCACACAGCAAACATTCCACGAACGCACACTGTCTCAATGAGCACATAATCGAACAAAGCGATCAGCCTGAGGTCTCTTTTACTTGTTTCTATGCATTTATTTTTTTGTATCTCTCTATATTTTCCCAATACTCTGGTGATGACAAACCTGAACATTTGTGGGTTGAATCTACATACCCCATGCAGCCCCCAGCAGAGCCATCTTGCAGGGGTTATAAACAGCAGAGCCCAGTCCTTCTGTAAGTATTGGGTGCCCTCTAGTGGCCATTTTGGGATTGAAACGCACTAGGGTCCTTGCAGAGTGAGATTCTCTGGAGCTAAGGACAGGGACACCACCTGCTTAGGAGAGTGGTCTGCCACCCCCAGATTCCCCGGAGCCTGTCCCTTCTTTCTTCAGTCAAGTTGGATACTGAGGCTGAGCCCCCAGAGAAGTTGACCACAGACAGACCAGGGCAGGCCTTCCCTCATGCACTGGGCTCTGAGCTGTCCAGTCTCCAGTGGTCCTGGGGACACATCTGCACAGCTCAACCTGACAGATGCCCAGTTTGGGGGATTAGGAGAGGAGACCTGACCAGAGAGGACACAGTTCCCACAACCCCAGGCCAGCCTTGGCGCACTTCAATGTGACATCCGGGCCACTGCTCCTGCTATAGCTCCTGCTCCAACCATGGTCTAGCTGGGTTTAAGAGGCCTTTGGTCCTACCACTGATGACTCCTGGGCACGAACCACCTGGGGAATGATGCCCCAGGAGTGTGAGTGGCCACTCTCTCACCTCTCGGCTGCCCACAGAGCCCACACCCCTGAGCTGGGACCAAGGCCAGGTCCTCAGTGGCATGGGCCCCTGAACTTTTGGCTCCTTCTTCTAGACATTCGGGGTATGGAATTCGTTTCTAATAGAACTCAGATTCCTCCGTCTAGCACTGTGGGAACGAGGCCTGGGCACCCAGGAGGTTCCCAGGAAGCTGAGCTGAGTTGGAGAAGGTGGGATTGGGAGCCTCTTGACAGCTCCCGTGGTATCAGCTGGGAAGACCTTGCCACCCGTTAGGACCTGGACAACACTCAGGCTGCTGCTGCCACACATGGCCTGGGGGCTGGCACTGCTACTCAGATCACCCTATGGCAGGGCCACCCACGGAGCCTCTGAGCAGCCGTCCGCAGTGACATGCAGGGCAGAGGCTAGACAGCCTCAGACCCTGCCGCAGGCCTGACTCCACACTAAAGCTTGGGTGGCCCCACTTACCAGATGCCTGGCCTCTGTCTGCACAGCTCCTTGGGGTTGCCATGAACTCCCAACGTGGACCCCAGGGTCCCGGATGAGAGCTCCCAGCACTGTACCCAGGTGGGACCTCCACTGTCCAGACCCCAGGAAGCACCAACAGCCTGGCCTGGGCCAGAGGATGCAGTTTATTGGGGGACAAAAAACTCTATAAAAGATTGGACCAGGGATACCGGATGCACCCCAGTAAGAAAGAGAGAGAGAGAGAGAGAGAGAGAGAGAGAGAGAGAGAGAGAGAGAATCAGTCTCCCCTGGGAGAGTTATTTAAGGCAAGGTCAGAAGCTCCCAACCTAAAGTGACTCCGCAAAGCATCAGGGATAATCCCTAGAGCAAATGTCCAAATTTTGCCAACTCTTATTTCCTGGAGAGAGGGGCTAAAATGTGACCAGGGCCATTATCATGAACTGAAAATTGAATATTTTTCTAATACTGTGTTTAACATCCCAAAAGAATCCAGATTGCTTGGGGCAGTTAGTACTTCTAAAGAGCACTGCAGTCATTTTAGAGATAAATTACACACCTATTTAAATGATATGACTTGAAATGACGGTGCCCTCAGGACCTCGTTTCAAAGCTGCCTGTTCTGATGGCCAGCTGTGTGACCTGAGGTAGAGTTACTTAACCTCGCTGAGCCTGATTTTTCCCCATTTTGTGAGATGAGGCTAATAATAATTCATGACTGGCAGGGTTTTAAGTTCACAGCATAGTTTTGAGCACATTGGAAGCTATCAGCCCAAGCTGGATACACTACTGCTCAACTATTATCATCTACTACTATAATGAATGGGTCGGTAGGTGTTCATGCATCACTCTGTGTCTAAGATCACTTGACATGCTCCAGGCTCACAGAGCAGGTAGGTGTTCACTTAGGAATTTGAAAATCGTGGGATTATCTCATTTCTTATTATTGGGAAAAAAAAAAAAGGTTAAAAAATCTGTATCCAGTCTTGGGCCATGGTCTTATACACAATGTTTGTCAGTTATTTCAATTAACCTTGATACAAGATCTTCCAGATGCTTTGCTATCCTGGTGTCTCCTAACCACCCACCTCTCCATCTCAGGCCACTTCAGCATGGACAAGGCCCCTAGATGGACACAGAGCAGGAAACACAGGTGGGGAGACCATTGGTGCGGGAGGGCGAACTTTCCCAGCCCAGGGGCCCTTCCTGTCCCTGTTAGCCTGGCAGCACAAGGAGCCAACTCCCCACGCGCCAGACCTGTGCACATCCCAGCTCTGCCCCTGGGGCCCTCGACAGTTCCTCTGAACCTGTTTCTTCTTCTGCAAAATCAGGACAATGACACCTGTCCAGAAGGGCAAATGCTGCCGTGTGAAGAATACCCCCTGATGCTGGGAGTCCTGGAACACACAGTGGTAGGTGTTGATGTCACAGTGTCGCAAGATGCCAACAAGTTAGCTTCGACAAGAGGCTCCTCGCTCACAATTCCTGGCAGAAGCACACACCAAGGTGTATTTGAAAGTACCTGAGCGGCACAAAGAGGCAAGAGACACTCAGCCCCTGACCCAGGGTCAAGCAGATCTGAGTTCTATGTTTCTGTGTCTTTCGTTTTTCTTTTTGTACCAGGGATTGAACCCAGAGACACGTAACCACTGAGCTACATCCCCAGCCTCTGTTATTTTCAGACAGGGTCTTGCTAAGACACTTAGGGTCTAACTAAGTTGCTGAGGCTGGCTTTGAACTCACCATCCTCCTGTCTCAGCCTCCCAAGCCTCTGAGGATTACAGGCATGTGCCACCATTCCTGGTTTTTTTCTAGACCTTTCCAGAAATTGACTGATCTGCTCTGTAAAATATCCTGGATTTAGAATGCAAGTCAGCCCTCCCCCTCACACACACACACACACACACACACACACACACACACACACACACAAATGGAGAAAATAAAACACGTTCCTGGGCCTCAACTCTGAGACTGGGGAGACTGGACCAGTGATATCTCTGGCTCCCCTCTCACCCCAGGTGTGGGGTTCTGGAACTCTGTCACCCTCGCGGGGTTTCCACCCTCAGCCCAGGACTCTAGGGATCCGAATGCCTAGAGGGACTCAAGGGGAGCTGAGCTGGCTGGATTTTAGCCGAACAGAAATAGGAGTTCCCATTGCTGTGCAGAGGCCGCCATCTACTGGTCAGATGAGGTAATAGCAGCCAACTCCCGCCAGCATCCCCAGGAGAGGATCAGGAATAAAGAGGGAGGGGAGAAGGAGGAGGGGAAGGAAGAGGAGAGGGCAGGAGGGAACATGTCCAGCCCAGCCAGTAGCTGATGCAGGAAGGAACCCAGCGGCAGGGCCCTGAGCCACCTGGGGCATCAAAGCTGAGAAGCAGCTGAGTGCTGGGGGGCGGGGGGCAGGGGAGGCAGGCCTGCACCTGCTGCTGGGAGGGCTGGGCCTGAGCACTGGGTCTCCTGGGAGACAAGTACCAATGAAGCAGGGAGCATGCATGCGCATTCCTGCCTGTGGCGTGTCTGCAGACAGGCACCTTCCGTCCCTGGCCAATGACCCCTCCTTCTCCCTCAGCTCTCTGATCCCAAATGATGTACCTGCTGCTCAGGGTCCCTCAGAATCCTGCCCCCAAGTTCTTGCTTCTGCTGGTCCCCCATCAGGTTTACAGGGGTGTTTTGTGCAGCTCGAGGAAAACCTGTCTTGATGCTTTGGGCCTGGCTCTGATATGTAAAGGAGAAGAAAGAGTCTCCCCATGGCTTTAAAACAATTGGCTGGGTGCATCCTCTCTTGCTGGGCCAGCCACCCAGATTTGGACCAGCCAGGATCTTCAGGAGTCCCCTTCAGGAAACCCAGACCAGCAACAGTGGTGTGGCCCTGCGGAAGCCCAAGCCCAGGCAGGCCTCCCACAGCCCACAGGGCCACATAGCCAGGCTGAGCTGAGTGGAGCTACCCCAATTGGTGCCCTGGCCTCTGTGTGTAGGAAGTCACAGGGAAATGTCCCCTGAGATAGCACTGAAAACGATGCAATTCTGTTTATCTCTTTTAAATTTTTCAATTTTTTTTTTTTAGATTTTTTTTCAACCCCAAGCGTTTCCTGTAGG
Organism: Urocitellus parryii; assembly: GCF_045843805.1. NCBI lineage: Eukaryota > Metazoa > Chordata > Mammalia > Rodentia > Sciuridae > Urocitellus > Urocitellus parryii. Next base: position 20,453,551 of record NC_135545.1, read on the forward strand.
TTAATTCAGGGTTCCCTCCAAATATTTCGGAAGCAGGTTGTGCCCTTTTCACAGGTGGATACACAGAGGCCTGGGGCAGAGAGGTGGATAACTGCCAGCCTGCTCATCTCAGCCAGCAGCTGGGGCCTCAGTCCTCAGCCCTCCCAGCCAAGGAGTCCACACAGTGCACCTGGAATCAGAGATCTTTCTAGCAGAAAGCTTTCTTTGATACCAGTTGCACTGACTCACCAGGGAGCAGAGTGTGTTTAAAAGCCCGAATTTTATTCCCCAGCTCCACCCTCAAAGACTCTTACCACTTGCCAATTAAAAACAAAAACAGATAAAACCAGCTGTGTCCACCCCAGTCATTGTGTGGCAGGAACTTTCTATACATGCACACTGTCCCGAGACTACCATCCCGTGAAGGCAGACAATTTTTGTCTCCTCCGTTTTGGTACGAAGAATTTGAGACTCAGAGGAGTTAAGTGACGGACCTGAGGTTACACAGGCAGTGTGAGTGGAGCCACAGTCTGGTGCCTGCTTTTATTCATGGCTTGTTCCCAGAGCCTGCAAATGCCACCCACCTCCAGCAGCCCTTTCCTCTATTGGAAGCACCCTGGCATGATCCAAATGTTAGGACTCCCAGTTCCTAAAACACAGGGTCCGGCAGCCCAAGGTCAGGGTTATTACAGTTTATACAACTGCAATCACTAAAGAAGAACTAAGACAGAACAGGCAGATTCTGGCAGCTGTTGAGAGATCGACTTGGTGGGGGTGGGAGGGACGCGGCAGGAATTCCTCCAGATAACACCCTTTGAAATCTTCCCATGATGAAATTAAAAGTGGGCCTTAAGTGATTTATTTTTTCAATCTGTGAATCTAAACAAATGATCTCCCTTCTAGGTACATCTATCATATGATCTCCTTCGCAGCTGTGAAAAAAAAATGCTATTAGTGCTTTCAAAGCAGTTTTATCACAGATTAAAGAAGCCCAGGGGAAAAAAAAAAAAAATTGGCAGCCAGAGTCAGCCATATGCCTACTTGACCTAGGACCGTAAACCTGTTGTTCATTCCAGAGAGGGGATTACGGCATTACTTTTAGTAAGTTGCTTTTCATATGGAAATTTCTTTTCACAGTAAAGATCTGTCTTTAATAGCATCATCCTAAAAACATGCCTATTTTTTAATTCCCTGATCATGGACATATAGATTTTTATAGTGTCTGCAAGCATACATTAATGTTAATTTCTCCATTCTCCTTTGTATTTTGTTAATGTCACAATCTGCTGTAAAACCTTGCCAAGTTTCTTAACTGTCATGGTAATTCCAAGACCTATTCTGCACTCTTTGACATTTCAGGACAGAACAAGGCAGTAAAAATAGATTAGAAACAGCTTATAAGTATTATAAAATCTAGAACTTTACAGATGGCGGAATTAGGTCTGCTGAATGGAAATTTAGCAACTCTGAACACAATAATATTAGAAAAAGGCTATTCATTTCGAAGGTAAATATTTGGAAGTGGTGGTATAATGGCGACCAGAGGAGTGGGGGGGGGGACCTATAACATGCAGCGGGGTTATATTATTTTAAGCAGCTTACTGGATGCATAGACCACATCCTGAAGAGTTTCTGGTTTCAAAGGTTCTCTCTCCCCGCTACCCCCATATAAATAAAGGACACATAGTAAGAGTTTGATTTTATTCATGGTCAGTTCAAAGATCACACCAATTATTTCACTCAGAGGATTTGTCTGCGTTTTCCTAAGTTAAAGCAGAGCGTTACTGTACTTAGATATTAAATGACACTACCACATGCTAAGAAATTTGCACGAACCGACAGGAAATTAGACACTGTTTTCTTAAACTGATTGCTACAGAATGCACACGGTTTAAATGTGCACTATCCATTTCAAAGGGAAGCGTTGGTTGATTTCAGGAAGTTTAAAATCAGCTCATGGTAAAGCAGGACAGAGTGAGGGTTAAATGTGTTTTTCTTCCCCCCTAAAGGGAAACTATTTCTTAAAAAAAAAAGAAAGAAAGAAAAGAAAAGAAAAGAAAGAAAAAAGAAAGAGAAAAACTTTCCCCTTTCTCTTTAAGGACTTATTATTTCCATCATCCTCGTTGAGTTGTTGATGAATAGTCCGCATCCCTTGCCAAGCCCCACCCTCGTCTTTTTTCTAAGCTCTTTTCTCATTATTTGCCCAGTCATTTTCCCACAGCCCCAACTGGCCGTCAGGGCGGCTTAAATACAACACTGTATTAACATGGGGGAAATGGCTTTCAGTTCCCAATTGATCCCCTAATACGTTATGTTGAAATGATAATTGGTACACTCTTCATTGAAAAATAAGAGAAAAACTACTTTTCAGTCACCGTGAGGTATTATCTTAGCCCATGTATTCAGCACTAACTGATACATTTTTTTTTAATACAAAAAAAAAAAAAAAAACTATACCCCCATCTGCGGGAGAGACTGCAGTCCGCAATTCCTTTCAGTTGACATAATCCAGATTGATTCGTTCAGCAGATAAAATTCAGGCCACTTCTGCCCTTTATGGGAGCAACATAATACCAGTCTTTATTCAGTAACAATGTAACATAATGGGATCGGAATGTGCAAGATGACTGTTCTTAAATTACTGAGCCTCACAAGGGCCCAACACAAGCTGGGGCTTAATGTAAAAAATCATTAGGCACAGATTTCTAAAGTGCTCCTGCATTAAGGAGGTCAAACCGAGCCTGTTTATGGAATTTTTCAGGACAGAAACTCTTTGCTAATATCTTGATTATGGCTGTGTCCTTGGGGGGGGTGGCCATCCAGGCACCCACAGCTCAGCTCAGCACTCCAGCTCCATGCCACCGCCACCCTGAGAGGGACAGGGCCAGATCAGGTGGAAATGAGGGATCAGCAGGGACCCCACACTCAGAGGCTATTTTCAGGACGGTTTGGTGCATCAAATAATTTAGGGTAGGAGCTATTAAACTATGCTAATTTCAAGATCTTCGGGGCTGGTTATTTAAACACACAAGAAGGTTTAGAAAATAAAGAAAGGATAAAGAAAAATCGCTTACTATCTCAATACCTAGAAAAGACACCCTGGGCTTTCTGAAAGTAAATTCACCCCATCTTTATACTGTGCACAGTGACAGTGACTGTTTCCTATGTTTTTATAAAATTTATGCTTCGAGCACAGCCTTTCACTAAATGTTACAGGTACTGTCAATATTTCTCCATGCCATTAATTATTCCTCTGCAATATAATTTTATGGCTACATGGTGTTCTTTCATGTGAAGACACCCTAATTTAACTTTATTCCTATCCTTGGGCATATAGGGTGTTTCCTAAGTGTCCCCTGTTATAAAGGATGTGTCAATCAACATCCTTATACAAAAAAATTTCCCCCCATGTTGGATGATTTTCTTTGGAGACATTATGAGAAGTAGGATTGCTGGGTGAAAGAGCACACACATTTTATATCTACTTGAGACGTATCTCTTCTTTGGCCTCCAGAAGTCTTGTACCCATTTGTGCCGCAGTGTTTAGAGTTGGGGCCCATAACATCAGCCTCTTTCTTTGCCTGAACAACAAACCACAAAGACTTCTTAAATGTTGCTTTGTATCTGCTGATTCATACCACTCAAAGAATATGGTGAAAATTATTTGATTCCACACATTCACATAAAAAAAAAAAATCTACCATCAGGAGAAAGACTATATATAAAGAGAGACAGGGAGTACCAGTTCTCCCAAACCTAAGGTTACCTAAGAAAATTCTAGAGAAGTAAAATGGAATAAAACGGAACAGAGAGATTGTCCCTGAATGGAAATGATTTCTTTCAACTTGCAAGTCCAAACCTCATGCAATTTAATTTTTGAATTTGAGAGCATTGCTGGTCTCTTATCTTGTTTAAATAGAAGAGTTCCAAAATTCGAATCACGGAATCATCGGGGGGCCTCCGAGATGATGCAGTTACTCTTCGGAACACTGGGTTCACGTCTGGAGTGGGGCTGAGATTTGGTCAATGTTTGCAATAAATGAACCAAGCACCATGTGTATGCACAAGGCCACCGGCGCACGAGTTCGAGGCAGAAATTTTGCGCATGTCTGTGTACACACATGCGCGTAAATATATTTATCTCCAAAACGAACATCGCCATTGTGGTCTCATCGTTGAGACTCACACCATCAGAAATATTTGCATGAGATTACTGGCCTCTGCTGTCAATCATGTCGGCATAAATCCAATACTCAGGCCATATGGCCTTGAAACTTTCAATCGATAGGAACCTTTTAAAGCTGAAGCTTCAAAAAGTTGTATCAAATATATATTCAATGAGAAGAAGGTTAATTGAATAATTGATTACTCAGTAACAATTAAGTGCTCTTCAGATATCTTTGGGAAATTGTGAAATGTAATGGTGATAGATATTTATTAGTTTATCAGTTATTACCGCCTTATATATTTATTTTTAGGCCTCAAGTCAATTTCTTTCATTTATATATTTTATTCTATATTTTACCATCAGAGCCTCTGGGGTGAAATGATACATCTATTTTTGCTACCACAGGGCCAAGGAAATGGCAGTCAGGAGAGCATCTGCAAATGCACTCAACACTGCAGCCTTTCCCACCAGAAACAAATTCCTCCTGAGGAATTTGTCTTCTCAGGTCAAATAGTCAAAAGGCACCTTTCAGAAAGGTCCCTGCTCCAACATACAGTCATTTTTTGTAAAGAATGTATGGGTGCCAAGGACTATATGTGACCAGGGCTCTTGAAGTATGGTTGGGGGAGGTCTTCTGCCTCGTTTCCCTTCAGAATCAATCAGATTTGGGGGCCCTCCAAAGACAAAAATACAACTATTATATCTCCACAGAGAAGTAGAGGGAACCGTGTATCCCTAACCTTTGTTAATATGTCCCTGTGATCTGCCACCTATGGGTTTTCCAAAGAGGTGAAATCACTGAGAATTTATCAAAGAGGACAACTACACATACACATGCCTCTGTGTCCAAGGAGATGGGAGCAACAACTGAATCTGGTTCTATTCTGCAGGAAAAAAAAAAAAAAAAGAGAGACCAAGGGCTCCTTCTGTAGAGCATGATGGTATGCATCTCTACCAGTTTTGCCCAAGCACTCAGAGGAACGTAAGTGGTAGAAGGAATCTCTGAAAAACCCCCCATGCAAATTGTAAAGTCCAGCCTCCTGGATAAGGCTTCGGTATTCATCTCAGGCAATACCAAAGAGAAGACTTGCTGTCCAGGCCCCAAACACCAATTCTAAATTCGAGGGAAAACTGAAGTGGACTTGAGTACTTGTGAACCAAGCCAGAGCTCAGCGCATGCTACCCACTTCCTTCTCTCTCTCTCTCTCTCTCTCTCTCTCTCTTTCTCTCTCTCTCTCTCTCTCTCTCTCTCTCTCTCTCTCTCTCTCTCTCTCTCTCTTCCCCCTCCCTACTCTCCATTCATCCAGGCACAGGACTGAACCTCCTCTGTGGGCTGGGTACCCGGATGGCATAAAGGGATTAACAAGACAGATAAGATGGTACGATCTCTGACTGCTTGGAGTTTCTAGTTTGGTGAGAGAGTCAAACTAAACAAACATCAGTGATGGAGAAACTGAACACATACAAGTTTTTAAAAACTGCTAAGAAGGAAGGAGGGAATGTAGACCAGGAAGAAGAGCGTGATGAGGCATTTTGGATGATCATAAAAAGCCTTTGTCAAAGTGTAAAAGGTCAACTGAGAATGAGGAGTTGGCCAGGAAAAGCTTTGTGTGTGTGTGTGTGTGTGTGTGTGTGTGTGTGAGAGAGAGAGAGAGAGAGAGAGAGAGAGAGAGAGAGAGAGAGAGATTGAGATGGGCTGTGAAGGGAGAACTTGGCATTCATTCCAAGTGGTGGGAACTGCACATTCAAAGACCCTAAATATCATCGAAGAGCTGGAGGTGTTCAGACGTCAGAGAGAAGCTCAGTGTGACCCGAGTGCAGTGTGAATGAGGCCGCAGGGTGGGCAGGGACCTGCTCATTCTGGGTTTTATAGCCAAGGGGAGAAGAGTTTCAATCAAAGGTCAATCAAAAGGGGTCGGAAAGCCAGGAAGGGGTGCTAAACAAGAGGAGAGGTGTATGGCCTGATTCACGTCTTTAGAAGCTCACTCCAGCTGAAGGGCATAAAAAGGTCTGGACTAAGGTCTGTCCAGTTGAGCGTGGTCCAGTAAGACAGGGAGGTCACCCACATTGACTGGGTGAACAGGGGAATCCTCAAGTCCCTGTTGAGATGGGATCAACAGGTCTTTCTGGTTGGGTGGGTTCTGAGGATAAGGAGGTGGATGTTGTGAGACATTCAAGTGGGAAAGTCTCCGATGGCCTTGAGCAGAAGTCCTGGAGGAGAGAACGGGATGATGGGACGCTCGTTTCTGAGGGTCCTCCACGGAAGAAAGGCGTGAGATCTTGGAGGAAGCATCCGATCACCCAGGAAAACAGAACAGAGGAGAAGAAGAGGAAGCGGGTCCTAGTCTCCAGGACCCCGAGGAGGACAAAGGGAAGAGGAAGAGGAAGAGTATCAGAAAGAAGACCCAGAGAGAGAGTGACTTCAAAGCCCCCCGGAGAGTGGTGGCCTAGGCAGAGGGTCTGTCCCTGGCCCTTCCTAAGGACGCTGCTGCTTTCTTAACTCGTGTCCTCCTGGAGCCTTGTTGTCTTTGGCCTCTTGGGATCCCAGAGTGATGAACTCTCAGAGGTGGGTTCTAGGCTCATGGTCATTCCTCAGAAAAGACGGCATAAGGTTCACAAGGCTCGGTGACCAAGGGACATTGCGGACTAGCTGGAACCCGGGCACTGCCAGCTCCTAAGCTCTTGCTTTCTTTCCTCTTTGAAAGACATTCCAGGATTGTGGGTCTAGTTTGCCAAGTGTGGCCAAGACATGCCACTGGGAGAGTGGAGGAACGTGCCCTGAATACCTTCTTGATTTTTAACACTTTCCCGGCCACCACCTGTGGGGTGTCCGGGTGAAACATGGAGCCCTGTGTGTCCCACCTTGCCACTTCAAAAGGACCAGCCTCAGCCGGGCGTGGTGGCGCACATCTGTAATCCCAGTGACCCAGGAGGCTGAGGCAGGAGGATCTCGAGTTCAAAGCCAGCTTCAGCAAAAGCAAAGCGCTAAGCAACTCAGTGAGACCCTGTCTCTAAATAAAATATAAAATAGGGCTGGGATGTGGCTCAGTGGTCGAGCGACCCTGAGTTCAATTTCTGATACCTTCCCCTCCAAAAAAAAAGGCCAGCTACAGATGACCTGTGGATTGCCTCCAGGAGAAAGAACTCTGTGAAGTAGATAAACTAAAGGAAGGAGAGCTCTGTAAAGTGGGTTCTCAGCTTCCAGTCAGGCTCTGTGCCCAGCCCTTAAGTCTCCCCCCAGCAATTGACATGGTTCAAGCCAATCCTAGCTGTAGAAGAGACATCCAAATGAGGCCCTCCAAGTCCCAGGGCATCTAATGACACTGACTTGGTGGCCCTACACTTTCCGCCACGTCAAGGGTGAACCAGGTTTCTCTGATGCCTTATGAATGGATGACAGGCATCCCTGTCCGGGGACATAGCTAAAGAAGACAGTGAGGCGTCACAGACCAGAGAGCAGATGTATTATCACGTCCCTGCCGAGACAGGAGTGACATCCTTCGACTCTGGAGTGTGTGCTGCAGAGAAGCTGACCTTCCTGTCACAGTCGTGCACACCATAGTATTGACCGTTCACCATCCCAGGTCATCATGGTCACACAGGGCGTCGGGAGGCCACGCGCTTCACAACAGGGCTGTCCTGGAGAAGGCCCAGTGTGCTCCAGCAAAAGGGCTCACCAAAACCATGCCGGAGTTTTAGGATCGTTTCAACGTGATTTTAAGATGCTAAGTTAATTTATTTCCTGATGCTAGAAAATAGTCCGGCACCGCCCTATTGTAACCTGTACCCTGAAGAGCAGTCTGATAAAATTCATTAGAAAAGAATTAAATGGATCACAGAAAACTCAAGTCACTTTATCTTAAGTAGTTCCCGATTCCGAAGACCACGCAGTCATTTCTTTGAGTAATGCCAAGGACAACACCCGAGAGGAAGCCCGTGGAAGGGCCCCACGGCACTGTGACCTGTTGCAGCATGAGGACCTGCCTCTTCTTCAGGCCCTCCCAAATGTCCCAGCCATCAGGGTAAAGTGGGATCCCTAACTAACTGTTCAGAGAAAAGAACACCGGAGCCAAAAGGATATCCTTGCTCCCATAGGAAGAATTCTAAGACATCAGTTTTTGAATGGAACCCTTTCCATCGTTGGAGGCCCAGCGCGATCCCGTCCTCTCCCTGCCCTCCTGAGCCTCACTTCCTTGCCACTGCTTACTCTGACTTTATCACTAGGTGTCTCAGGTAGCACTGTTCCCTTCCCCCACGTAGACGGCAGACTCCTTTCAGGAGAGCGCTAAATCCATCCTTAGTTTTCCCCAGCCCTTCCCCATGTAATGACTGACAGCTTCTGTCCCTCAGCACACGGGCTCCTGCTACGCTTTTCCTCTTGCCTGTGGCTACAGTTGGGTGGCATTTTCTTTGAGTGCAACATGTAATAGATTCTCTTGTCCATATTCACAAATGGAAATGAGCAGAGCCCTTTGAGAATACGATTAAGAGAGGGGGGGACCCTCTTGCTATCAGCTGGCTATCCCCAAGCAATCTGTCATCAAACTAACTATAGCAGCTCCCTTAGTCACAGTTTCACAGTCCAAGATTTTTATTTACTTTTTTTAACCTGTGGTCAACCGTGGTCTGCAAATACTAAATGGAACATTCCAGAAATATACGATTCTTAACTTTTACATAACTTTTATTATGGTAGGTTGTTACAATTATTCTATTTTATTAACAGTTATTATCATTAATCTCTTACTGTGTCTAATTTATAAATTGAAATTTTATCATAGGTATGTGTGTAGGAAGAAACTTAGTTTGTATAGGGTTTGTTACTATCCAAGATTTCAGGCAACCATTTAAATTTTTAGAACGTAATTCCTGTCGTTAAGGAGGACTACAGTATAACCCATTTGGTGATGGTCTTACTCCATCTTATCATGAAAGAGAAGTTTTAATTCACATGAGATTAATTTGACCAGCAACAAAATGCTGACAGCCGCCAAATTCGGTGACCTGTGTGAGCCTTCTCTCTAGATGCACCCAACATTAACATCCCTAAAAGCAGAGTGCTCAGTCACAGGAGTGTGCCAGGCACCTGGGGCCACTTGTTCACTCTGCAGGGGGTGGCAGAAGGAACTTGGCAGCAGGAAGACCCTGCTCTAACCAGCACCCGACAGTGAAAACTTCTGAACTGTTTTCCCTGAATTCTTCTTGGAAATAAAAATGCCGCGGCTCTAAGCAGTCTTGGCCCAGCACCGCGGGGCAGACACAGCTGATACGCAGCAGAGGCATCTGCTCGAGATCCAGCAGGACCTGCCCAAGGCAGGCTCTCAGATCCACCTGCGGCGTCCATCTTCATTTACACTCTGGGCTCCTGGTCCACATGCAGAGAAAACCAAGCCTTGGTCTGGTCTGCTGACCCGTTACAATGACCATTCCTGTTAAAGGGGCCAGAGACCAAGATGGACACTGCCTGGAAAGGCAGGAGGATCCTTATAGTTTCACCTTAATTTCATCCAGACCCTGTGGCAGTCATGGGGAAACCTTTTGGATGAAAGCATCCCATGTTTTTTTTTTTTTTTTTAACCATTAGCAGCCACGGACTTTAGCTGCTTTTTACCACATCAAACCCCGACACAACCCCTTGGTTTCCAGGAGTGACTGGATTAAGTGGTGGAGAAGTGCAAGAGACCAAGAGGAAAATGATCGGATGAGCACACTTTTTCTCCCTAAGTACTAATGAACATTCCAGACTACCTCTCTAGGAACAGGATTGCTGGAGCCACCTGCCACACCTTGTGCATGCACAGCCTACCAGACCTCACACAGCCTGGGCACCCAGGACACAGGACTCAGAGCTGCTACCAGGAAGCAGCAAGGGAGCTCCCCCAGCCAGCCGGCTTGCTTCCAGCAGGTGTTGGCCACGGGGAGGGGGGGTTCACAGGCCTTTAATTAGCTGAGAATTTCACACTCTCTGGTGGCTTGCAAGTGACAAGGGGAGCCAAGGAACAGCTCCACAGACTGAGCTGCCTGCAGGCAGAGCCCAAGCCCAGGGAGAGCTCCGACCTGGGGTGGGGGCAAGAGTTCTCGCTTCTCTGCAGAGAAGAACCTGCAGCAGGTGGTCCCGCACCACAGCCTCTGCAGACTTCCCTACCCCAGTGTGTGCCAGGTCGGGGGCCTCTGTCCTCTGGATCTCAGACTCCATCTGCAAATCTTTGTTTAATGAGCCAGCAGCCTGGGCGGAACACGTTGGTGTGAAGAGCCCTGTGCAGAGTCGGGGGGCTGCCTGGCAGCCCCCCGCCCCGCTTCTGTCACGTGTCCTGCACATTCCACTTTTCCAGAGGATCTGGAAACCTGGATTTGTGAGTAAAAATCTCACAGTTTTAGGCTGTTTGCAACTAATTGGAACCAAAAGTGTAAACATGGTACGAGCCAAATGAAACACATCTGTGAGCTGGACCCAGCCACTAGGCCACCCTTACAGCTCTAATGACTCTCGAGTCCCGCAGAGGGCCTTGTCTCACCCTCCATACCTCAAGTGGGTGAGCGACAAGAAGATGGTGAAGACCCTACTCAGGGTCACCGGGTGGTCCATGGACCATCAGCATGGACATGACCTGGAAGCCGAGAGAGACAGAACTTTCCACCACTCCCAGACCTGCATCAGAATCGGCATTGCAATGAGATCCACAGCGACTCATTTGCACTTGACTTTGAGAAATAGACCCAAGTAGGACAACGGGGTTGAGAGTGGTAAAAACCCTTTCTTCCTCCGCAGATGCAAACGCCCACCCCCAGCACCTTCTCTGGAGTTGTATCTTTTCCATCCACTTCCTAGACCAGGCACAATCTCCGTTTGGTCCTGGAACATTGATTGACTTTGAGAATGAATGCAGCACGGTCGCTCCGGTCACTGCCTGGTGACCAGTCACTGCTTCTGTAGCCTAGATGGGGAGCAGGATGTAGGTTCCAGGAAAAAATAAAAATCCCCCTCTGGCTTCCACCACGACAGGAGACTTGACACTTGCAGAGAGATGACCCCTAAGCTCCCACCAGGATAAAAGTCAAGTAGCCAGAATGATACCGCTCAACTCAAATGACCAGGCGGTGTATCCCAGAAAAATTTTTCTTATAGACGAGCCTTTCGTAAAACCAGAAGTTTCATGCTACTGACTCCAGACTCCAGAGAAGACAGCCTGGACAGAGTGAAGAAGGAAAAGTTTCAGAGGGAGTTATAAGGAACACCAGGGTTCATTTGATTCTTAGAAAAAGTCCTTCTCCTTAGTGTCTTGAGGGGCCTAAGGAAGGCAGTAGAAAGGGGACTTTTTTTTTCAGTTTTGCTTTCCCGACTCTCCCCAAATCCCCAGGCCTTGTCAGCAGAGACCCATCTCTCGATAATTACAGAATACACAGCTTTGGGGGCATTTCACTTCTATTCACGACATTTACTGGTGTCAGTCTGAGCATAAATACAATTAGATTTGAGAGTTCTATTACAAAAGCCAATAAAGCGGGCCTCAGTAGAGATTCTAAAATTACTTAACTTTTCTTTAGAAAAATATTAAAACAGTATTATCACATCAATGAGAAGAAAAGACAGGAAGATAATAAAGTTATGTTAAACCTCCCTGTATTTACTCATGTGTGAAACAGTTATGTCTGGTCACATAATTGCAATGGTTCTGAGAAATATTTCATATTTTATAATGAACATTAAAAGAGTTTGTGGATCATTACTTTATATGAGTTCCAAAGTTATTACATAAAACCCAATAGGAATGGTTATAAATTATCGGATCCTCCGGCCTGGCCTTGGTAAACATAACGTGAAGACTGAGACATTTCAGCAGACAAGATTCATGAGAGGAGGTAAAATCCGCTCTCCCCACCCCCTCTGCATTTTAAGGGGAATGGAGGACCAGCTCTTAACATTTTTGTTTCTGTTTCAAAGAAATCCTATTGAGCCACTAGCTTAAGCCACACACAAAAAAAGCTTCCATTAGAACAAAAGAGAACTGGCTTTCAGACACTGCGCCCATCTTCCTATCTTTCATCATCCTATCTCTGGCCTTAAGGTCATTGCAAAATTCTTGAACTTTTCAACACAGCATGGGTTTAGAATACTGTACTTAGCAGAGGCTCATCTGATCGCCGACAATTACTTATTTTCAAAAGCAGATCCTGTCTTTGAAATCTGAAAATGCAGCATCTTTGCAGAAACCAGAGAATTGATAACATTCTCAAGAATTTTTCTTGTGGGGTCTGCAAAATAGGGTGGAAGAAGGCAGCACTTCCATTGGAAAAAAACAATCGTCTGAGAATCGCATTTAAGAGGAGAGCGGGTGTTCCTCTCTTATTTATGCTTATTCTCTTTTTGCTAACCACCGTTTTATATTTGATTTTTGAAAAAAATCACACCTGGAGCTTCCTTTGGACCCCCAGTTTCTGCTTAGTGGGAGAGTGAAATACCAGAAGAGTAGCAGCCAGGATATAAAGATGAGGACCAGAACAGGGAAGTTTAGATCCTCTGGTCAGTATCTAAGAAGTGTAGCATCAGACTGGCCCCTTTACGGATGCTGCAAACTGGGGAGAACTCTCCAAGGAAGCACAGAAGGCAACATTTGCTACCTGGCTCTAAGTAAAACAGGCATCTCCCTCACCTACGTCAAAGCCATGCCTCTCTCTCTACCTGTGGAATGCAAGTGGTCACTGGCTTTCCCCAAACCCTTTGCCTGACACCTGGGAGGCTCCTGTACCTGCAGGATTCCTACCTTACCCTGGGCTACCCCCCCCCCAATGACTTGGAGCAGCTGTTAGTGAGGCCCTCTCAGCAAACAGATGTCTTTTGGAGAATTTAAAGCTCTGAGTTGGAGGCCAGCTTCTGACTGTACTTTGAATTATGTCTGCCTTGATCATTATGCAGTCATTCACATATATTTTCGACATCAATATTGTCTGGAAATATTCTCCAGTTCTCAATGCTATTTATATGCTTCGATTCTCCTCTTTGCTTCTGTTCTGACGGTATGCTCCAGCTTCCCAGAGCCACCGACTGCTTGCAGATCATCTTAATAAATATTTTTATTGGAGAAGGGTTTGCCATTTCCTTCTGAAAGCTTTTCTCTCTGAATTTAAACTAAACCCAGACATTCTCGAGACCTCTACCAAGGCTCCTAACCTGTTTGGAGGAAGAATTTACCAGTTTCAGTATGTTTAAAGATGAAACAATGTCACATGCTGCATCTTCCCACAGAGAGCAAGTTTGACCAACAACAAAAGATTATGAAAATGCCAACTTACAGCGTGGGAGAAAAAAAAAATCTCTTCTTGTTTGTTTCAGAAATGCTAGTTCGGCTAAAATCCTAGTATTTGACATAATGTAAGTCTGAAGGTGGTTTAAAAAAAAAAAACAACTCAAAAGTGTGAAGGGGAAAAGAACCAGAGATTTTCAGGACTTAGTAACATGAAGAAAGTAGAAATCTTTGGGGTGTTATAGGACATTTAAAAATAGGCCAACTTTACAAAGCCCTTTGTGGGACCCTCAGAAGCTTACAGAAAAACCACACAAGCCAGCTAGATTCAATGCCTGTGTTCTTACTTTCCAATGGGGTCAGGGCTCCGACAGGCTCACACTCATCTTCAGATCACCATGTCCTTGTTTAGAGAGCATCCTTTTTCAAGTATCTTCATAGTGGCCTCTAGGTGGCGCTAACACTGCATAGCTTCAGCTTTTGGGCACAATGAAAACATTAATTTGCTATGAGATAATTTTTGACGTAAATGTAAAATGGTGCCCATTCGAACTCAGTAATGAAGCATGGTGCATTTCTGCAGCTCCTAATTTGACTAGTTAAATGACTCCATTACGTGTCTAACAGACAGAAGCAAATAATTTCTGGTCAGTTGATGTTCACTTATCCGTATCATTTTGCCCTGAAAATAAAGTCTCTAATCTACAATTCCTTTGTCTTAGGGTTTTTTTTTTTTTGGTTAAGATTATTAAAGCAAATATATTTAAATAATTCAGATTAAACGGGCACAAACTAACAATTAAAACGTCAGAGAGCACAGGCAAATCAAATACGTGTAATAGAGGAGGCAGAAAACTGGAAATCCCTCCTGTATTACTCCAACCTTTGCCCCTATCACTAGGTCTGGGGGTTAGGCTGAGTCTTGGGCTTCCAAAAAACAAGTGTCCGTCTTCCAAGTCCATTGTTTTTGGATGGTCTAAAAGGGACTGCTAGCCGTTTGGTCCTTCTTTTCACTTTACCACATAACTTTAAGGATGTTTGGAAATTTTTCAGCAGGATGCGTCTCACTATAGCAAAAAAAAAAATGTTGCTTTAATAAATATCAAGTGATGAATAATTTTGCCCAAAGGGGAAAAAATGGTTAATATTGAATCTTAATGTTCCTCATCTAAATGCTTTTTTCTTCCTGCTAAAAACAAGTTTAGAATTAAAGCGTATCAGTTTACACATATTGCATGCATATTAGTGAGACACAGCTGTGTATGTCCCCCTCTTAAGAGCCATATGATTAAGTTATGGGATATCATATAATCCAAACTCCGTTTCTATTGGTCACCTTTCACAGACAAAAGCTTTTTAGTTTTAGGTCTATTAAATGACAGAATGTCCGATTCTGTAAATGTGCAAGTAATTATTATGAAGCACCTGTGACTTTTATTTTTGCTTACAAAATCCATCTATAAATTGCTTTTGGAGTGGCACTGGGAGTGGACAGTGGACTCTACTCCCCGTCTGGGGCAGCTGTCAGTTGCTCAGTGAGATGGATCAAGATCCTGGGCCCAGGTATCAGGATCTTGGGGAACTATGGAATTACAAGCTCAAACCATTTCATTCTACAGCCATGAAGTGAAGAGACAGTTGCCTCTTTTGGTAAAGAAACAGAGAGTGGAGAAGAAAACCTCAAAACTCAGAGAGACTCTATGCTTATCCACTTTTCATTGGTGTGTCTGGGTAGACTGTCCGCTAGGACTGCACTGAGCAATCTGTTTTTAAAAGACAACATGAGAACAGAAAGAACCAGTTTAAACGATGTTCATTTTTCCCCAATGTAACATGCTATTTGACCCAATTAAATGCACTTAAAAAAAAAAAAAACTGACTCAAGTGTGTGTATACACTGCCTTTATTAAGCTTTCAAATTTTCAAATCCCTCTGTGTGTGCAAATTTCAGCCATTTCCAGGTTGGGGAAGAGGGATGAGGGACCCAGAACACAGATTGTGTGCCTTTTGATGTGAAACAAAGTCAAAAGGAACTATTTATGACTCATACTTTGTTGAAATTTTTGGCTGATGTCGTTTCTGCAACTTGACTGGGGTAAGTTGCCTTCCCGGGGAAGGGCAGTGGCTTGCCCTTAGAGGGGTGGGACCTCGCCACCTCCACTGTCCCTGCAGAATGGGTACTGATAGCCGTCAGTTACAGAGTTATGTAGGTCGAGCGGCCTGTGGGTTTCCAGGAAGGATTTGGCTTTTTGATTTGGTGTAGAATTCACAACCGGCGAGTGATGTTTCAGCACACAGATCTATCTGGGTTGTGTTCCGGAAAAGGAAATGAGGTCAAGCTGGAAAGCAGCAGTGCATCCAAGGAGGGTTCCATGGGGGCCTTGGGTCAGGGGCTCAAAACCTTCCCCTGGGGCCCGCCCCCCTGACAAGGGCACCTGTTGCTCGAAGCATCTGATCGCTGGGCACCTTCCACGGATGCAGCTCTTTAGATGCGTCCTGGGAAGACAGGCTGGAAAGGAAAGAAATTCCACTGGAGGATGAGCCCAGGATACTGCCTGAAGGTGAGAGAGCCCCGGGAGAGTAGAAATACATCCATCAGGCAGGCAGGGAAATCAGAGACGCTGTGTAAAGGAAAGCAAAGAGGAACTTCCAGGCTGCGGCTAAGTTCAGATGAGAGACTTCCAGAATGACACGTGGGAAACTCTACGACTCTCCCAAACCCGAAGTGGGAGCTGGGTTCTCCTCGTACTGGCCGATGGGGAGGCCTCTGGTCTTTAGCCTCCCCTGGATCATCAGCTGAGGCATTGAAAGTATGAGAACCGCCCCACGCTCAGCACTCCCAGCCCTGAGCTGAGAGTTGATAATGCTACCAGCCCTTGGGGAAGGAAATGCTGGCTTCTGAATTGGGGGCTCAGCAAGGTGATGCTGGCTTTTACAAATACTTTTTCTTAAAATGCCAGACGGCGGAGAGCCGAGTTTGTGGGAATAAGGGGGTGATGGCTGCTAAATAAATGTGAAAGATAAATTATTTGTCTTCCTGTCCATAAAGGGAAGACGAGAGAGCAGATGCCAGCCGCAGACAAGCATTTCCCAAAGAGAGGAAAATATTTCCGAAGGAAATCGGCATCAGGTGAGAAAGAAATGAGAGTATCTAAGGACTGATAACTCCGGGAGCAGATGGGAACCATCTTAGACTTTGTGCAAGGGAAGGCAAGGAAACGGGGGAACGATTAGCAAATACCTTTTAAAAATATCCTGGGAAACTGGAGAAGCTCCGGTGGACGAGAGCCCTTATGCAACACCTATATTTAATAACGACTCTGAGGGAGATCAAGGAAATTAAACACCAGTAAGCTTGACTTGAGCGGTGGGGAAGATATTGGAAACACTAATCAGGGACAAAATAGGGAAAGTTATGATTTAATTAAAGATATTCAGCATGGATTCACAAAAGGGAGATCATACGTAACAAAACTAATAGAATATTTTGAAAAAGTAACAAAAAGGAATTGAAGAGGGAAACCAGGGGTATAATTTACTGGGACTTTAAAAAAGCTTTTGATGCACTGCCTCACAAAAGACTAATCTCCAGCAGTGGGGAGTTTGGGTGTGAGTGTGGTGGGGGGTGGAGAATGAATGAAGAATTGTCTGGACTGAGGGTACTTGTGAGCATTACCATGAAGAGATTAGGATAAAGGGAGGAGACTGACTGCTGGAATTTCCCGAGATCTGAATTTTTTTTTAATTAATTTTTTTTTTTTTTTTAAGCATAGTGCCTCCACAGTGTTGCTTCGGAAATGTGCCCAAATGTGGTGACATTTTCTTGCAGGCATAATTTTGGAAGGCAGGTGCCAGTTAACACCACACGGACAACAACATCGGGAAAAAATTGTTTTGAAATTTGATGAATATATGACTGTTCTTTAAATATGATGAGGCGATTTGTGACTAAGTGTGTATGGGGGGGGCGGTGCTGAGCTACTAATTGCCACATGAATAATTAACGCAAATAAAGACGGAGAATATGGCTGTAAGGAGCAAAACTCCACAATCTGGGCAGCTCAAGTTCAACAGCAGTGCACACACTGTTGGGTAAAGTCACACATTTACATGCACACGGGGACAGCTTCACACACAGCATGCACATACCCACATGCACACATTCACATATTATGTGGGGACACTCACAAGCCCACCCTGATGCTTCCCAAAGATGTGCACTTTTGTGCACCTCATGGCCACGTGCACACCTTCATGAACACGCTCACTGTCCACATTCATGCTATAGACTTGTGCAAACACATCGTCAGGAACCTGTATACACGGGTTCTTGTCTCTTTCCCTAGAAATCACTCACAAATGCATAGGTGGACACAAATAGCCCCACAGGATAGGAGAACATGCTGTTCTCCACCAGGAAATATTGGGAAGCACATTGGAGTGGGGGAAAGGTCCCTTTAGTCACATTACTGTAATAATAGATGCCACTGGAATGAAAGAAGACGCAGAGGGCAGAGGATCCACAGGACACAAAAAGATCTTTGTTAGTACAAGCCAGACCAGATCTGAATACCTTCTCTGAAAAAAAATAAATAATAATGGCAGGACTCTCCAAAGGGGCCCAATGCCTAGATGGGGACAGAGCTGCAGATGCGGTAGCAGGAGCCTGAGGAAGATGGTGATGACCAGGTCTGGACCTGCTGTCCGCAGGGCTCCACCCCAAAGCTGGAGCACAGGCAGAGAACTAGAGAACTCTCCCCCAACTCTGATTTGGTGTTCAGCAAACAAATGACTCTTCGTTCTTAGGAACATACGAATGATGTTTGGGTCAGAGTATGGCCAATGGCACCAGAACACAGGTGTATTTATGGGACACCCCAGGCTGCAGCGTGATCACCATCATCTAAGCGAGTGGCAGCCACCCACAGACAACTCCCATCCATCGTGGGGGTCGGTGCTAATGTCTCCTTGCTGCTTACAGAGTTTTGACAAGCCTACAGAGAAGATACAGATGCTGACGACACAGATTCTAACATGTGAGTATTTGAGTAACTTGAACTTCATTTACCTTTGACATTATTCATTAATGTTAAAATGTGACTTGGACAGTATCCATATTTAAAAGGTCACTTAGGATGAAGTCTACATGTCCTCCCCATTAATAATCACAGGAATATCGCCCCCGTGGTCACCTCCCCCATTGCAGAAGGAGACAATGCCTTCGTTCCTAAATCAAATATTTTTAAAAGCAAATGTCCACTACAACCTTCTTCTGTTTCTATAGTTCCAACTCTGGAGATGTACATCTCTTAAATGCAACAGTGACAAAGTAATATGCAGAGACTACAAAAAGTGAAGGACAAAAGGAAACTTTTAATAAGGAAAAAAAAGAGGAGGTACCAGCAGATTTGACTGCACCCAGCCATGCAGTTACAGCTGAGTCCCTCTTCCAACATCTCCCAGAGACATGGTAAGTGGATGAGCACTTCTCTTATAGGTGAAGTTCAAATGCAGGACTCACTGGGGACCTGTGGCTTCACTGACATTTGACACGCTCATTTCTGAATCTCTCACCACTATGGGGATGAGTTTTATAACACTCTTTATTAAAAAAAAAGACATGGAAGAGATAACAGCCCTCTTTCCCTGACGCCCCCCACCCCACACACACCCACAAAAACCAACCCAACCAAAGCAACAAAACAGAATCCTGTCTTTCAATATGATCCATTCTATCGATCACTTCCCCACAATTTCTCATTCAAATAAAATTTGGGGATTTCTACATTGTCTTTTTCTTTTTTGTACCAGGGATTGGAACCCAGGGACTTTTAAGCACTGAGCCTTTTTTAAATTTTTTTTTTTTTTATTTTGAGAGAGATTCTCACTAAGTTGTTTTGGCCCTTGCTAAGTGGCTAAGGCTGGCCTCCATCTTGCGGTACTCCTGCCTCAGCCTCTCGAGTGGCTGGGATTATTACAGTTGTGCACCACCATGCCAGGCCTACTTTGTCTTTCAAAGCAAGGAAAATCTTTTCCAGTATCCAGAATCAACCCAGGCAGTATCCAGCAAAAGGAGCAAAGGGTTAAAAAGGGGGACGTTTAAGCCTTCCTCAGTCTCCATTGTTCACTCAAAGCAACTCTAAATACACATACAAGGGAGACCTCACCTCCCACCTCAAACACCCCCAGCACCCCCATGGCATTGCTGTTGCTGAGAATATCCAGAGTAGAACAAGGCAGACAAAGTGTTAAAAAGTACCTGTCAGGAATGTCTCTTGAAATCAGTCTTTGAGAATCATCTGTCAGCAAGACAAAATTGATTACTACATGTAAAATGAAGAGAGCAACGTAAATTAAACACTGTATAAATGGTAGAAAAGTTTAGGACAACTTGATTGTTAAATAATCACTGATACACGTATGAATTCCCAACAAGCCCCCATAGGGAGGTGACTCCACGGGATTCCCTCCCAATCTTCCCAGAGTCAAGTTTGGGTTTCGGAGTGTTCCTCCCACATTCCCCTGCGATAGAGTTAGGAGATTCGAGCAATCCCCCAGCAACTACAGAGTAACTTGCAAAGTTCAGTGACATTTTAGCACGGTTGTCAGCGTTCCCAAGCTGGTACGGAAGACACAATCTCTGATGAAAGGTTAGATTCGTGAACTGAGCAGAAGGAAAAGCATCCCCTGCCACGGGATCCCCAAGAACTTAGAAGATTATGCCACCTGATGAAAATATTGTATTAATGGAGGTGAAGCTGGCTTTACTTATAAAGTCAAATCAGTCATTACAAATACTTGAAACACGGTCATCATTTAACAGGTGCATTTCACACTCTGTTGAGTTTCCAAGGGCCACCTCCATGACTTCTTGGGGTGGATTATAAAAGGATAAAGAGAAAACCCAACACTGAGGCTATTGCAGGTTGCACCCTTAGACATGGCCCTCAGGGAGCTGGGCTCTGACCCTCCAGGCCAGCATCTTTCACTTGGGTTCTTGGGACAAAGGGACCCAAGCCTGCTGATACTTGATCCGCCGTGTAAGAACTCAGAGAAGGTTCTGGAGGAGGCTCTCATCTCATCCTGTGTCAGAGCCCTGGGCACCACCTCCTCTGGCCCTCCTGGGACACTCTGTGGCTCTCTCCTCTCTCAGTGGGATCTCATCTTTTGGTGGAATGGAAGAAGTGCCTGCAGGCACCTCTGACGATCAAAGTTTCCTTCTGAAACTTCAGTCTTCTCTCCTAGTGAGAGCCCAGGGCTTTCTCTCACACCTTGAGTTCTCTCTAGTCTCCCCGACAGTCTACCTGCTAACCAGCCAACCCATTTCATTTTCCTCTGAAGCCTATGGGGACATTTCCTCCTTAGTTGTTCTGGTCCCAGCATTGGGCTCCACCAGGAAGACAAATGCCATCAGCCTTCAGCCAGAGGTCAAGGACAGGCTGTCCACCCTCCAAGGAGAACTAATTAGAAGAAGCTTTCTCCCACCGAGACCTCCAGACTCCCTGGCTGAAATGGACTGCAAGTGTCCTCCAAGTGTACTTTGCAAAAAAAAAAAAAAAAAAAACCCGATATACAAACATAAAAATTTCACAATATACAATTTGTAAAATTAAGGAGCTGAAGATTACTTCGGAAAGGAAGATTTGCAATGCAAACGAACTTTCTGATTTATAGAGTCACCACGGGGGTTCCGTACATGAGTCAATCTAAAATAGACTTCAGCTCGCAGTGCATCTAAAAGAGGATTCAGTCGCCAAAATTCAATAAGGCACACCGTGTCCGCCACAGCCCCCACCAATACAACCACTGCAAAGAGCGAGGGGTGCCGGAAAACTCTGTTTCACTTCTTTCTCAAGATGTTTTTCAGCAGAGGCGGGATCAGATTCGTTATCCTTTGGTCTGTAATGCTGTCCTTAGCTTTTGGTATGCAGGGTCCCTTTTCCATTCACCACTGTGATGGTTTAAATGTGAGGTGTCCCCCAAAAGCTCATGTGTGAGACAATGCAAGAAGGTTCAGAGGAGAAATGATTGGGTTGTAGGAGTCTTGACCCAATCAGTGATTTAATCCCCTGGTAGGGATTAACTGAGGAGTAACTGAAGTGGTAGGTGTGGCTGGAGGAGGTGGGAATTCAGGTGTGGCTTTGGGTATATATTTGTATCTGGTCAGATCCTTCAGTCCCAGCAGGGAAAAAGCTGACTAAAACAACCACTCACCCTTCACACGCCTTCCTAGACTTGTCTCACGCAACAGAGGGCCTCGCAACCTTTAGGCAAAGGCTGGGTCTCAGTAGGGGGAAGTTGGCCAATTTCTGCCTGGCGTCCTATCTGAGATGTGGTGGGAAGTGACTTGCCATTGGAGGGGTTAATTCGAGGCTTCAAATTTCAGCTAAAGAGCCTATAAATATCCCATTATTTTGTTGTAGCAATTCCAGCTTTGCTAATCTGCCTTGGAGAAAAACTCAAGGATGCAGAGGGAGGGGAGCCGAGAGGTGATACCTTTACATTCAAAGACTTTCTCTATGTTAATTTGGTAATTTTTTAAAAATTGGCAACAACCTAACTATTCAACAGTAGGGGATGTAACTATAAAATCCTAAGCAGGGTATTTTAGGATAGCCATGAATCTATGCATACAAAGGATTTTAATAATTTGAAAAAAAATCGTAGTATGCACATATTTTACACATGTGACATGCAAAAATCACATGTACGTAGGATACAGTTACATAAGACATAAGTACAGGAAGAAACCTAGAAGAAAATAGACTGAAATAGAAATCTTTATGTAGTAAAAACTAGCTAGGAGATTTTGTTTTTGTTTTCCCCCTCCTATATTCTTACCAACTCAGAAAGGAAAATTTGCATTTATTTTAAGAAAAAAATGCAAGTCGATTTCTTTTTTATAAAGAAAAATATATTGGGTTAAAAGTAGCAAATTAAAAGTAAACTTCAATTTAACTTCAAGATTTATTGTAATTTATTGTAAAATTAAAAAGTAAAATTTCTATGAATGCTAAATAGTTTCTCTAAAATGATAAAATTCTTATCTTATATACCTTGTATTTGAGATATTATGAGGTCCTAGCTGCCAGTCCAGAGATAACTATGCCAGATTGAAAGTGAGACTGGAGCCTCATGCGGTTAGGAATATGCACAGTTTCATAGGGTTGTGATGTTTCCATAGCATTTTGGGCCTACATCCTACATCCTGGTACCCAGCCAGTGGAGGTACAGACCCTGGTATAAAGCAATATCTCAATAAAGCAGCAGAAGAAATGAGGGTCTTTTGAATATGCCTCCTGCTGTCTAACTCCCAGCTTTCCCCAAGTGACAGCCAGTGTGGCCATCTTTACACATTCCTACATGGTGAGCTTGCAGGGAGGGCAGTTCAGGAGATGCTGGTTCAGCACCAGGTCAGCAAACCTCTCTGTCACCAAGCAGGCTGACAGGCAGTGGGACACCCTTGGGGTGAAGACCAAGACAAGACTGACAGTTTGGATCTTGGCCTTGACTCCTATTAGGTACAATCTCCTGGTCACATTTTGCCTATCTTTAGAATTTGGAAATAATCCTATTTCCCAGGTGCTGTGGTTTGCATAGCAATTGTTCCCAGTGAGGTTCATGCCCCAGGGTCTTGGTCCCCAGCATGGTGTGCTGAGTTGGTGGTGAGGCTCAGCCTGCGCTGTGAATCACGCTAATAATCCCAGCGATTTGGGAGGCTGAGGCAGGAGGATTGCAAGTTGAAAGCCAGCCTCAGCAAAAGCGAGGCAATAAACAACTCAGTGAGACCCCGTCTCTAAATAAAACACAAAATAGGGCTGGGGGTGTGGCTCAGTGGTTGAGTGCCCTTAAATTCAATCCCTGGTATCAAAAAAAAAAAAAAAAAGAGAGAGAGAGAGATGAGACTTAGTAATTAGGTCGTGGGTACTCCACCCTCAGAAGGGATTAATGCTGTCTCACAGGAGTGGGTCAGGTCTGGTTGGAGTGGATTAATTCATGAGAGAGAAGCTTGTCCCAAAAGGAACAAGCCTGGTCCCTCTCGGTCTTTTGCTTCCTGCCTCACCATGTGATCTCTTCTGCAATTGTGATGTCATCAGCGATAAGTCTTTCATCAGAGCTGAGCAGATATCAGTGCCATGGCTCTCAAATCTACAGAACTGCGAGCTAAATAAACCTTTTTTATTTATAAAGCACCTATTCTCTGGTATTCTGTTGTAGAACTATAGAACCAACTGAGACACTCGATTTGGTGTACTGAATCAGAGAGAAAGAAATAACCCTTCTTTCAAAGGCTGAAATAGTATTGATTGCCAAATAGAAAAGAAATATATGGTTTTAGCTGATTAAGATGTTATTTTACTCCCACTTCTGGCCATCACTTGCACCAAATCAGCTATCTATTGAGAACAACTATGTAAGTTGCATTAGAAAATAGGAAGAGAGGGAAGATGGGAGGGGAGGGGAGGGGAGTGGGGATAGTAGGGGATAGGAAAGGTAGCAGAATACAACAGTCACTAATATGCCATCATGTAAAAATGTGAGTATGTAACAGATGTGATTCTGCAATCTGTATTTGGGGTAAAAAAGGGAGTTCAAAACCCAATTGAGTCAAATGTATGAAAGATGATATATCATGAGCTCTGTAATGTTTTGAACAATCAATAATAAAAAAAAGAATACAAGTAAAAATAAATGTTGGCTAGGATGTGAGGGAAAAGGTACACATATACATTGCTGATGTGACTGCAAATAGGTGCAAGCACTTTGGAAAGCACTGTGGTGATTCCTCAGAAAACTTGGAATGAAACCATCATTTGATCCAGTTATCCTCCTCCTCAGTATATATCCCAAAGGATTTAAAATCAGCATACCTATACTGACGTGGCACATCAATATTTACAACAGCTCAATTCACAATAGCTAAACTATCGAACCAACATAGGCGCCCTTTAACAGAAGTGTGGATAAAAAAAATATGGTATATATACACAATAGAATATTATAAAGTTATAAAGAACAATAAAATTATGGTATTTGCCAGTAAATAATGAATCTGTAGACTAACATGCTAAGTGAAATAAACCAGTCCCAATAAAAAAAAAATAGGAATAAAAGGTGAGATCAAAGAGACCAGGACTTGAAGGTTCAAGATTCTAAAAAGAAGGGAGCTCAGAGACCTTGTTTTCCTGTGCGTCTTTCCTCTTAGGGCTATTGGAATCCACAAGTGGCAGCTAGACTCTGAGAGGCTAAGCAGAGATTTCTATGAAATCTTGGTCCAAGGGACCAAGAAGACAAAAATTAGAATCGAGGACCAGGGAAAGTACAGGTTTATTGGTGAGCACTCTACACATATAGTTGTGATCCCTTCAGGAACACAGGTAGGACTAAAAACACACAAGAAATAAACTAATCTTTGACATCTACTTAATTTCTGATTGATTTAAGGTGATCTGCCCCAAGTAGAATACATTGCTGGAGAAAAGCCAATCTTCCCTGGAGGAATGTGACATGGTCTAGCGTGCTGTCTGATAGGGCAACTCCTGGCCACATGGCTATTGGACACTTGGGATGTGGTTTTGTAAGAACTGAAAAGTGCTGTGGGTGTAAAAATTTCAAGACTTAGTACAAAAATGTGTGTAAAGTAGTGATTTTATATTGGTTAGATGATCAAGTGATTTTATATAGTTGGGGGGCAAGTACTAGGAATTCTACCACTGAGTTGTGTACCCCCCCCCCCCGTTTTGTGACAGGGTCTGGCTAATTTGACCAGGCTGACCTTGAATTTGCTATCCTCCTGCCTCAGTCTTCCAAAATGTTGGGATTTCAGGCATGCCCCATGGCATCCGGCTGCAAATAATATTTTGTACATACTAGGTTCAAGAAAGTATATTATTAAATTTTAATTTAACTATCTCTTTGAACTTATTTAATGAGGCTACTACAAAAATGACATTCATGGTACACATTACATTTCTGCCTTTCTCTATTTAACTATTCTGATCTAGAGCCCAGACTTATCTCTATGATTTTTATATTCAACCTCTACTGTTTGATTAAAAGTTGCCAGACATACCGGAAAAGGAGACCAAATGAACAAGGACCCGATGGAAAATCAGGCAACAGGTAATAGAAGCAGACCCACAGAGCATCCACAAGTTAAGCTACAGGCTTAAAAAAAAAAAAAACTATAATCAACATATTCAAGAAAGTAATTGACAAGAGAAAATTGAGGTGAAAATTGGAATCCACAAAAGGAATCACATAGAAATTATGATACTAAGAATACAATGTCTGAAATTGAGAACTAGATGTGTTTTTTTTTTCCTGGAGTCCTAAAAATATTTTATTTGTTGATTTTGGTGTTGGTTATAGATGTTCCACTTATATTTATTCTTTTTTAATTTTTTAATATTTTTTATTTGTTTAATTAGTTATACAAGATAATAGAATGCATCTGACACATCATACATAGAGTATAACTTCTCATTCGTCTGCTGTACATGATGTAGAGTCACACAGGTTCTGTGATCATATATGCACATAGGGTCATAATGTCCAATTCATTCTACTATCCTTCCTACCCTCCTGCCTGCTCCGCTCCCTTCACTCCCCTATGTCTAGTTTATAGCATTTGTTTTACTAGTATAGCCTTACAAGCAGTTATGTCTTAGATTCAATGAGAATAGTCATATGGGCGTGAATGCCTTACAGTTTAAATAGTTGGCTCATTTTGATCATCATTATAACCTTGTGATATTTTACCTATATCCCCAATTTCACCTATGAAAAAAAAAGTAAGACAGATTTCAAATACCATAGAGTCAGGATCTAAGGACCCATCTGAATTCAGTCCTGAGAACTAGATAGTTTTGAAACAACTAAATAAAGAAAGCAAACTAGAAATACATTCCAGTTACTTGGCATTCCAGTATGTCCTGTTGCTGGCCCTAACTGTGATCAGTTTTGCAGTTGTTGGTCTGGCCCACGGCTCCCTGACTGTCCCTTCAGAGCGAGATCGACTCCCAGAGAGTCTGAGGGTGGATCAGTATTAGGTGTCCAAACCCTCAAAGGTCGTCATGACAAATTCAGAAGACATGGTCAAACAGGATGGAGCAGTGTCCAGACCTTAGACAGGACCAGCCATACTGGCCAGGGATTTCTGGCCTTCCAATAGCTTTGACCTCGGTGCTCCCTAGAAATCGGGAGCACTGCTGACACAGGAATCCTGTAGGCAGTACAAGGTTTCCTGCAGCTGTCTGGAACCTTCATGGGGGAACCTTCTGGGGACATAGAAACCGCCTCTGGGTAGTTCATGAGGAAGCCACAGATATGTTTACGTTGCCCTGTGGTGTGACACAGTCACAGCAGAGGGAGAAGGACACAATGGATTGGTCGTTGAGCCTCACAAAACCCTCAGAAATACCTTTCTGCCTTTGTCTAACCCTCATCATAAAAAAATAAAAGGACACAGCCTTTCTCAGGAAAGCAAGGTGAGAGGTAACTAGCGCAATCAATTTTTATGTACCAGAGGGTTGTTGTAAGTGCAGAACTAATAAACTCTCCCCACGGATCTAACAGGAAGAGGAACGGAGACTCCAGAAGAAGAGATTTGAGTTTAGATTCTAAAAAGGGCTTCGTGATAACCGAGGATGTTGGAATATAGGTTTCTGGAGCTCTTTAGGTAGAAGCTCCAAAAGGCCCATCATGAAGCCAAAT
Source organism: Urocitellus parryii (assembly GCF_045843805.1). Classification (NCBI taxonomy): domain Eukaryota; kingdom Metazoa; phylum Chordata; class Mammalia; order Rodentia; family Sciuridae; genus Urocitellus; species Urocitellus parryii. The sequence goes on from NC_135545.1 coordinate 20,480,656, forward strand.
GGATGAGTCTGGCTTTATCCAAATTGAGATGCAGGGCTGGCAAAGGAGAGTCAGCAATGCTCTGCCAAGGCCCAGTTCGAGGCTACAGAAGGATTGTATTGGAAAAGGCAGAGAGCGTTAAAATAAAGGGGTTCTTTGCGACGAGTGGGTGGACAAGGGTGATCGCCAACCCTCCTTCACTGGGGAAAAGACAGGGGTTGCTTCCTCCACTTCAAACCTGGTGAGAGGCACCTCAAAGGCAGCCTTTCCCATGGCCCTTGAAATCAGGTGGACCTGAGTCCATTCCAAGATTCAGCTCTGGATAAACCAGAGGGCTGGTGGCTGCTCAGACAGAGGGTGGAGAAGAAGAGCTGCCTGGGGAATGGCTCCACTTGGAGCTCGTTGGAACAGATGAAGAGCGTTCCCTAAGGTCCAGATGTAGGTCACTGTGGAAGGAATCCTCTGCCTAAAGCCACTACAATGGATTTTGTCCAAATGGGTCTCATAGAAAGACACTAAACCACCTCAAACCAGAGATGACAGAATCCTAGAGATGCAGGTGGGTCCCCCAGAGGGCTCAGAAAGCATCCAGGGGAGGTGCCTCTACTGTGTCTATGTGTCTAGACCCCATCCAAACCCCAGAAAACACGGGAGAAAGCGGAGGAGGCAGGGAGAGGAAGAAGAAAGGCATTGACTTGTTCCACCCCTGAGCTAAAGCAGGATGAGCCAGCTCTGGGAGAAGACTCAACTCTAAATAAGTTTTGTTTGGAATTTTGATGGTTGCCTAGACACATGTGATATCATGACCCCAACGAGGCTCTTTCACAACTCAAAGGGACATAAGACCTCTGTAATAATTTTAAAAAGTGACTAAAGATTGTTGTGGGACCTCTCCTAGACTTTATCCCAAATGGTTGGGGAAAGATTGGAATGGGGAGAAAGAATGACATTGTTCCATGCCTCCAACCCTGTGGACACTTTTAGACATGAAGATTATAAATGTTTATTTGTTAACTGGTCAAGAAGGAAAGAAGGAGGCTGTTCGAGGAACATTCAGAAACATCAGCAACACCTTCTAACACCTTCTGACCCTTCAGTTTTATCAGTGAAGAGATGGAGACCCAATAAGGAGTGGAACCACAGCAATAGCAGAGGGTGACAAGCATCTGGTCCCTAGTCCCTTCAGATGTCCCCAAACCACACCATCAGAGGGAAGATGGCCATGCATCTTGGAATCAGTGGACAGGGCCAATGACTTTCTCATGTAACGCTGTCTGTGTGACCCAGATTGTCTCATTCTCTTGATCACTAAAAATGTGAGTGTCCAGGTCCAGATAAGAAAAACCAACTCCTATTATTATGTGGTGACCATTTTTAATGACTGGCCACTATTTTTGAAGTGCTGACCCCACCAACCAAGAATCTCAAACCCAGAGTGACCGGGGTGAGAAGACGGACTTCAGCCAGGCTTATTCTTGATGCAATCCCTTGAGAGACCCTCGTGGATAATGTTGCAGCCCCAGGCATCCTGCACAGTACCCCAGCGGCCACCAGAAGGGCTGCACCCAGTACCTGGGGTGCCCAGGAAGATACGCAGCCGCCAGCTCAGAAGCGCCACATGGCAGGGAGCTGGGCTTCCAGCAGGCAGAAGAGGAGGTAAGCTCTCTCCGTAGTGTCCTGCTGTGTTTGGAAACCCCATCCAAGAGGCAGCGTATGGATCTGTGTATGGATCTGCTGTCGCGTAATGAAATGGTAATGGGAGGCAGTCCGGAACTCCTCTTTACGCAGCCACCAACGGATGCCATCCGCAAGGAGGGCAGCTGCTCCTCCAATCTGCCCTGCATTTTCAAGTCAACACTCTCTTTGGAGACCAAGGACACCCCCAGCCACACCCAGGAGCTCTCCTTGCCTTAGAGAACCGTCTGCACTTAGATGACCTCCCTGCACCCTCCAGGCACTCCCTGCTCCAGGCCAGTGTGCCTGGATTGCTGAGAAGCCGTCCAGGGTGAACAGGAGAGAGCCTCACAAGAAGGACAGCTCCGGGCACAGGCAGGGAGCCATCTTGGAGAGCAGTTGTCCCCGTGCCCAGTTCTGAGAACTGCACACTCTCCCTCTCTTTGTTAAGATAATCATAAACACAGAGACACAACAACAGCAACCACAAAATCCAAATAACGATAAGCTCCAAAAAGAGCAGGATGGGATTGTTGTCTTTTCCAGATACCTGTTCACCACGGCGGATGTCCTGTGCCAATGCTGAGCCACCTCCAATACACGCCATATGCCTGTTTCTTTACTTAGCGTTGTTTGGGATGGGAATCCTTCAGAGGATGGAAGGTCCCCAAATATTTGGCAAGCCACCCAAGGACACCAGCAGAATGTGCACAGGGATAGTGTGTCCCTGAACACACACCCCCCCACACACATGCACACACACACACACACACACACACACACACAGCTCTCTCTCCCAGGCTGTTTGTAACTCTGCTCATGAGTTGTTTTTGCTAAGTATAGCAACCAAATTAAAATAAGCCCAGTGCTAGGAAAGCAGATCAAATTAAGACTGACTTGTTCATCCTTTTGGTGAAATCACCCAGCTGAGAGTTTGGCCAAGACACACGTGCACCCCAGGTACACAGACACTCACGTGCAATCCACTTGTGGTTCTGATTGGTCCAGAAAAGAGTTGGGAGAGACAACAGTCATGAGCTGTACCCCCCAAGATGAAAACCCTTTCTGGGGGGGGGGATTGTCTCAGTGTGTCATGTGGGCCAGACTGGGGTCTGGCCTCTTTGGACATGCGTGGATGCAACGTCCCCGGCATTAAGTGGTGAGAACCACAGCCAGAACAAACTTAAGCCAGCAGGTAATCGATGGTGTTTTATCATCTTGGGACTTTCCATTATGCCGGTTGTCAGCAGGGGATGTGCTCGGCTGCCACTGGCCGACTGGCCGTGGTGTGTGGGAGACTCTCCTTAGCAAACGCCTTCTGTGATATCCTGGAGGGACTGCCCTGACTGGTGGGTTGTGGACTCTGGCTGGGACCCAGGAAATGGTCCTCTTTGATTTTTTTTTTTTTTCCCCAGGAAATCAGGAAACTGGAAACATGGCAAGAACCTCTCAAGGGTAATCGTTTTTTCCTGACTGGTATCTTAAGCTTGTCAAGTTCTTAGCCAGAGCCTTCCAAGGCGAGTTTGGAGGAAGCATATGGTGTTCGCCCGGTCCATATGACTGGCTGAGCGTCGACCACTACTGTTGATACAATATCTCACTTTTTCCTCAATATTATGACAGCATTTGTCAATGAAAATTAAATTACTGTCAAACTTATCCTGCTAACTTACGGCACAACCATCAGAGAAAGCCAGCGCCGTGCCTTAAGCCAATGGGACCTTGTCGTTATGCTCCACCAAGAGGCAGGAGAGAAAGACATAGGGACTTCAGTGCCAGTAGGGATGGCCTGCCAAGCTAGTGCCAGGAGGCAATAGAAGGTACCTTCCTGCAGCCCAAGCTACGGGGAAGGGAGTGTGCCTGGGCAGGGGCAGGGGAAGTGTCACGTTGGCCACAGACTTAGGACCCGCAATCCTTTATAAGACAAATAGCACCACACGTTGCAAGTACATGCTGGTTAAAAGGAGGGAGGAAAAGATTGCATCTTAAAAATCAAAGATCCTTGGGCTATGTTTAAAATCTACTGTAGACATACTGGAGCAATCATATGGGAACATTTAAAAAAGCTAGGTGACATCAGAAACTAATTTCACTTTTTTCTATACTTTGGAACAAGCTCGGTTCTCATTCATTCTGGTAGCCAGGACTGAAGACTTGGAGGTTGAATTTTCCCACTAAGGAAGTGGATGCACTTTGAAATTGTGCAAGTTCCAAAAATTTCCACATTAAAATTGAGTGGTTTCCACCTTAGGCACCTTACAGGAAAGCGCTTGAAAGCAAAAGGGTGGCTGGTGGGATACTGGCAGGAACATCGAGGAGGCCCATGTAGGAATTTATAAACTTGTGGGCTCCTTCCTGCCTGACTCCTACCTTTCAGCTCCCCTTCCCCAGGAATCCAATGGTCCATGTCATCTGAAGAAGATGCCTTGGAACGGAGAAGAACTGATCAGGTCAGTTTGGGTTTTTGACTTTTTAATTTATTTCTCTGCATCTTTCAAGAGCAAAATATATCACTAACCTCAGCATTCAGTGACTTCAGCAAAATCAAACTAACTGTCACGATTAGTATTCAAACTTCCTGGCAGAGGAAGAGACAGACTAGGCCTGAGCAGGACTTCTGGTGTTTATGGAACCCTTTCTTTGCATTTCTTCACGTCAGAAGACTCTAAAGTAATGCCTATGGCTCATCTAGAAACAGAAAACGCATCTCCACACGTAGTAGCACATCACTTTCCTCTTTAAGATCACACTGAGCAATCAAAAACAAACCAACAGCAACAAAAAAGACAGCTCTCAATAAACTATTATTCACCATTTAATAGTTTCGAATGGGACCCATTCTGTCCCCTAAAAAAAACAAAAACAAACAAACAAAAAAAACTTTACCTTGCTTCCCCTCTAAGAGAAGAGCTCTCTAAATGCCATGTTCATGGGCTCTGACATGGGGGGAGACAGTGTCCCTCTGCACCCTCCTCACCCCCATTGTTTGGAGTGGTTGCCTGCGGAGTTATGTTTAAAAGACTGAAAAGCAAAGAGTAGCACCAGTCTTTGCAATGAGTCCCCAGCTAACAAGTGCGTCCTCAGTGGTTCGGGAAATGCAATGGGTTCTCCCTTGACCCTTAAGTAGAATTACCCCCCCGTTAAACCTTGAGCGCTCTTCTAGGTATGTTCAAGCAGAAGCAAAGGATGTTTCATCATTAGGAATAAACACGTTGCCTTCTAAGACCTTGGGTTGGAACGGGAAAGGAAGTGGCCTGAGGATCAGAGCCTAAGCCTCCCATACCCCCTTCCTGGTGGCCCCAGAGAACCACCCTTGGAAAGGTCTCATCACTCAGGGACAGCTGTGACAGTGGAAACAGGTCCCTCTTTTCTTATTAAATAAAGCTGTCATACATATATATATATATATATATATTATATATGATATATTATACATGATATATTATACATGAATATAATATATGTATTCACCTTTACTTTGTGTATATAAATATCCACCTTTATTTTACACACACACACACACACACACACAATGCTACTGCAAATTTCTCCTTTATGGCTGGATCCAAATGTTTGTGAACTGCTTTACCCAGCAAAGTAAAGAAAAAAATCAAGGAGCAGTAGTCTCTCCACTCGTCAAAGCCCTAGCCCTCTGATAGAGACAGGTCCATGGATCCTGACTGGGAGAGCCAGGTCTGGAGACCCAGCCAGCCTCTGGCTGCGGGATCTCAGCGCAGCCCTGGTGAACTCCCGGCGCCAGCAGTCAGATTTCCATCCCAAAACTGTTCTCCCCAACACAAAGAGGGGCAGCCTGGCATGGTAACAAAAGCCAGTGTGGGTGGCAAGGTGACTGCACATTTCAGCTTGAATGCTCCGGTGTGGGGCTTGCACCTGATCACCAGATGCTTCAAGCAGATGGCCAGGGAGGGGAGAGCCGGCTCCTGGTTGCTTCTGAGGGGCTACGGGAGAACCAATCCAGAGAGCCGGTCGGGAGTGCCCGGCTGCCCGGCCCAGCCTCCGCTCCAGGAGCCCTTGCAGGATGGAGTCCTGAGCCTCCAGTTCCGGGGAGCCTTCCAAGTACCCACAAGCCAGCCTCGAGTGAGGCGTTCAAACAAGGAGCAAGCTCAGCCAGCAGCCGTCCTTTTGTCCACTGCATGTTTTCAGGGTTTCTTCTCTGGATGGTCTTCTGGAACAGGCCAGACTGCATCTGTTCTCTGATCCAGAAGGTCTCAATAAATGTGATTCATTTGCAAATTAATTTTTCAGCAAGTGACTGGGTGAGCAATAAAAAAGGAGCCTCCCGGTGGTGCCCAGAGCAGACTCACCTGCAGCCTTGGGTGGCTGCTTTTGCTGACCTTGGTCCTGTGAGTGGTGCGTCCGGACAGGGACCTAGCCTGGAAGGTGGGAGCAGCCCCCAAGATAGAGGGCAAATGGGATGGAGGCAGAAAGGATGGAGGCTTTGCCAAGGGGGGGCTTCCTAGAGAACAGAGGATTTTTCAAGCTTCCCTCTCAGCAGAAGCTGCTGGCAAGGTCTGCAGGCCAGGGCTGAAAGGGGGGCTCAGCCTGCTCTTGTTCCTGCCCAGGGTCTCCTTTCTCTTCCAGGAAATCCATGTTCGTGCATGCCCAGGCACACACAGCCATGCAAATGCAGGAACACGTGCACACAGGCAGGTACACACACACGCACACACACACACACATGCACAGAGGACACCTCATTAAGAACACAGGCTTTGGCTGTTTTATTTATTGACGTATTCCCCCTCCCCCACCCTAACTCAGAAAATGCCGGAGACATACAAGATGCTCAGTAAATATTGCTGAATGAATAAATGAATGAGTGAAGACTGGGTGACGCCCTCTTTCAACCTCCAGCACCTGTCCAGCCCAGCGGGGGTAGCAGCTAAGGCCCCTGGTGCTCTCCGGGCCCAGGGAGCCTCTAACCTATCGCTGCCTCAACAGATGATCTTGTAAAGAGAATGACACCTTCTGCCCCTCCAACAGTGTCGGCTTCCCAAGTTCACACTTCCTCAAAGTTAGGCCTGAGCTGGCCCAATGTCTGGGCCCAGTGTCCCTCCTGCAGAAGCAGGAAAACAGAGCCCGCCCCTATGGTTTTGATGGCTGAGCAGGAGCCATTATGCCCGTGTCCCTGAGAACTCCTGGGCAGGAGGGCCCTCGTTCTCCTTGTTCTAACCCTTCTTCCTGCCAGGTAAGGGCGGGGTGCCCTGGTGGATGCAGGACACAGGAGTTCCAGGTGAGCAGACAGAAATCCCAGCCTGTTCTGGGCCATGAGCCGGACCAATGCTTATGAGAGCTAGGACAGGTCACACTCCCTTTCCCTGTGACCATTCACCAGCTCTGCAAGCTTGAGCGAGTCACCTGACCTCAATGACTTTGCCTCCTCGTTGATAACCTGGAGATAAGGAGGACGCCCACTTCATCGGACTGCTGGGAGGATTTGAAAGGCAATTGCGGTCCACTGCACAGCCCAGACTGTGGCACTCTGCATTTGGTGACAATCCTTCACAGCCCCTCTTCCCCATACCCTCCCCATGCCAGACAAGGTCTAAGTGCCATCCATAGTATCTGCAGAGGGCCTGGTCTCCTCTGTCTCTAATGACGACCCCTCCCTCCCATAGGCATGAGCATCCAGTAGGTGCTTACGAAGTGACCCCTAAAAGGACTGGGACGAGGCAGCCTATAGTGTGACATTCTCCATCTGCCTGGGCACAGGTGGGTGCCTTTCTGTGTCCGCAGCATGTTCAGAGAACAGGGAGTGGAAGGGGTGAGCAGGGGCCCTCCAAGGTCCTTGGGGCAGTGACAGGGCTGCGGGGGCCAGCACTGCAGCAGGAGGCTGTGACTGGTGGCAGACCCTCCGGCCCCAGGCTCTCCTATAAAGGCAAGGATTAGCCCTGCCGCCCTGGCCAGCGGCCAGCTCAGATCATTTCATTTGGCCTACTTAGTGATCCCCCAGGGGTGCTGGGAAGGGGATGATTCATCACTGTCTGGGGCACCCTCATGCAGAGAGGCTTCTACCCAAGAGGGGGCCGCGTCCCCGTCAGTCCGTGTGACATGACAGCCGCGGGCCCCAGGCCCTCCCCACAGGAAGCCAAAGCAGGCAGGGGTGAGAGTGGTCCTGGGATGAGGCGAGATGGGTGTTCAGGAAATCAGCAGTGAGTCGGGAACGTGCAGCTCCTCCTGGCTGCAGGATTGGATTTGAACCGCCCAGCCCCGGGCAAGCTGTAGGTGGGTCTTGTTGATGCTGAGCCCTGTCACAATCACCGTGTGGGGTCAGGACCCTGCAGAGGGGTAATGCTCCCCACACAGTCACCCCTTCTCATTGGTCTCCTGTCAATCTCAGTCCACCTCTACAATCAGATGGATGCTGGGGGGAAAGTAAAGCAGGAAAACTCCTGATCTCTGCCTGTGGCAACGCAGCACCTCACAGAATCTGAGAACCCCAAAGGCTGTACCATACAGAACACAGTTCAGAGAGCTGAAGCCACCTTCCCAAAGTCACACAGCCCCATAGAGGCAGGGCTGAAATCCTGTTCTCTTGTCTTCTGAGAGAGAGCTTTGACAGTTTCACCCCAGGGACAACAGAATCTGTCTCAGAGACAGACTGGTGAGTGGAGGCTGTGGGGAGTTGGACCCTGGAGTGGCTTAGGGGGACACCCTCAGGCAGGAGCTCTACCAAGATGAAAGCAGGAGCCAAACCTCCCCTAGGCTGGGGCTTGAGCCCTGGACATGGTAGTGCCACTCTGAGTAGCCTGCCTCCTTTCCCACATTTCAAGAATTCGGCTGATTCTTAAAATATCCACAGCCCCAATCGGGTGGGGACTGGAGCTGAGGCTTCCCCCCTGCGGGGACCGAGCTGGCCGAGGTGGGCGGCCACCAGGGCAGCAGCGGGTTGACGCTGACGGACTGGCTGGCCGGGGTCCCCAGCCTGGCGCGGTCACCATTACTGCACATCCGCTCAGCATTACCTCCCCTTCTGCACTAGTAATTAAGAAACACCTGGGTTTCTGCGTCAGGCTGCGCGTTTGCAGAGAGCGCCCCCTCCCACCGTGGAGGGGACCCTAGTCCTCCCCTCCAGGCCCTGGTGTGGCCCCCGGGTCTCCTCCCAGGGTCTCCCACGGTGGGGGTCGAGGCCGGGGACTCCAAGGCTGCACCCACCCCCTTCAAAATGGCCGAAGCCCCCCCAGAACTTGGAGGCCGATCGGGCTCCTCGAGGTGCGTGGTTGCCAGCGCTCTCGCCCATGCCAGCTTTCTCACAAACGAACAGCTTGTATCCCCATGAAAATCAATGGATGGAACAAATTGTATTAAATTATGTAAAATGATACTAAAGAGCACATTCTACCAGTGAATAGGAAAAAGAAATCACACCCCCCCACACACACCCCCACCCCCAGAAAATCTTATTTTAATAAATCTGGCAAAAAATTATAGAAGACAATTAGGAAGAGGTGGGGGGGGTGCGGAACCATGCTTAAATTTTTATGACACTTAAAGATACTTCTCCTGGCCCATCAGCAGAGACTCGGGGATTTATCCCCTCGTAGGTCAGACACGCGTAATTCTTTTGTGTGTCTGACACCTGTGAGTTATTTATCGCCCCTGCACTCTAGCCAGAGACATCTCCTGCCCGGCTCCCTTCCATGGCGACAGACTGGACCGGGCAGCAGAAAACCAGCACACATTTTTTTTTTTTTTTTTTTTGGAACCAGATTTCCTTCGCTTTTACATGGATTATTATTATTTTTTTTTTTCTTGGTAAATAACTGTAATTAGCATTGAACTTGCAATATAACCTCTCGCCTATATGAGGGGGGTAAAAATCATTTAAAAATATTTTAGCCATTTCCATCCCTCCAAGTCCCTAGTGCAGCTGCCATTAACAAAAGAAAAACAAAACAAAACAAAACAAGACAAGAACATCCTGAGACATGAGGTCTAATAGGTTGGGAGGCCTTCCTCAGCCTGAAAAAACTCCAGCCCCAACCCCAAGCCCCCAAAAGGGCTGTGCCAACCACCAGGGCAAGTCTGGTGCCCACCTGTAAGGCACAAGACAATCAGAAGGGGAGGATATGCTGGTCTAGGGATTGTTTCTGCTCAGAATCTATTTGAGCAAACTTAGGGGTGGGGCTGAGGGGTGGGGCTCCCCTAAATGAGGTACATGGAGGAAGGGACAATTTTGAATCTTGATTCCTTCACGTCTTAGCTGAATGATCTTGAACAAAGTTTTAAGCCTAGCTCCAACTCTTTCCTTATCTGCAAAGTGGGTACATTCATGCTAATTCTGCCCCATGCTTATGAAAATTAAAATGATTCAAATAATATCAAATTTCTAGCACAATTTCTGTCACCAAGAAAGCATGTCATAAATGGTTGCTTCTAATGTTGTTGTTGTTTGTAATAATAATTATCACTTTTCCTGTTTTAGTCAGCTGTTTTGCTACTGTGACTAAAAGACCCAATTAGAACAAGTTTAGAGGACGAAAAGTTTATTTGGGTATTCATGGTTTGAAACAGGCGGCTCCATTCCTCAGGGCTCCTGGGAAGCAGAACACCATGGTGGGAGAGTACGGCAGAGGGAAATGGCTCACATGACAGTCAAGAAGCAGAGAGAGAAAATCTCCACTCACCAGATACAAAATATAGATTCCAAAAGGATGCTCCCAATGCCCACCTCCTCCAGCCACACCATACCCAAACCTTCAGTTCCCACTCAGTTAATCTCATCAGGGAATTCACTGATTTGATTAAGGCTCTCATAACCCAATCATTTCTCCTCTAAAACTTCTTGTATTGTCTCAAACCTAAGCTTCTGGGGGATACCTCACATCCAAACTGTAATACCGACTGTAACATATAATAGGGATAACTGTCCCTTTAGACCCTATTTGGAAAAGTGTTATCACTTGGGAAGTCCAAACAGGCGATTTGTAAAATCAAATGTTTGTTAAGCATCCATTGGTCAAGTGAATGACAATTCCCTTGAGTGGTGAGTGACCTCAGAGTAGAGCCTGGTGGCCACACTCCTGTGGTGTGGTGGGCAGAGCTCACCCACGCTCAGTCACCTGTGCTCACCTGGGGGCCCACCCCGGGTTCTGTCCTCATTCTGAGCCCTGACTCTGGCTCCCTGGGCCTCCTGCTGTCCTGGCCTGCAGAGGACAGAGCCAGATGCCTGAGCTCCTATCAGCTCTGCTCTTTCGCAGGCCCATGAGTCTATATTTTAACAATGCTAAGACTCACTAGCATTTTAAACATTGAAGGAATAATGAGTCTTATGATAGATGTAGTGTTTTTAAGTTTCCCCCTAATTTGAGAGTGCCTGAAAATCAACAGTGATAATAAAAATGCTGCCATGGAGGCCAGCAAAGTGTACGCGGAGGGCCTCCTCAGCACTGGAGGATCATCCGGGGCCTTGGTCCAGCTCCCTAGGGGAGCACGTGACCAGGGAGGTGTGTGAAGAAGCCTGAGGTTCAGGGCAGGCCCTGCATTTGGGGAGCAGGCGCTGGTACTCTGACTGGAATGAAGAAGCTCCAAGCTGCCATAGGTGCTCCTGCCCGAGAAGGCAGGCAGGCATGGCTGGGAAAGCAGGTGGGCATGGCTGGGAAGGCAGGTGGGAGTGGAGGGGCGCCAATTCTGAGAGCCAAGCAGGGCCACATGGGCGAATGGCCAAGCCTGGGCACCCTCTTCTGACTGCTGTACCATCTGAGGGCTCCCACAGCATGCCTACACCCCAGAGTACAGCATGCCCCACGGTGCTCCCCAGTCAGGTCCTGGACCTATGTGAGCCATTTACTAGGGAGGCCAGAGAGGTCACCCCAAGTGTTGCTATGGTTTGTACATGGACTGTCCTTCACACATCCCGACTAGGTCCCCGTTGTGGCAGTGTTGAGACAGAAGAACCCTTAGCAGGAATGCCCAGCGAAAGGGAATGAGTGTCCCATCCTAGGGAGTGAATTGGGGCTGCCCGGGCTGCCAGAGTTCTTGAGGGAGCAGGTTAGCACCAAGCCAGGCTGTCCCATGTGCTCAGACTCTTCCGCATGTAGCCGTTTCCCCTTGTGACTCACCCTCAGATTGTGACACAGCCAGGGGTCCTTTCCCAGGATGCTGGTGCCCTACTCCATGGCTCCTCCAGCCACAAGAATCATGAGCTAAATAAACCTCTCTCTAAGTTACCCCGCCTTGGGTGTTTTGAGTAGCAGCACAAACCAAACCAATACAATAATCATGTCCACACAGCTCACTCTAAAGCTCTTTTCCAATAAGGCACACAGCCTCTTGCACTATGAAACATGGGACTCTGTGGAGTTGATTGTTCATTCATTCATTCATTCATTCATTCATTCATTCAATATGCATTGAATACTCACTGATACCAGGTACTGGTTCAAGTTCTGGATGTCCATTAACCAAAGAACAGACAACACCCTAGCCCTTGCAGAGGATCACGAATGTTTAATTGCAAATGGTGATAAAGGTCCTAGAGACAAACTAAGCAGAAGGGAGATCTAGGGTGGGAGTGGCCCAAACTTTAAATGGGAGTGGGGCACTCAGGGAAGGACTCACTGAGATGTCACAGTTCAGCAAAGACTGGAGGTGTGTTGATAATATTGCAAATGGCAGAGGGTGCAGTTAAGCAAAGGCCCCCGAGACGGGAGCCAGGCAGCCTTCACATAAAGAAACCAGTGTGGGGCTGGGATTGTGGCTCAGCGGTGGAGCGCTTGCCTAGCATGGGCGAGACCCAGGTTCAATTCTCTGCACCACATAAAAAAAAAAAAAAAAAACAAAGGCATTGTGTTGTGTCCATCTACAAAAAAAAAAAAAAAAGATATTCTCTCTCTCTCTCTCTCTCTCACAGAAAGAAAGAAAGAAAGAAAGAAAGAAAGAAAGAAAGAAAGAAAGAAAGAAAGAAACCAGTGTGCCCAGAAAGAGTTGGGAGATACCAAGACTCAAAATCATGGGCATGCCAGTCAATGTGCCCATGCCATGCCTCGTGACACAAAGAGACATGGACAAGGATCTGAGCATAGTGGGGAGGAGATCTAGCATACTATTTAAGAGTCACTCTGATCAGTGTTGAGACTAGGGACTTGGGACAGAGGTAGGGAGACGGCTGGAAGATTGCCAATGGTGTGAATAATGGTCACCCCGCTTGGGACCAGGTAGTGGAGCACAAGAGGGGGAAGCGAGTGGATTCAGTCTCTGGATGTATTTTGAAGGTGGAATTGGGGTGGGAGGCAAAGGGGGGGTGTCAAGAATGATACAACTTGCTTATCTAGAGACAGAGGGAGGATGCTGCTGTCAGCAGAGAGAAGGCTGGAGGAGGAGAAAGCTCTGGAAGTAAGATGGGCAGGGGCTTCCCAGGTGTTTTTGCTCTGGGACAGACAGAGGGTCCAGAAGGATGAGGCACTGGGGACCCCGGAGTCTCAGGAGACCAATTTGGGCCCATCAGGGCCAGCAGCCTGCTGTTCCTTCCTGAAGCACCACCTGGAACATCTGGCCGCCTCCTCCCCCAGGTGACTGCCAACCACCAGGCAGCCATAACGGCATAGTGAGGGGCCAGGGAGGCACAGGTGAAGAAGGAACATTTGATCTTCTTCAAATTTCCAAAAATACAGAGGCGGAAAGCACCACATCCGGCCTCCCCCACCCCCCAAGCCTCCCTCTAGAGGGACTGATTTTAAAGAGACCTTAAGAGGTGTGGAAGTGAAGCTGTCTATTATGTTTCCCCAGCAGGGCACCAAATCTTAGGTTTTCTAACAACCCTCACGGAGCAGCCACTTCTGACCCACCAGTGGCCAGGAGGCTCCTGCCCACGTGTGGCCCCAAGCCAAGTACGTCTCCAGGGGGAAATAAGGGACCTCAGGGCCCCAGACGGCCCAAACAATCCAAAGGAAAATGGACCTCTTCTAACACTGTGGGTTCATAGAATCTGAATTAAGCTGGAAGTTCACTGATGTCGCTGAGAGTTCGTTCCTGCTGAACACCGTTTAAGTCTGCGTTATTAGTCCCCTCCTCGAGGAAGTCCAGCTGCTGCCGTACTTACAGCTTTTATATCCAGCAAATTGCCCAAAACACCCAAATAAATAACAGGGAACCTATTCTTCCCTCCTGCCTAAGGGTCAGTTGAAAGCCGGTGGAAATAACTAACTCTCTCTCTCGCATCAGCGGGAGAAATGGACATTTCAAGCCGGGAAGTTCATGGTGAGCCAGTTTTGATGACTAAAGGTTTCCGTTTAAGTGCAGAGGCCAGAAACTTATTTTTCATCCTTTGTTTTGAGGCTATGAATTGGAGGGCATTGTACAACATCTAGAAAACCTACTCAAACTGCTTTAGATGGAAATGCAAATTAATCAAGGAGAGGAATCCCAGGAGGGCAGAGTTTGAAAGAGAGACAGAGACCTAAGCAGCCAGGTGGTTGCAGATGACATTGGGAGTGTCTCAGCCCATGAGGGGCTGCAGTGCTCCCTTCTGGTCAGCTGCTCCCTCCATCCTGGCCCCAGAACCCCCTGAATGGGGTCTTTCCTGCTTTGGAGCCTCAGCTCCCACTGTCAGGCCTTCCGCAACCAATTTTAACGTTTATCATAGCCTTAAGAGCTATTTGGTTTAAAATGAAAACGTGGTTACTTAATCATAATAAATTATGGTTGGTGGTGTAAAGATATGTTTTTAGTTCTAGCATTTAGAGGCCACTCTGCTTAGCTTTCCAAAAAATGGAGTGCTCACAATGGAGGTGCATGCCTGTAATCCCAGTGACTCAGGAGGCTGAGACAGGAGGATCACAAGGTCAAGGTCACGCTCAGAAACTTATCGAGATCTGTCTTAAAATGAAAACTAAAAAAGGCTGGGGATGTAGCTCAGTGGTAAAGCACCCCTGGATTTAATCCCCAGTTGGAAAGAAAAGAGAAGGTAAGGAGAGAAAAAAAATGGAGTGCTCTTAGGCTCAAATTTTATCTCTCATGGACTGTTGGATTCATGCAGAGAGGGAAAGGGATGCTTGATTTCAGCCTCTGGGTTCCCCCAACTGAGGCACAGCCCCTTTACAACACAGAGAGGCCGTAGCCCCCTCCTGCAATGGAAGACCTGGCATTATTTGCGATGAGAGAGGTCACTTCCCCCCAGGAAAACCTTCAAATCGTTTATAATGATCTATAAAAGACACTTTTGACTGTTCCTAGGAGAAAAAAAATGTATCTAATCATAGAAGTCGAGAATAGAATGGTAGGTACCAGAGTCTGAGCAGAACAATGGAGAGGGAGGGAAGTACTAAGTTATAGTTAAGTAGGGGAAATAAGTTCTGGTGTTTTCATTGCAAAATAGGATGGTGCTAGCAATGGTGTACCGTATATTTCAAAAAAGCTACAAGAAATCTATTTGAATATTTAAATATAATTTGAATGTTTTCATCACAAAGAAATGATAGACAAGGACATAGATATGCATGCGCTGATTTGAACATCGAACCATATATACATTTATCAAAACATGACATGGTACCTCACAAAAAAATAGATACGATTTTTAGGCACCAATTTAAAAAAAATAAAAACATTTAAAAACTGATTCAAACATCTAATATGCAGCTGCTTGATTCTTTGTAAATTTTTTTGTTTTTAAGTCTAATACCTCCTAAATTTATCTATTCACCCCGACCCCACCTGGAAAGTATGTTAGATGCTGCTCTTCAAATGCAACTAAAAATACTTTCTAAAGACAAACATGCTATTCTAAATGTCACCGCAGAAGACTATAAGAGCAGTTATTTTCTATTTATCACAAATATTGTCTGATGCTCCATACCTAAAGAATACTCTTGATTAGAGAGGCCCTTCTTTTTGTTCTGTGTTTCTAAAAATATAAAGACTATCATGAAAAATAAAATAAAATAAATTCCTAGTACAGGTGACACAAATCTTTCCCATCAGACTTTTAATTTTTTTTTTTGCCAGAATTGGGGTACTGCATTATTATGAGAATTCAAAAAGAATAATTAAAGATCTACATGGACACAGATCTGCCTGAGGGAGGACCTTTTATGTTGTTTTGCATTTTGTGTGTCATTCAAAAGGTTTGCAACTGGGAAATGATGTTGAACTAAAATAAGACAAGAACACATTGACTGAAATTATACCCTGTCCAATGAGTTGACACCCCCTTTAGACAGCTCACCACGACGGCTCTGGAGCCACCACTGCTTTACATGGGGGTGACATTTAGACTCCGCTTGGTGGTGCAGGGAGAAACCGCGTCAGAGCAGGGAGCATGCCATAGATCCCCGGACGGCAGAAGGAGAAGCCAGGAGTCACCTGGTCGCTGCGACTGTGTGAGCATCACCACCCAGCAGCCCTCCTGGCCATGGTCCCATTTAGACCCTCATAATTTTGATTGGTGCCCATGGTGGTGGCGGTGATGGTTTCATGGTTTTGTTTTGCTTTTGTAATATTTGAGCCACTTTTAGCAAACAGGAGTTCTCCCACAAATATGCAGAGGCTTCATTTTTTAAACTGGCAGCTGGGGCAGTGCTGGGCAGGTCAGTTGACCTTTCTGGCAACACTGTAGAGCAGAGGGGCAAGCTGCCCTTTAGGCAGGGCACTTGTTCTCCAATTGTCTGCAGTCCCCACCACTCCCCATTGCACCTCAATATTACAACTGCCAGCCAGCAATTGTCCTTGCACTTGAGTGTTCTTTGTGTGTAGCTGGTGCTGTGGCGCACACCTGAAATCCCGGAAGCTCCGGAGGCTGAGGCAGGAGAATCAGAAGTTGGAGGCCAGCCTCAGGAACGTAGCAAGCCCTTATGCAACTTATTGAGACCCTATCTTAAAAAGTTAAAAGGGTTGGAGATATGGCTCAGTGGTAAAGCACCTCTGGGTTCAATATCCAGTATTCAAAAAAAAAAAAAAATCTGTGCACTATATGATTATAACATTTAAAAGAATACAGTAGAAAGAAAAAGAAAAAAAGGAAAAAGAAGATATGAGGAATTGCTTCTAAGAAAGATATGACCAAGTGTTCTTTGTAAAAGTAAAGAACAACCCAGTAAATAAATATAGCAATTCCCACTTTATCACAGGGGATATATTTCCATTCCAAGTCCTCAGTAGATTCCTGAAACCAAGGATACTACAAAACCCTACATCTACTACTTTTATCCTATACATGTATGCCCGTGATAAAGTTTAATTTATCAATCAGACACAGTAAAATATTAACAATGATGCCTAGTGATAAAATAATTCAACAATATATTGTAGTAAAATTACAGATGTTCTCTCTCTCTCTCTCTCTCTCTCTCTCTCTCTCTATATATATATATATATATATATATATATCATACAGTACAGTAGCTGCCTTCTGATGATGATGATGATGATGATGATGTGACATGCTACAGTGGACCTAGATAATGAGATGAATGACATGGGTCAAGGGCTACTTAAACACAAGCACTGAGGTGCTACACCAGTCCAAGTGATAACCGAGAAGCCTACTAAATGACTAATGGCCAGATGGTGTATACAGTGTGGATATGATGGACAAAGTAGTGATTCGCATCCTGAGTAGGACACAGCACAAGACTTTATCATGCAGCTCAAACTGATGATGTGCAATTTAAAACTTTTGTTTCTTTCTGGAATTTTCCACTTAATATTTTTGGACCACAGTTGACTGCAACTAAACTGAAACTGCTGAGAGTAAAATCATTAAAAATGGAACCCTGATGTATATGTAGATATCAGGCTACGTCACTTATTCATGTAACTCACCTGACCCCTGTAGACATTTATGCATTCAACAAATATTAACTGAGCATCTACTGAGCACCAGACACTGCTCCAGGTACCACAAATATATCAACTGGAAAAAGTAAACAAATTTCTTCCCACATAGAATTTGCTTTCCCAAAAGGGAGGGCAAGAAATTAACAAACTTAGACATATAAGTGAGTCATAAAAATGCTAGGTAGTGAAAAATGCTAGAGGGGAAGAATGGAATAGAAAAAGAGATATGTGGAGTGGAGAGGGTTGCAATTTTAGTATGCTTTGGGGTTTGTGAGCTCTGGCTTTGCTGTGGCTGCCGTCCGGATCCTATGGAAGGAAGTCTTCCCTGCCTGTCTCTTCCCACTCAGCTCTCTCCCCTTCCCTGGGAACCACGGCGCTCACACAAGGCCACACGCTTTGGTTCTAAATGAAGGATATCTGTTTTGCTCTTGCAAAGACCTTGGTCCTCCAGTGACTTCAAACAGGAAGCTGAATCCCTGACCTTTAGGAGCTGACTCTAGCACTGAGATGAGGCAAGTGCATGAGTCACTTTCACATTCCGTAGGGAGTGCAAAGCATCCTGAGAGAGGTAAGGAAAAGGTGGAGGTGAAGTTGACAGGGAAGGCCTTGCCTAGAGCCCAGAGTAAGGGAAGGAGCAACTTTGAAACTGTGATCTTCCCACCTCTTTGCTCTTCCACTCAGGAACTTGGTCTTGACTCCTGTTCCCTATGGGAGGCCTTCAGCCTCGACCTCAGCCTTTTCCAACCCAATTTCCCCAACCCGTTGCTTCTAGCGAATGTCTTCACTGATACTGACACATGCAAAAAAAAGTCATCAGAAACGCATCTACAATCAATGAATAAATAAATAAATAGGATGGAGAATAGAGAGTGTGTATCAAGAGGAACATTTTTTCCAGGAAAGATTTAAAAAACAAAAACAAAACAAAAAAAGTCTTGTGAAAATGTTTCAACTTGTAAATAAACTAAATATGAGACCTTGAAACAATTCATGAGAAAAAAAAGATTCATATTACTAAACAGGGGAAGGACCTCAGGAAAGAATGAAAGGGGAAAAAAAATAAAGTCATATGTTTAGAAATAAAGCCCTATTAGAAGCAGAATGAATGGAACAGCTACTGCTAAGAAAACTAGGAAGAAGGGCTTGATAAAAATCAAGGAAAATAAAGTTTAAAAACTGAAAACTAAGATTTATGAAACAGAAAATGACAGACAAGATTAATAAAATGCAACATATACATAACTGGAGTACCTGAAGAAAAGAATATTTAAAAAGTAACAAAAAAATTAGAAAATAAACTCACAAGGATAATAATAATAATAATAATAATAATAAATGTTCTTAAGTAAAGAAATGCAATGTTGAGTTTGAAAGAACCCAAGGAGTCTTAGGAAACCCTGAGGTATTTTGGATCTCAATAATGAAAAAAAAACAAAAAGAACCCCACAGATTCCATATTAAAATAACAGCAAACTAACAAACTAAATGAATAAGACAAAAACTGGACAATAAGCTCCAAGAATATTGATAAAATATTAAAATATTTTAAATAAAAGGATATTTAAGACACTGGAAATTTTTCATCTGTTAGTGAGAAACACAAGAAAACAGAGAAAGCTCAGAAAATACAGCAGAAGATGAAGGAAGGTTCCAGAAAATTTAACCGATCATTACAGAACGAGAACCAAACATGCTTCTCACTTCAGTGAGGACAAATGAGCTAATTTCCTGGTGTGGTTCAGATCTTGAACGTCCCCCAAATGTCCCCCAAATGTCCATGTAGGGTCCAGCCTGGTGCCCAGGATGGTCCTATGGAGAGGTGGTGGGACCTGGGAGAGGTAGACCTGGTGGGAACTCTTCAGGTCTTTGGGGGTGTGCCCTTCAAGGGGAACACAGATGCTCCCTCTTCCTCTTCCTCTTTCCGGTTTTTGCTTCTTGGCCCAGGGAGGAGGGGTTTTGCCCCACTACATACCCACCCTGGTGGGCTGCCTCACCACAGGCCCAAAGCAACAGAGCCAGCCTGTTATGAACTGGAACCTCTAGAACTGTGAACCCAAGTAAACCTTTTCTCTTTATGAATGGACTACTCCGGGTGTTTTTTAATAGGGATGAAACTAACTAATACTCCTACCTATCAAGAGAAAGCAGATACATAGTCAATGAGACAATTGTGCTTGTCACTGGATACATAGTCAATGAGATAATCCATACGTATCATTGGATGATAAAAATAAAACCAAGTGTTGGACTATACATGTGACTCATCTGAGGAAAAGTAACTCAGAAAGAGCAAAATCATGATGCTTGACAAAGGCATAAAAAGCAAGTTGGAGACCAGCCTCAGCAACTTAGCAAGACCCTAAGCAACTTAGTGAGATGCTGTTTCAAAATAAAAAAAATGAAAAAGGGCTGAGAGTGTGGCTCAGTGGTTAAGTACTCCTGGGTTCAATCCCTGGTAAAGAGAGAGAGAGAGAGAGAGAGAGAGAGAGAGAGAGAGAGAGAGGGGAGAGAGATTTGATAATTATTTTCAGGTAAGTTTAAGTTGAAGGTGAAAGGTAAATTTAAGAAAAACAGACCAAGAGAGACACTTCATAATGATCAATTGAACTAGACGCCTAGACACATTTATCTAAGTGGATCATGTGCAACCAAAAATTTCAAAAAGGAAAGAAAAAAACCACAAAGTAGAAATCATCAAAACAAAATAGTAATAGATTTTAATTCATGTGCAGTTTGTCACAAATCAAGTAGATAAAAATTAGGAAGGATGTGAAAAATGTAAGGAACACAACTGAAGAGAGGCATCAGATGCCATTCTCTTAAAATAGAAAGCAATCTTTTCGAGCGCCCACGGAACACAAGCACAATTGACCATGATTTGGTTATAAGAAAATCTAGCACATGATCGAACTGGAGACAGAGAGATCACAATCTGTGGGCAGGATGTTAGTGGATCTAGATTTGAAATTCTAAAAGAGCAAAACAGACAAAAACAAAAATAATCAAACACTTAAAAGCTTTTAAAGACGAAAATGACTCAGGATAAAGTAGAAATTAAAACAGAAACTGCAGAATCTCTGGTTTGAAAATGATTGTACATCAAGGAGTGAGAGCTGAGGGGGAAAACACAAACTTTAAAACCTAGATCATCCAATAAGAAAGGAAAAAATCAGGTAAACTAAGCGTGCAATTCACAACGTAGAAAAAGAAGGACCCAATGTATTTAAGTAAAGCCAGAAGAAACATTCACGAACCAGCAGAAAATGAATGAAAATGAATCTCGCAGATATGTCTCTTTGTAGTGGGGAGTACCAAAAAAAAACAAAGATCAACCACTAGCCATCTCAGTGGCCCTCGCTGGAATGACAGGTTTTCTTTTTTTTTTTTTTTTATTGTTGGTCGTTCAAAACATTACATAGTTCTTAATACATCATATTTCACAATTTGATTCAAGTGGGTTATGAACTCCCAATTATACCCCGTATACAGATTGCTGAATCACATCAGTTACCCTTCCATTGATTGACAAATTGCCTTTCTAGTGTCTGATGTATTCTGCTGTCTGTCCTATTCTCTACTATCCCCCCTCCCCTCCCCTCCCCTCCCCTCCCCTTTTCTCTCTCTACCCCTTCTACTGTAAATCATTTCTTCGATTTGTATTATCTTGTCTTACCCCTCCTTTCCTCTTATATGTCCTTATGTATAATCCTGAGGATCGCCTTCCATTTCCATGCGATTTCCCTTCTCACTCCATTTCCCTCCCACCTCTCATCCCTGTTTAATGTACATCTTCTTCTCAAGCTCTTCGTCCTTACCCTGTCCTTGTTTACTCCCCTTATATCAAAGGGGTCATTTGGTATTTGTTTTTTAAAGATTGGCTAGCTTCACTTAGCATAATCTGCTCTAATGCCATCCATTTCCCTCCAAATTCTATGATTTTGTCATTTTTTAATGCAGAGTAATACTCCATTGTGTATAAATGCTACATTTTTTTTTATCCATTCATCTATTGAAGGGCATCTAGGCTGATTCCACAATCTTGCTATCGTGAATTGTGCTGCTATGAACATTGATGTAGCAGTGTCCCTGTAGCATGCTCTTATTAGGTCTTTAGGGAATAAACCGAGAAGGGGAATAGCTGGGTCAAATGGTGGTTCCATTCCCAGCTTTCCAAGAAATCTCCATACTGCTTTCCAAATTGGCTGCACCATTTTGCAGTCCCACCAGCAATGAACAAGAGTGCCCTTTTCCCCGCATCCTCTCCAGCACTTATTGTTGTTTGACTTCCTAATGGCTGCCAATCTTACTGGAGTGAGATGGTATCTTAGGGTAGTTTTGATTTGCATTTCTCTGACTGCTAGAGATGGTGAGCATTTTTTCATGTACTTATTGATTGATTGCATGTCCTCCTCTGAGAAGTGTCTGTTCAGGTCCTTGGCCCATTTATTGATTGGGTTATTTGTAATCTTATTGTCTAATTTTTTGAGTTCTTTGTATATTCTGGTTATTAGGGCTCTATCTGAAGTGTGTGAAGTAAAGATTTGTTCCCAGGATGTAGGCTCCCTGTTTATCTCTCTTATTGTTTCTTTTGCTGAGAAGAAACTTTTTAGTTTGAGTAAGTCCCATTTGTTGATTCTAGTTGTTAACTCTTGCGCTATGGGTGTCCTATTGAGGAATTTGGGGCCCGATCCCACAGTATGTAGATCATAACCAACTTTTTTTTCTATCAGATGCCGTGTCTCTGATTTAATATCAAGCTCCTTGATCCATTTTGAGTTAACTTTTGTGCATGGCGAGAGATAGGGATTCAGCTTCTTTTTGATGCAAATGGATTGGAATGACAGGTTTTCTAATGAGAATGTCTGGAGACATTTTGGCTTGGTTGCCCCATTAGGGAGAAGCTTGGGCATCTCTTGAGCAAGGCCAGGGATTCTGCTAAGTACAGATGTCAGGCCCCTTACCCAGCAGAGAATCATCCTGTCTAAAATGTGAAATGTAAATAGTGCTGACCTGAGTAATCTTGATCTATCTTAATAAAGAAAAAAGAAGGAAATTCACCAATTCACAACATTAGGAAGGAACCACGACATTAGGAATAAGCGCAGATGAAAGCAATATTATAGGAAACAATACATTATTTAATTTTGTGCAAATGATTTTCAACCAACACAATGGACACCTCTGTAGGAAAGGAGAAATCACCAAAGTTGACCGTGGAAGAGAAAGAAAAACATGTAAACGGGCCAATGACCACGAAAAAAAAAATTAATTTGAGAGAATCATGAGCTACCTGAAAAATGCACCAGGCCCAGATGTTTTCACAAGTTAATTCTAACAATCCTTCTAAACACAGAGGATACAAAGGCTATTTTAACAACTCAAGGACTTAAGGAGAAAAGGGAAAAATCTCCAAATTATTTTTTTTGAAGGTGGTATATATAACATTGATACCAGAACCCAACAAAGAGATTCTAAAAACTCCCCATCCATCATACGTCTGAAGAGCAACATGACAAATTCTAAATAGTATTTTAAGAAAGTGGCTTAAAAATAATACTGAGCCTTGATCAAATAGGGCTAATTCTGTAAATAAAAAGATGGTTGAATATAAGGGTATCTATTAATATGATTCACTCTTTTAATATGTCAGAGAAAAAATATTTGATCCTCTTCACAAATTCTGTAAAGAGGCATTTATAAATTTAAACACGAATCCCTGATTAAAACAAATAAACAATCAACCAAACAGTGATAGCAGGGTATTTCTGTAACATGCAGATACAAACGCTTAGTAGTGAAGTGGAAATCATGCACATTGAAGTTGGAAACAGGAGGCTGCCTCCACACACTTCCACCCAGCATTTTTCCCCAACAGATTCATCATTGCAAGGGAAAAGGGAAAGAAATATGAAGTTCTAAATTTGTTTAAAAAAAAAAAAGAAAAGAAAATTATTATTTGCCAAGGATATGATTCCGTGCCAGAATCCTTATGAAAACCTGATGAACAGGGAGAAAGAGAGACAGACGCAGAAACAATAAGAAAATGTAGCAAGGTGGCTGGTTTTAAAAGGAATATGAAGAAAACTCTGTAGTTGAAGTCCCCCTCCCCCACATAATAAATAACCAATCAGAAAAACATAATGGAAGAAAAGATTGGATTTATAATTTAACACCATGTGAAAGAGAGAAAGACAGACACAGAGAACGTAAAGAGGAGACAGAGGAGAGCACCTACCTAGAAATAAACCTAAACATGAATCTGGGGCCTAAATAAATAAATGTCATTTAGAATGACTAAGCAGCATGACTAAAAAGTCTCATTTTTTTTCTTAAACGGAAGACACCAACTCATAACAATGTTAATTCTCCTTATAAACTTATTGCATTTCTTAAACCCGCATCCTCAAAAGAATCTGCTAAATATTTTCTGGGGAAGATAATTTTTAATCTCTGATGAAGGAAAATATAATAATAATGTGAAACCAGATATCAAAATTCTAAGAAAGAGAAAGAATAGCGTTCCAGATAGTACATTGAATTCTATAATTATTAATTTGGTTGGAACAGGTGCAGAAAGAGCTGACAGGTCAACTCAGTCAAATAGAGTGCAGAAGTAGATGTGAATGCATATGAGAATTTAGTAAATGATAAAGGTGCCTTTTTTAATGAGTGAAAGGAAAAAGGATT
Organism: Urocitellus parryii; assembly: GCF_045843805.1. Lineage (NCBI taxonomy): Eukaryota > Metazoa > Chordata > Mammalia > Rodentia > Sciuridae > Urocitellus > Urocitellus parryii. The sequence goes on from NC_135545.1 coordinate 20,504,791, forward strand.
ATTTAATAAAAAAAAAAAAGTGTTTGAGCAACTGGCTAGCCACTGGGGAGAAGTATCAAAAGAATAAAACTGGAATCCTAAAACACTTCCTATATCAAAATAATATCAAGATGATTACAGGTAAAAAGGTGGGAGTGGGAAGAATAAAAGAAAACATGAAATTGATATCTCAGATGAAGCACATCACAGAAGCCCTAATATGACAGACAAATCTAAGTCTAAAAATCCTAAAAACCTCACTATGATAAAAACATAAGCAGAATCAAAAGGCATATGACAAACTGGGGAAAATATTTATAACATAAATGACAGGAAAAGGCTAATTCCCTTAATATATAATAAGCTCTTGCAAATCAGTGAGAAAGATATCAATCATTCAATAGAAAAAAATAATAATGGGCAAAGGATATGAAGAGCCAATTCACAGAGCAAGAAATATAAATGAATTTAAAACATATGGAAAGATGTTAAATGTCACTCATAATTAAAGATATGCAAATAAAAACAATGAGAAACCTGTCCGATGGGCAAAGGTTTCTATCTTGGATCAGTGCTGCTTCTCTCTCGCTTTCTCCCCCACCCCTCTAAAGGTGGCCGGTTATAAACAAAACAATCTAAATACCTTCTCTCTCTCTCTCTCTCTCTCTCTCTCACACACACACACACACACACACACACACACACATATGAATAATCAAATTGCTCATGAACAAGGCACTGGTTATATAAATTATGATAGATTTTTACAAAGAAGCTAGAAATTCTCTGTGATTAGGAACACAACTATAAAATAGATGCAAAGATGTGTTTCACATATTAATAAAGAACAAAGGGTTATGATTTAGATTTCAATTGTCACCAAAGTTTTTATACTAGAGTCTTGATCAGCAGCTTTTAGCATTATTGGGAGGTGGTGAAACCTTTAGAAGGAGGAGCCTAGTGGAACAAAGTTAGGTCATTGAGGATCTGGCCTTGAAGAAGATATTGGGACCCTGGCCTTTTCCTGTCTCTCTCTTTGCATCCTGGGTACCATGAGGTGAAAGGCTTCCTCTGCCATGTGTTTCTGCCATGATAAACCACCTCACCAGAGGCCCAAAGTGTTAGGGCCAAGCAACCTGAATATATAACACCAAATAAACTTTTCCATCTTTAAGTTGTTTTATCTCAGGTGTTTTTGTCACAGCAACAGAAAGCCAATTAATACAGAGAGGCATAAACCAATGTGTATGGTAGGTTTCACTTTGTATTTTAAAATGAACACATACACGTACACATTTGTATAGAAAATATATCAAAATATATACATTGACTATCTCTGATATCAATGGGCTTGGACTAAGATTTGGAGGGTAGGGAGAAGATTCAATTCTCCTTATATCTATACTTCAGTCATTCAAATATACAGAACAAAACGCCTTCCTGAGTCCTTAACCGTGATCTAGGTATGTCAAGAGGATACAGCCAACTTGAAGCTGCTTCTAATGGTCAAATCCGAAATAATTTGAGTGAAAAAACATCGACAGCAATGGTTTTTAAACCACAGGCTAAAATACATATTGGAGAGTCCATACTAATTCAAAACATTGAATAACTAATAGGTGAGACTCAACAGCTTTCCTTTACAGAAGAATTGTGACTTAAGAAACATAGGAGCTAAGTATTACCATAGTGTTTCTCAAAGTCATCATATCGGCAAGATCCCCCCAGTGGACATAAAAATCAGGGGGCAAAAATAAGAAAAGAAAAGAACATTTACATTGTCTCAAAGTAACACCCCACAGATACTTTTTCTTTACAAAGGGAAAAAAAAATGATCACATTACAGTTGAGAACCCCAGAAGACAAGATCTTAACCCAGTGATCAAACGTGAACCTCACCAGTAACGAGCCACGGAGGCTCCTGTGCTCCCTGATACGGGCACCTAGAGGACAAGACACCCTTCCTGCGACCTTCTTGCCTCAAGTGCCCAGCCTCATTCTTATCCTAAGAAAACAGCAGGCAACCTGAGCAGAGGTGCGTTCTGCAAATCCACTGGCTGTTAACTCTCCAAAAGGGTCAAGGTCATGAAAGTCAAAGGAAGACTGAAGAACTGTCCCAGATCTGGAGGAGGCTCAGGAGACAGACAGCTAAGTGCAACGTGGAATGCTGGATTGGATCCTAGCCCAGAAAAAAGGACATTAGTGGGACACTGGTGAAATCCAAACATGGTCGGTCTGTAGATTAATTAATAATATTGTATCGAGGTTAATTTCCTGGTTTTGATTTTTCTTGAACTAAGGAAAAATAAAGATGTTAATAGTTAGGGAAACAGGGTGAAGGGTAGGAGAGAATTCTTTGTCTGGGTTTCTTTCTTTCTTTCTTTTTTTTTTCCAAGGGGGGCTAGTTCTGATATTATTTCAAAAAACAAAGTTTAAAAAGTAAATTGGAAAAATTTCTTCTTGGAAATTCCATGGATATCAGCAATCAAAGGTACAATGAATAAAAAAAAAAAGAAGAAGAAAAGGTCTGAAAGTCACTAAAACAAAGTAGAAAATTCCAACAGTGTGACCACGTTTCCCTGGGATGTTGAGCCTCCCTGTGGGAAGAATTCCTGATTATTTCTCGCCAGCATAACTGCCACTTAGATAGCTCAGACAGATGCAGGTGGGCACCCGTTTTCTCTGGCTGGAAAAGAGATTGGTGGTCCTTCAAAAATTAGGCCAGTCACTTGTGAATAGGAATCTATGCGACCTCAATCATATGTCTAAGCCCTACCCTGAAATCTAAGCAGAACTAAGTATTTCTAGCCAAGGGTCTCAACAGACCCTGTTGGATCTGGAGTACAGGGCAGATTTCTAAAACGACCTACCTCTTCTCCATTTGAGTGGCCTTGGGAAGTGACCCACCCTTTCACAATTTTCCACTTTGAAATGCATAAAAGGTAGAGAATAAAACTCACTAGAAGGACAAAACTTGATTCCATTTGGGAGCCCTGAATCCATAAGATGACTGCTCGTTTGATGACCTCCAATCCCCCGTTAGGAAAATAGAGGGGTAACTAAGGTCATGAGACCCATCCTCAGTTCAGTGTATAAACCCAGGAAACGAAAACTAACACCCCAAATGCCCAGGACCAGACTGCAAAAGAAGACCAGTACAGGGGAGCATTGACTCCTCGCTCTCGGGGCAGCCACCGATTCACGCTGAAGAGATGAAAATTATTTTGAAAACCAAGGCCAAAGGCCACAGGCATATATTTGCAACAGATTATTGACACGAGTGTGCCATGGACCTAGCCAATCAGAAAGTAATTTTATAAACACTGTTATTAAACAGAAGGGCAATTACTTTAAGTACTGGAAAAATGTCAGGGTCATACATGAATTTTGTGGGTATCACGTTTTATTTGACACTCGGTGGATCAATGACTCCAAGGAAATTTATTCAGAAATAATAGGCGCCGTGTCACACCAACCTTAAAGCGAAACCTCCCCTACAGAGATGGCCCAAATTTAGAGAGAAGAATGATTTCTGGTTTAGTCCATTCCGTAAGTATCCAGAAAAGCAGCCCAAGCTCTGTATATATAAAAGTCTGAAAGTCATTAGGATTATGTGGCAAGTATACAAATAGAGTTTATAGGACTGCGTCTTAGGAAGGACCCTTTTTTATTCCTGTCTTTGTAAATGGGACAGAGCAGAGGGTTTAATATACTGTAATAAGAATGTGTAAGAGGGGCCCAAGGGCAGCTGTTCTGCAATGCCTGTTTATAAACGGAGTGGCACTGAGGTCCTTCGCTGCCATGCTCCCCGACTCTTGAGGCTTCTGCTGTGACCAGAGATGTCTCCACTGCATTAATGACAATCACATCAGTGCACTGAGAGAGGGAGAAGAGGGGACTCCAGGATTCTGCTTCCTATCACCTTGGAGGACAGATTCCCTGTAGTTTCAAGTGGTCAGGAAACTTATTCTACCCCAAGGGAGTGTGGAAGGACTCCCAGTAGTTCCAGGGTCCCTAGGCCTCCCCTTCCCCTAACCCTGCCGTAAAAATGACGTTTCTATTTTGCCATGAGTGGTCTGTTCATTAACTACAGGAAAGCAGAACATGGGGGAAGAACATTCCATGTGCTTATAGTAGACCCTCAATAAAAATACAGTGACTGAACTGCCGAGCTCTTAAAAGTCAGCAAATACTGTAAGAGTAAATAATAGAGATTAAGATAGTCCTCTCTCGTCCAGTTTTGCTTTCCAAAGTTTCAACTGTGGCCCAAACATATTAAATGGAAAACTCAAAAAATCAACAAGTCATGAGTTTTAAATTGTGCACTGTTCTGAGTAGCGTGAGGAAATGTCATACTGTCCTGCTGTCCCGCAGGGGATGTGAAACATTCCTTTGTCCAGAGTCTCCACACCGTATATACTATCTTCCCGTTAGTCACCTGGTACCCATCTCAGGTATTAGATCAGCTGTTGCCACCTTGCACTATTTGTATTCAAGAAGTCCTTATATACCATCCTAACACTACATCACAGCACCTAAATCCCTGAAAAGCCACTGTGTTACCTCACATAATCACAAAAAGAAGAAAGGTGAGTATAGGACAATAAAGTATTTTGAGAGAGAGAGAGAGAGACCACATTCATGTAACAGCATATTATAATAATTGTTCTATTTTATTATCAGCTACTGCTGCTTTTAGTGTGAGTTCTTTATAAATTAAACTTCATGATAGAAGTCTGGACCCTGCTTAGATTTAAACAGAAACAGTAGAAGCACCTTATCTCAGATAAACCCAGCGGGGAGTCCTAAAACAGGCTGTCAGGACAGAGCAGGCTACAGATTTCACTTTCTCAGTCCTCCAGGGAGGACTGTGAGTCAGGCCCCCCAGGTCACCAAGGAGGTCATTGTGATCCCCAAAAGTAGCCCAGCCCCAGGTATGGAAAGGACCATTGGGAAGCCTCTTAGAAACTGCCTGCCAAATGGTAGTGTATTTTTATGCTCACGGTGACACCCCTCTTTGTCCCCAGCACTGTACACAAGGCAGCATTTCAGCTGATTTTTTTTATATCTAAGTAAATTATAAGCATTTTATTTTCTTTTTAGTTAGAAAAAGAGAAAAAAAATGTGTTTTGGTACATTGTAACGTCTTCTCTTTTTATTTGACTTCCCCACTAGAAAGAAGCTTCTGGGCTGGGAATGTGCTTCTGTCTTTCATCTTTGTATCCACAGTGCCTAGCATATAGTAGGTTCTCAATAAATAGGTGTAGCATGGATGGATGGACAGACAGAATGATAAACGAGTGGGTGAGCAAGAGCAGAGGGGTGGGTAGACGGGTGAGTGGATGAATGAATGAATGACTATGAATGAATGAATGTGAATGAGTGCCTCAAAGCCCTGAGTTAATTGGCAGCGTAGCAAAAACACTTCTGTGTTTCTCAGTGCTGATGACCGGTCTAAATATATAAGCCTCATCACAGGCTAGGACCAAGAACCTCTTAATCATTTCCAGAGCTTTCTAGTTAAGAAAGCACTTTAAAAAAAAAAAAAAAAAAAAAAAAAAAACCACATCTCATTGGGCCCTTACCATAGATGTGTGAGAGAGGCCTGGTGGGAATTAGTATCCCATTTGCCAGCTGCAAAAATTGAGATTCAACAACATTAAGGCCCAGTCACAGAGCCCTAGAGAAGCTGAATCAGAAGTAGAATTTAGCTATAGAAAAATACAGTTGGGTTTCTTTATAGTCAAACTCATAAAAAAGCAATTAGAGATCATAGAGGAAGTGTCCAAACGTGATTATCCACAAGAGATATTTCGTTGGGTTTTGGTGACTCATACACCCGGTCATGTTTCCATTTTGGCATCAACTGCTAGAAAACTCAGATCTCAAATTGTAGCCTACCTTGTAGAGGCAAAAAAAATCTCATTTTAATATGTGGCTATGCATGTGGAGAGCAATGGAAACATTTAAAAAGCACAATTCCACTCTCAGGGTCTAGAAGGGCTCTCTTTACGAGCTGCTGCCATCCAGCAGACTCAGCAAGCACTTATCATGCTATAGTGAGCAAACAGAAGGAGACCAGGCATGCACGGGGCCTGGGTCACCTGACCTGCTCCAATTCTGAGCCTGGCTCCTGGTTTTGAGATGAGAGTGAACATTCCCCCACAAGTGACCACATGACAGTTTTAGTTTCTGTTCATAGCTCCGTGGCAACATTAGGACTCCCATGTCCACTCCTTTGGCATCCAGAAAGCCTGCAGATGCTCATGCAAAGGATTCCCTTCTTCACTCCAGGAAACGTTTACCTGCAAAAAGGGGTCCCAGGCAAATTCTTCCCGTGATGTCGAGGGGAAGAGGGACAGAGGACCATCACACAGAGTAGAAATCCATTTCATCTGCCCGTGATTATCTTTTGTCAGATTTCCAGGTTCATTCTGGTCTGACACTTGATTTTAAAAAGTCCATTTTCATGCTAATTATACCATTTAAGATTTCATAAATATTATTCCAAACAAATCCATTAAAAAAAATCAATCGTAATTTCTCTTCTATGAATTTATTGTATAAATAAAATTGCACAAGTACACAAAAGATATTTGGTAAGGTATTGTTTGAAGTAACAAAAACTCACAACAAACTAATATCCTGTGTAGATATGCATCAATATGAGACCAGTTAAATAACATAGCACAGTGTATAATAGAATACTACACAACTAGTAACAATATAACTTGAGACTAAAGTAAATACTTCTACATATTTCTCATTCATTTTTAAGTGAAAAAGCAAGTCGTACAAAATATTAATTGTATGATCAAATTTTCAGAAATAATAACTATAAAGTGATACATGTACACATGTGTTTCTATTATACTATGCATATATGCAGAGATTTTTTTTTTCTGAGAGCATGTTAATTTATTTTAAAAATATAATTATTTCAGTAGAGAGAGAATGTGTAAGAAAGCTATTGATGGACAAAGAAAGGCCTAAATACAATTATCAATAAAAATATCTCTATGACAAAATATTAATAAAAATCCTCACTTTACACACAAAAAAAAATTAAGATAAAGAAAATGACATAAACATTGTTAAAATCATTGGAGGGTATGTTATTGTACACTTAGCCCCAAGGAAAGTGTGAGGAAATACTGATTTAAGAATTTTTCTTCCATAAATAAGTTTGACAAAAATCATTACATTGTGGATCTATAAGAGTTGAGGGCATCCTTTGATCTAAGCTGATCAATCTGTAGATGAAGAATAAATTTTTGGCACCTGAGATGGATGCGTTATGCAGAGACAGCCTGGGTGAGGGGAAGTCTCAGCCTGGCACCCTGGTGCCCCCAAACCTGGTCAGTGTGCCCTACATCACCCTGGGGGACCTATGAGCATACCTTCATGACCACTCTGCTTTTTTTTTATTTTCTGTTCCTTCTTCTATTCCACATAGTGGCCCCACTCTGGCCACTGTTCCCTAAATCTTTGGACTCTCCATCAAGGCCACCCTCAGTACCTCACAAGCACTGAGGAGACCCTGGCTCCGTGCCTAGCACTTTACAAGAATTCCCTTCATGTCCACCCATTTCTTCGATGGAGTTCACCATGCAACTCTTTGCTAACAGAGGAGGAAACCGAGGCATGCAGAAGCTAACTTCCACAAGAGCTTAGGAGGCACCTGCTGGACTGGAGCCCACACTCTGCACAGTCCTGGTTCCTTCCTCCCTCTCCTGCATGCATGCACTCAGCGCCATTCCTCCCTGTGTCCTTCACAGAATGTGACCATTTCATCGTGGCTCTACAGTCACACAAGATAGAGGACAACCATCCTTGCCTTCTGTGATATTGTAAAATACATGTTTTGTCTTTGTCCCCATTTCCCAGTTAGATTCTTAAAATCCTTAGTATCTCCCAAGTGACAAGTGTCTCTGTATATGCTAATGAGCTGGCTGATGGTTGACAGTCTCTAGGTACCTCAGAGATGTGGCTGGTCACCAGAAAGATCAAGGCAGGATGAGAGGGTTGGGATTTTCAGACACCTCACCCCCAACATCTAGGGAGGGGAGAAGAGAAGTCCTGAAGACTAAGTTGGTTAATGATGTCATCAATCATGCCTGTGTCATGAAGCCCTCATAAAACCCCAAAAAGACAGGATTAAGAGGGTTTCTCAATTGCCTGGAGTGGGGAACACCCTCTGTGCCCCTTCCTATATGACTGGCCCTATGCATCTCTTCTTCCGTATCCTTTACAATACTCCTTATAATAAACAAGTAGTTCATTTATTAACACAACAATAGTCAGTCTTGCCCTAAATTCTGTGAGTCACTCTAGCAAATTAATAGATCCTAGCCAGGGACTGTGGGAACCTTGATTTATGGCTAGATGGTCAAGTAAAAAATAATCTGGGGCTTTTGACTGGCACCTGAAGTGGGGAGTGGGGGGGGCAGGCATGGGGTCTGAGCCCTGAACTTGTGGGATTTCATGCCATCTCCAGGTAAAGAGTGTCAGAAATGAACCAAACAGAATTAGAGAACACCCAGCTGGGATCTGCTGCCGGGCCATCTCCACACACTTCTTGGTGATCAGAGGTCACAGAAGTCCTTTAGGTTGATCAGCTAGGTAAGAGAATAGAAAAACTATTTAGGTTTTCTCCTCTAGATTTTCAGACCTTCAAGTAGAGTCTTGACATAAATGCTGCCAGGTGCTCAGCAGTGGGGTAAGCATGGCCCTGCTGAATTCAGGAGCCTCAGCACCGTCCCATGCCCTCAGAGCAAACAATCCACTCTACCTGCGTAGCCCTAGAGCCCCCACGGGATGCCACTAGAAGCCATGGGATGCCACTGACAGCTGAAAGCATCCACCACTTAAAGAAAGGAGCAGTGCCACTCCAAGGCCTGAGAGGTGTGTGCCTTGCAGATCCAATGTTCTAATAACATCTGCTCTTGTCCCCAGCTCAAGGTCTCAGGAGAAAGGTTACCTGGACCCTCCTAGCTCCTCTTCTCTAACGCCTGGCTTTTAAAAAATGGCATGCCTCTCTAGTGATTTGACTCCCTTGACACATGAACGAAAAGTCTGTCTGAATGACCCTGATCTTTTCTTCTCAGGAAATCATCAAAGGGGGATCAGTCATAGAATTAGGAGAGGAGTCGGGTGATGGAAGGATATCACCCCTGTCTGTCTGCCAGATACAGCCATGTCAAAAGTCACCCCGTGGCATCTGCCATTACCTCCCCAGGGGATCAGCAACAGGAATATCTGCAACCCAGTGGAGGATGAGTTTACATATATGTTAAATGGGCACAGTGGAGTCCTTAATCAGTTGAGCGAGAAGGCGCTGTTTTAACAAGATAATGAACACAAAAATCTACGGTGGGGTGAGTTAGTTGAAAAGCAGGCCACGTGGGTGCATGCCTGGAAATCTTACTGTCTCTGAAGGGACTGCAGATCACCGCAGAGATGTCCCTTCTCCGGACACCCTGTCGTGCTGAGCACACAGGTGTCCCAACTCTTCTTCAAGCTTTTCGAGCAACCTCAATCTGGCTACTTGCCCTTTTTAAACATCAACACCTCCATAAGAGAAGTAATCGTGTTCACTTCATGACCTTAGTGCTGACCACCTTTGAATCCAACAACTCTATCTTGATGCACCCCGTAAGCCTCGACTTCTTGACAGGTTTTATCTACCAAGAAAAAGCTCATTGATTATGGAACAATTCATTCATTTTCCCATGTTTACTCCTCAAGTGCATATAAGATGACCAATCAGTGCTCATGATAAGAAAGAAGAAGCCAGTTATCCTACCAAGTGGCTTCTGTTCTCACCCTGCTTGACATTTCTGTAAAGCTTGGTAGGCTTCTTTTTAAAACCATGTCGTTATTAATTTTTTTTATTTCCCAGAACGAAAAGATATTTTTCCTATTATAAATGTAATATACACACATTATGAAAATATAAAATACTACTCAAGTGTATAGATAGACTTGGAATATAGTCTTCAAAATGTCCCCATGCATACATAAATACTATCGATGCAAATATTTTTTTACAGAACTGAACTTTACTGTATGTATTTTTCATCATTTAAAAAAGTTTAATAACATATTATTGACAGCTTTCCATGCGTATTCACAGAAATTTCTTTTATTGTTTCAGTGTCTTACCAATTATTCAATGAATCCCTCTCCCTGGATGTCTAGTTTGTTTCTATGTACAACAGTGTGATGAGCATCCTCGTTGTTTACTCTGTGCATATATTTAATTATTTGCTTGATATTAATTTTTAGAAGTGTGATTAATGCTTCAAATCACATGCACTTGTTTTTAAAAAGAGATTTTACTATGTACATTACTGTTTTATGAAGTCACCCTTCACCAATAACATACTAATTTTTATTCCAGTCATCAGTATGCAGGACGGGTGGTGCTTCCTTGTTTTTCTCTTTTAAATTAATTTAAAAATTATAGGTTTAATAGATACAAAATCATATCCATAATGTTCAATAAGACGATAACAGCAAGAAATTCAATACCTGGATACTTTCCACCTAGCCTAAGAAACAAACACCACATGAATTTTTATAGGTAGATAGGTGGTTTCTTTTCATTTTTTTTGTGTGTGTTTGTTTTGTCTTGTTTTAATTCAAAAGTTGAAGACCATTCTATCCCTATTGAATCTCTGGGTTAGAGGACACAGGTTGGGCACCAAAGAATGCACAATTTCTGTTGTCATAAAATACTGATTTTTTTTTCATCTGTCAATCCATCCATCTACCCACCCACCCATCTATGAATTCTTTCTTCCCTTCATTCACTAATTTTTCTCATCTTGTAATTCCTAAGTGCCCCAACATAATTTTACACATTGTGCCAGACCCTAAGACCTTCAGATGACTAAAGTGGACCATCCCTGACCTCCTGGAGCCCCTAGTCTAGAGTACCTGGCAGTTATTCAACGTGTCCAAGCCACAGATCTCCCTGTATGATTACGATTTTCCCTGCATGTGCTCAAAAGCACAACGTCAGAATGTCACAAGAGCCCAGAATAGGGGGGGCCACCTGGACACGCCTCTCAGGCCATGCCATGAGCAGGCACCTAACACCATTTCTGATTGCAGCTTCTAATCTCTTCTTGTTTGCTGGGGGCGGGGGGGGGGATGGGAACAGATGTCTAGCTTCTCCCATCCACTGTGAAGATTTATTTAGTAGTATTATTTTTAAGCAGCTTTTCAAAGGCAGGATTAAGGTCTCTCAGGAGAACCCAGCCAGCAGCTTGCTCCCAAATCCCAGGTCACAGCAGCCACATTCCAAGCACAAAGCACCTCTCCTCCTCTGCAAAGACTTGATACTGATTAGGGTTCTCAGACTTGGGCTCCTCTCCATCTGTGACACAGCTAGAGCAGACCTTGCATCAGCTGCTCCTTGAACCCTGCTCCTTTGGCCCTCTGGCCCCGTAATTTCAGAGAGATGAAGATGTCTTCACAGGCTTGGTGGGCCCAAGCTTTCGGCACGACTGACTCAACCTTTTTTTGCACAAGCAGGCTAGCCTTCTGGAAGGAACGATATCACCCACCTGATGAGGACTTTAGGGTATCCATGGGAATCAGATCTTCCCATATAGTTCTAAAGAGAAATAAATGCATTGTGTGGTGTTAGCATGCCACATAGCCCACATTGTGGGCTGCACAAGGTCAGGCAGGACTTTATCTGCCTTTTCGCTATTTTATCTCCACTGTCTTAAACAAAGTAGGGCATAGAGCAGACACTCAAGGTAAGAAAGATGTCAAACATGTGATCCATGAGCAGATGTCAATATCCACCAGCTTTCTTAAAACTCAGCATTTTATCAAAAGGAAAAGCCACCAAGACTCCAAGACCCTACCCACCACTCCAACTCTGAGATGTTGTCACCATTGCAATAAAACTAATGAGTGAAGAGAAGCTTTTCAACAGAAATTTGCTGTGTTCAGATCCTGGATCTCCTGCTCAGGGGTGAATTGAGGTTGAGTGACATCACTTCCTAGTGACCATGGGAAGGTATCATTTCAAGTCTCTCAGCTTTCCTTTTCTGAGTCAAAGGCCGGAGGCACGGTGCACAGTTCTCATCCTCGGCTGGCAGGTCCTTGCATGGGGATTCTGAGTTTCCTACTAATCCCTCATCTACTGCACTTGCTGCATCCCCTCCCTCTTTTTAGCATCATAAAAACTGCAGAATCTTGCAGACCTGCCCCAAGTCTTTACTCATAAAAGTGTATTGATAGCTCAGTTTCTCCCTAGGATAGCCAGGTCTCTTGGAGACCTTTCTATTTGTCTCTTTATTTATTTAGGTACCAGGGTTTGAACCCAGGGGTACGTAACCACTGAGCCACACCCCCAGCCCATTTTTAGTTTATATATATATATATATATATATATATATATATATATAATTTATATATATAATTTATATATAATATATAATTTATATATATTATATATATAATATATATAATTTTGAGATAGAATCTCACTAAGTTGCTGAGAGGCTGGCTTTGAACTTAAGATCCTCCTGCCTCTGCCTCCTGAGCTCCTTGGATTACAGGTGTGCATCACCATACCCCCGTGCTTGGTGTTTCTTAAGGATGGGTTTCAGGAAGGGAATCTTACTGCCCCATGAGTCAGGGGTTCATCTGAGGATCTACTGACTCTTTTAAGTTCTTCCCCACTTCAGAGATGCCCATATTCCAATTTTATCTGCAGTTTAAGGGGTTCCCACATTCCCTGAAACCACTCGCAACCCCCAAAGTCGCACTGCAGTCTGTTGCTAGCAGCTGAAGATCAGAGAGCAACTCAGGATGGCCTGAATGTGGGCGCGGCTCCAGTCCCTTGGATTGCAGGTACCAACCAGGCTGTATCCCCATCCTGGGCTTCCTTGCTGACACAATGTATCCAGGGCTCTTCCTCCCTCAAATATACACCAACTGGGTGTTCAGGAGATGAGGGAGGATAACATGGAGCGTGGAAGTGAGGAAGTGTCCTGAACCCTGAAGAACCACATTAGGTACATTCAGGAACTAGCCACCCCGAGAGGGGAGCCTGACACCCCGACCCTGCCCTGGGCTTGGCCTTGATCATCCCTTAGATTCTTTTTGTTTATTTGTTTGTAGCTTTTAGAAATGAAAATCAACAAACACAACAATTTGGGTGGAACACAGGCCCAGATTCATAACCCCCCCCACCCCACCCCCCGTCCCAGTGACTCTGGGAGAGAATCCTTCCATCAAAACCGTGGTACACGCACATGGTGGCTGAGGCTCAGATCCAGATTGGGGAGTTGTCACTTAATTTTGGAGGGGACTCTATGGCTTTTCAGGAAACAACAGAAAGATGAAACTCCTGTTGGTCCACTAAACAGCCTGAATAGGGCAGAATGCCTCGAGGTTGCCAGGGAACACGGAGACAAATGTGCTTTGTGAAATTCATCCGCCACATCAGGTCCTGTCCGTCCGGCCATTGTTGGCTAAATTCAATGCCTCACTTGTAACTCTCATTTTTCATATGGCTAGAAAAGAACCTACAGTCTCTGTCGTGTCTTGTGAAGGGGCTGCAAATGGTACAGGTCTGAAGAAATGGAATAGTCCATTTTTAGGTTCTGTAGACCAGGCTACATGGCAGAGGTCTACAGAGTGAATAAAGAAATGAATAGACCAAGGCTGGTGGAAGGAAAGAAGGAAGGGAGGAAGGGAGGAAGGGAGGAAAACCAATTCATTTCTAAGAAAAATACTTAGTAAACTAAGGAGACAAACCTCTGCTGTCTCTTAAGTTTAAATATAAAATATACTATTTCCAAATTAAAGCTTCAGATTAGAGTTTTGCTGTTCAGCACAATAAATCATGGAAAATAATGTTCCACCGGGTAAAATCACCATGTTTACCCAGCTCAAAACATGGTAGAGTGAACAATTTTTCTATAGATAGGACTCGTCTGGGTAGATGGAGTGGATAATTACATTTCATTCTCTCTCCCCCACACCTACCCATTTGTTTTTCTTTAATTTTGTCTTAATTACACAGAAAATTAAGAAGAAAGTACAGTCCCTAGGTTCTTGAAACATCTAGACGATGATGGATACTCAGTGTGACTTTAAAAGGGATTCCCAAATTATTTATGTGGCTCAGGGTGGAAGGGTTTCCATGGGACCTGGCTCTGTAGAGATTCTCCTGGATGGCACTTGGGTACCCCCATTTTCCTTCTCTATCAGAGAACATGAGGGGAAGTTACAGTGAATGGAAGCTTTGTTAGCTAGGTGGGGCACCTGAAGAGGTGAGGATCGTCTCTCAGTTGATGGAGCCGGGAGGTGACTTGGAGTTTCTCTACCCTCCTGCAGAGTTGGTGGAGGAGGGGATAATTCCAAAGCAAGGACATGGGGAAACCGCTCAGGGCCTTCTTGTATCCTCCAAGTCAGAAAGATGGTGGGCAATTTCACCAGCTGCATCACTGATGCCATCCGTCCTGCCCTGAGTACCATGTTGTCACTATACTGCAAGGGACAGTGACAACTGCAGTAGCTAGGCTCTTGATGGCTCAATACACCACTTCATTCAACTCATGGGGTAACTTTATCCCTAATTTAGCATCTGAGGCAGCAAACAGCTCATTTGAGCTCACACAACTTACAAAGTGGAAGAGCCGGTCTTCAGATGCAGGTCATCTATCTGTTTCCAAAAAATGGTGCTGTTCACATGAATAGAAGAAAAACCATGGGTATCCATTGCATTCCTGGGGAGATGAGACCTAAAAAAGGCAACGACTCAGGGTCCTAGGGAGACCCCATCATAAAAGTCCCTGGAACCATGGACCTCCAAGCCCTGAGATGGAGGTAGGAGTGCACACTCTCGCCACTTGTGGGCCTCACCACTAGCATGACTGGTTCAGGGACTGGGGGTCTTCCAACAAAATGCCCAGATAGGGAAGCCAAGCAAATTTCAGAGGTTATATAACAAACAAAAATATTCCTTCTCCTTTCACTTAAATATCACAGGAAACCGGAAAGGATTCAGCCTCTGCCTTGGCCCCAGGATGCAATGGTTCCCCCAGCAAAGGCCAACCTAAGTGCACAGAGAAACGAATCCACTAACATGACAGCCTTCTCCAACAGGACAAATTTCTTTTTTCCCAGCTATAAAAAGAGACTATAGCATATGAAATCTGCCTCATCTCACAGCCTCAGTTAACCTATGTGGTCACCAGACCCAAAAAGAAAAAAAAAAAAGTTTCCTTAAATATGGCTTGGCCATCTACTGTGCAGAGAGCCTCTTCTCCCCGCAACGGAACATGACTACTTTTTTTTTTCTTTTTGCAGCTTTAGAAAAATAGATAATTACTTCAGTTAATTTCAGCAAAACAGTTCAAACTCATCAGGGCTGAACAAGTATAATTTACTGCTCCTTCTGACTTATTGTTGTGACTAGATGTGGATTGATGATTAAAGTGGTAAACAGTAACATTTTTGCAAAATGGCTGACTCGGCTGCCAGTGTGTCAGAGGGAGACACCTGCCCCCATGGCTGTGCCGCGATTGTGGCTGTGCCCAGGCTGTCAACAAAGAATATAAGTATTTGACAAGGTGTTATCTAATTGTGTTTTTAAAAGCCGCGATACATACATCTTTTAATGTGTCACTTGGAGCAGCCGGAGAAATTTCTTTTATTACAAAGTACAAAGGAAAAATGAATGCCTTGCAGTTTCATTCCCCCCACCCCTTCTCTCTCTCTCTCTCTCTCTCTCTCTCTCTCTCTCTCTCTCTCTCTCTCCTCTCTCTCTCTCTCCCCTCTTTTTTTTCCTCCTCCTTTTCTTTTCCGGGCTCTGCCCTTTTGCCATCGTTTATTGGAATATATTTTTGATTTTTAGTCAATTTGGCTTTTATTTAAATGGTTGCCCAAAATAGCTCAGCTGCAGTAAGTCTATAAGAAGAAAGAACAGGATGTCCCATGGACCATCTTCCCTTTGGTCCACGGTCACAGAAGAGCAAAGATCTTCTCGGATGCTGTAAGCCCTAAAGCGAGGGGCCCATGGGGCTTCCTCTGGATGTGTCTTCTTGATCTTTTCATTCCCTGGGTCTCCAAGGCTTGCTCTCTCCTGCCTTCCTCTCCCCAGCCTGATGCTCACTAAGGCTCAGTCCAGAGAACCGGAAGCCGGAAGAAGATGCCTCCTCCCTCCAAGAAACATGGGCAGAGGGGAGCAGGAGAACCTCAAGGAGTTGGTTGGCTAGAGGCCTGAGCACACCCAGCTAGAAAACCATGCAAGCTGAAGGTCCCCTGCAGAGTTGAGATATTTAAAAAAGATCTTAAGATTCTCCCCCAGGAAAAGTGCTTAGAGAAGGCAGATGGCGACTTGGGTGGAGAAGGTCAGAGGCACAAGGAACCACAGTCCATCAGGAGCAGCGAGTTTCTTCCTGGTCACCACTTTCTGAGGGGTGGAAGGAGGGAGGGCAATAGGGCAGAGCCCAGTCCCTCCTCTGCCCCTGGAGAAACTGAGGTCTCAGTTCATACAGTCAGAAAGTAGAAGCCCAGCCTGGGAGTCAGACTAACTAAGCTGTGGCTGGACAGGCCTGCCTTCATTGGTCTCCTAGCTGTGGCACCTTGGTCCCCACTTTGAGACTCCTTCTGGGCTGTGTCCTGCTACACTGCCCTGTGCCCTGGGTCCCTCCTGTCCAAACAGGAAGCATCTGAGAGGGAGGACACACTTCCTGGAAGATCTAAGCTGGAAGGGAGAGACTGAGCACACAGGCATGGCTCCTCTGTGGGGGACTTTGGGCTGCTATGGGGGGGGGACAGGTTCCTGGGGGAGGAAGGGGTGTCTGGAATCCCAGCCCTCATATCCACGTCCAGTCCTCCTCCATTGGTCCTCGGAGCCAGCCTGACTCCAACATTGACTTTGGTTTTCACTGAATCAACTACAGATTCTGCAGAGTGGTTTCTGTCTTATAGGAGATGGGACAGGGGGGCGGGGAATGAGGACAGGAGGAAGCAGGGCAGGCCAGCTCTATGCCACCAGCGAGGGAAGCAGGACCCCCACCCCCAGCCAGGAAGCCACCAGGGGCATCCCTGCCTCCCTTCAACAGGCTCTACCGGGGCATGCTGGGGACAAGGGCCTAATGATCTGGTCAAAGCAGCTATTCAATCTGTCATAGTCGACGTCATGTGGAGAGTAAAGCAATTTGTTCGCAGCTATGCAAAGAAGGCAGTGGTGGTGAGTGAAGGAGGTGGGAGAGAGGAGGTCGGCAGGCCACGGTTTTTACCTGGAAGTGGGGACAGACTGAAAAGCAAGGAACAGGAGGGAGAACCTGCATCCATGGCCTGGAAGGCCACCCCCGCCAGTCTGGGGCCGATCCTGCTTCTTGCAGGGGCCTCTCCAAGAAGTACCCAGAGGTGCCTGTGGAGCCCCTGGCTGCTGGCCGGGTGTGGATGCTGGGAGGCTGGGTCCCACGTTGCTGGGCTTGGTGACTGTGATAGGCAAAGGAGATCTGAGGCAAGCCGTTCTCTGAGCACCCTCAGTGTTGAACGCCTATTGATTGCTCTTCCTGGGGAACACGGAAAAGTCTCTAGATCATTCATTGAACTCTGGTGTTTGGTTTGGTTTTTTGTTGATGTTTTTAGTGTGTGTGTGTGTGTGTGTGTGTGCACGTGCAGTACAATGTAGTTCATCACAGTTCCAGGAAAGACACTATAGGTGACACAGATATAGCTGATATGAATGAGAGGGTGATAGTGAGCTAAAGGGACAGAGGTCAGACTCTGGGAGGCTGGCTTCTCTCCAGGCACAGTTGATGCTATCATTAAGTCTAGCCTTTTTCTCCTCCTCCTCCTCCTCTTCTTCCTCCTCCTCCTGCTCTATGTGGCTGTACCTTGAAAGTTTCACTCTATCCAATTACTTAATTTCATCCCTTCTCTGAAGACCAGCCAGGTTGGCAGGCCCCAGGTCTCAAGACCAAGGAGAAAGGCTTGATGTCTCAGAGGTCACTGCAAGTTGGGTAGATGATGGCCAGCTCTGGTACTGATAGCCTTTCTCCCATGTTAGGGTTCTCATGTGCCAAATAGGGGTTGGGGCATGGAGGCATGGGGGGGAAACCCAGAACAGCAAGATGACATGGCTCTCTTTACCAGGTGGGGTCAGAGCCAAGGTTGACTTTTGCCAAAGACTAGAAGGATTTTTGCTTTGCCAAAGAGTCGCCACAGGGTTTGCCCTGCCTGTCTGCCTGTCTTTTTAGGAAATGCTCCGTTTTAGAAAATGGAAGTCATTTATGAGAGATGAGCCTGTGGGATGCTGGCCAAGGATGGCCAGTCTGTTGCAGCATCACAAGAGTTTGCTGGACCAAATGCACAGAAGGTTTGAGGTACCTGCCCCAAATCTCTCCCCATATGGAATACTGGGTGATTCAACATGGAGTTCTCCTCAAATCAGCACCAGGATGATCCTTCCTTGTTACTCAAGTCCAAGGACCTACTGTCTTAGGATATAGGGAGCTTTCCTGGAGTCTCGGGAATACTCCAAACTGGAACCCAGGAAATCTGAGACTGGCCTGCGATTGGATCTGAAAACAATAAAGAGAAACCAAAAGTCGAGAAAGAGAAGGAAACCATACAGAGGGAGGGACCACTGTTTCATTTGGAGAACAGGCCCCAGCCCCACATTGTTAGATGCAGGTATTTGTGACCAGTTTGAGGCAGTATGGTTTTCTAACAGCATCTTCTCTCTGATCCACCGGGCTGTAGTTATAAATACTTGGTAGAGTTTGCATGAAAGATCTTTTTTACAGAAGGTTTAATGAAGGGTTCTGCTCTAGATACATGGAAGAGATGCTGAACCCGACGATGGCTTGTAAATGGTATGAATGTGAAAACCCTCAGCAAATAATAAACGCATTTCAAGCTTTATACCTGTTTATTTCACACTTTCTTTAATATACCAATTATTCATGTAACACCTAACTGAGAAATGTGTTATATCTAGCAATCACTTATAAGAATTTGCTAAACAGTAGCACAACGGATATGTCCATCACCCAATCACTTATCATCCTTCTATAACCATGAACTTGCTGGCAAATGGGGGGTAAAGTTGATTTAATCTTTGGGTTTAGAAAAAAAAAAACAAACTCAGAAGATATTTGTGATTATGAGACATTTGCTTTTCATTTCCACAGCCAGTTAGGATTCACAAACATGAAAATCCATTATGGAATGGTGTATAAAGTGTGACCGCATCTTGTTCAGTCAATTAGTGAGCTGAGCTTGAGTGTGCTGCTTATCTGAAAATCTGCATCTTTAGTCCTGACAAAGGTAAAGAAGATATTCAGAGAAGGGGGCAGGGTCATAGAAGGCCTTGGTTCATCCAGCCATATTTTACATCCGGTTATCTACCTGCCTGACCTATTTTCATTCCACATCCTATGAAATGGGTCCAGCAAAGGAATACGATCAAATAAGTTGGCAGAAGACGATTAGATGGAAAAATCCCTCTGCTTTCCTGGAGCATTGGCGCCGCTTGATTTAAACATCTCCCCGTATTCTACTACTTGAAATCCTTTGTGCCACTTTGACACCTTTATGCAACACCAATGGATAATTTATCCCAAAACGGATGCTATTTTTGCTTTGCAAGAATTTGATGCATAGTGACTTGTGCATGGAAATTACCCCGCACATCTGTATTCTGATTATGATATTTAGTGCAAGGGTCATGAATAATAATATTGCTAAATATGCTTATTGCCATCTATAAATAAAGGTTATCACACCAGAGAAGGTTTTGTTTTGGAGTGGCAGAACAAGGCAGGTTAGTTGCAAGACAATAGAGCTTTAATTTTAATATGAAAATAAATACTTAAATTTATAAATATTCAAATGATTTCCAAAGTGTAGGAGAAATGCTTCCATACCTGCTCAGCAAGTGAGGACTAAACTCTCCAAACTTGGCTGAGAAAGTTTTCCAAGGCCACCTTCTTCATGTTGAAAAGAAATTCTCAAGGGCAGAGCCCCTCTCCAAGGGATGTGTTTCTCCTATATGTTAATAGAATTACAGTTTGTGATTGAAAGCCCAGTGCAGACTGTTGTTTCTCCTTGAGCTGCTTCAGCAACCTGTCCAAGGTGGTTGTGAATCAGACAGAAGAGATTCTCTGGAATTGTTAGAAGAGATTCTCTGGAATCGTTGAACAAGGTGCCTGAGGGAGGTTAGAGGTTATGGAAGAGAGGTAGTAGCAAGTAGAAAATGTGGGCAGCAAGAACACCTGCAGGCCCTTACCCTGACATCTCCTGCATGCCCACTGCCTTTGCAAAAGGAAGGGCCATTTTACCTCTGGTGGCATCTGCTTCTGATCTGAATTTTTTCCTCCAAATGAGTGAGCAACATTTATCTTTGTCCCCCCTACCACCACCGCCATTGAATTATCAGTGTCTAATTGGTACCCATTCATCTGCTCGGGAAGTATCTCCCATTTATTCACACCTGGATCCTGTGTGGGGCCATACGGCTCAGGATGCATGAGATTTTCTTGGTCTTCCCCCCTTTTTCTATAGGCACCCTTTGCCACTTGCCAGCTTTCCCTCATACGGCTAGACATCAAAGAACTGTGCTGGATAAGCAAGTTATACGAACTGACTTATTAAGAACAGCAGAATTAGGAGGGTCATTTGGCACAATCATGTCCAAAGTCTTTGCTCTTTTGCGATGGGCCCAAGAGTAAAAAGGGCCTGGAAAGGTACTGGTACAGTGAAGTCCATGTCTTGACCCCTCTGGGGCTGAAATGTCAGGGAGAAAGAGGAGTGTTCATGTCTCCCTATGCAAGCAGATTGTGGACTTCAGTCCAAGCTGATAGAACATGGGGGAAAAGGAGAGTCCAAAATCTACTATAGGAAGGCTCTGACCTTCCCAAAACCAACGGCAAAGCAAAAGCTTTGACAGTCAAGAAAGCCATGCTGAAAGTCATTAAAGCCATAAAGAGATTTGCATGTCACCCACTTTCTTTTGCCCAGGACACCAGGGACCAAGTACCCTGGGAACAGGCAGTAAAGAAGAGAGAAAGACAGCACTGGGGTTGTGGCTCAGTGGTAGCACACTCGTCTGGCACGTGTGAGGCACTGGGTTGGATCCTCAGCACCACATAAAAATAAATAAACAGACAAACAAATACATAAAGGTAGCGTGTCCATCAACAACTAAAAAAAAAAATAAATGAAAGAAAGAAGAGAGAAAGATGGATGTGAAGCCACAGTCCAACACCTCTCCACCATGGATCAGCCATAATGAGAGCACAGCAGCACCCTGGTGTCCACCGAGGCCAGCAAGGCCCACACGCATCAGATCAAAGAGCCGCGGGGGAACTCCATGGCACGGGCAGGACCAAAGTCTCCAGTGTCCCGGCCTAATGGAGAGGAGGTACAGGTTTGAGTCTCCTGGCCCCATCACACTTTGGGAGTCACCAAGAAAAGGGAGTCACCTGGATGGAATCCAAGAGCTGATTTTAATTAAAATCAACTTTTTATCACCTTAAAAGAAGACTTTGGGGGCAGATGATAATAGTGTCCCATCCAAAGTCCTCTCTACAGGCATCTCTATGCACCAAAGGCTGAGAGTTTTGTTCTGAAGGCATTTCTATGGACAGGAAAATGTGCTCACCTATGTGCAGGGCAGAGCAGAAGTGCCAGAAGGTTGATCCATCTGGGAGCAACCATAAGCCTATGATGGATGGAGAGTTGGAGGGTACATGCCCCAGCTTTCTTGCAGCTAGATGGTGATAACTCTGAGGCAAGTTCAACATTTTCTCCTGGCTTTCTCAGGAGAATGGAATCCCAGTTGCCCACAATATCTGGCTTGGTGATATATCCTCTGTGGATTCCAGTCCTTTCTTTGACTCACAACCCTCCCAACCCCAAACTTGTTCTTCCTGAACAAGTAAGCCATTTGCACTTGATTCTCAGATATCCATAACCTGGGGACCACCCCTAGAAGGAGGTGGTTAGTATGAGAACTAGTTCTTCCAACAGCATCCATAGTCAAACAAAACGTGGCTTATAGGTGGACCCCTCAAGTTCATGGCTCAAAGCAACCTCTTTAATTGCCGTCTCCAGCAGCAAGAGTCAACACCACTGCCCTTCTGGGTTTGCAAGAGCAACCACCTGGGAACCAGCAGGGTCCTCAGATTGACACAGAGCCCCTGTCTCCAGGTAGATGCAGCCACTACAAAGAGAGCTCCACACCGTCTCCCAGGCTCCTCCCAGGTTGGAAGGTGGTCATCAAAAGGGGATCTCTTCCTATTCTGAACTTCAATCTCACGTCTTCCAGCTTTCCAGGAGATTCTTCAGCGTATCCAAAGACCCCCACCCTTCACCAACACACCATCCCAGCAGCTTGATGAACAGCCTGCTCTTCTGGCCACACCTCGTATCACAGTGTTCCCAAACTCTGCTTGTCTTCCTAATGCCTCTGTGACTCTGGCCATAATCTCATATTACCTGTACAATTATTTCCTTACTTAAAAAAAAAAACAGCTCTTTTTACTTTTTAATAAATTTATTCTGAAAGAAAGCTTTATATCAGAACCATAAGTGGAAACCCAGTACTACTTGACATAATTAGAAAATAGTCACACTAATGAAACAATGAAAACAGGAGAGTGTTATTAAATTCCAGCCAGAATCAACTGCCTGAAAAGGCTCTGGGCCTAAGACCTTCTCCCTCTGGGTTAAAAACTGTGATTAGCAAGTGTTGGAGAGGTGTTAAAGACAGAGCAGCACCGAACTGATATTTCCTTTTTAGTTTTAGTCAAAAAGACCAGAAGAGAATGAGAGAGAGGATGCATTTCCCATGTTTCCATGGGCAGTGGATCCTAGGTGAACGGCATGTGCCCCACATTGGAAAACTGTCACCTCATGCGATTCTACACCTAGCATCCTCTTGCTTCTTTTCTTCAGCTGACCCCCCATTCTATCAATCTCTTCCTCAAATGGGGTATTGGGACTGCACCAATAATACCTTGGTCCTGTCACTGACCAGAGCGAAGAGAACACACTCAGCTTTTACTGACGCAGTCGGGACCACATCAGTATCTGAACAGGACCTGTGCTCCGGGGCTGCACCCCATCCTGTGGTGATGCCCATGATCCGGCGTGAGAGCACCCTGCTCATTCTGCAAAAGTGCTGCTCTCTGCTAGGACAGCCCCAGACTGCAGCATTCCATTCGCTGGTAAAGATCGGTTCCTAAGCAATTTGACCTCCAGCCCAGCAGGTGCATCTGCAATTCAAGGCACAGCTGCCGCCTGAGGGAGCTCCCCGGGAAGCCACATGTTGCTACTGGATGAAGATTGAGTGCACTTTGCAGCTGGGGCCTGTGAGATCTACTAGGACTCCCACAGGAGGAAGCAGAGTGCCACAAGTAGAAAGGCCACATGGCAAAACCACACCTGCATCCACCAAATGCAATAAGTTAGTAAACATAAGTGGCTTTCTAATGCTCCAATTACAGAAGCCTCTCCAAGTTAACCTTGTGAACCTCAGAGTTAGCACTGCTGAAGGCTGCAAATTTAATGGGGAATAAGCAGGTCAGGAAGGGTTTGCACACAAGCAGACTCTAGGCTTCTCCCCAGCCCTGACCCCGTTAGCAGCACAAACACCAAGCACCGCTCCCACAGGCCTTCCTCTGTGGGTGCATTGTCCCTTAGAAGGCTGCCACCTAAAACATGACATGAGCAATGAGTTCGGGGAATGAGCTCTTTGGGTGACCAGGCTGAAGATCAATAGCTCAGTTGAAAATAAAGGGTGTGAGTGACTGTCTGCAGAAGGGGGCTTCCCAGGAGCCTGAGGAGGCCTATCCCACCTGCTGATAAAGGATGCAGATGCCGGCGGCAGCACGGGGAGACCAGCACCTCCAGAGCTTCGGAATGGGTGGTGGAGAACGTGCTTGCCATTCTTGAGAGCTTTGGAGGATGGGAAAGCAAGGCCAACAGATCTTGATTTAGTTGGGGAAAATGCATCCTATCATTTGCTGTTAACTATTAAAGTCATTTCAACCCTTTAGAGAATAGATCTAACAATGGGTAGCTTTGAAGGTTTGATATGTCTTGTAATCCATAGATTATTGAAGCAAATTTCTCTGCTGAGATCTTACTATCAGTACAATTGCATGCATACTCAAAAATTGCGGGGATGGGGAGGAAGAAACAAAGAGAGATTTTTTTTTAAATTGGATTTCTGGATTTCTGCTATGCCTCCATCCAGAAAAGTAGCAATGGTGGCAATGGCTGGTTGATGGTCCAGAAGGATAATGGTATCTTAACTCCCTTCAAATCTTTTCTCAAGATTTGGGTGGACAGGGTTATATTATTTGCATCAATATGTCCTTTGCTCATTCAGGAGTCTTTTTTGGTTGTTGTTAGAGAGTCCCTTATAGGATAAGATAAAGTGGGCAATAACCGTGTGCTGATTTATATCATTGTGAATCATTTTTTCCATACTTTAAATTAATTTTAATTGAATCTCATCCTCTTGACTTTCATTTACTTTTAAATGAGTTTCGGTTGTAGAGTTAGAATGCAACTGACTCTGGGAGTTGACAAGTTTTAGTGTTTTGATCATAGATTATTATATAATGTTGACAAATGTTTCTTGGACTACAATACTGCATATTAAATACTATACGATACTCGCGCTACTCTCAATCCACACAATATTTCACAGGTAGGCAAAAAGCAGGCTAACTGTGTTAAAAATGTAATTAATTTCCAGAGGGTACAACTGCTTCAAGAGGGGATAGCAAATAATTTCCTGCCTTGCAACTACCTTCTAAGAAGTTGGCTGGCCGGGAAAGCTTTTTTTTAAAAAATGATATTTGATATTGGAAATGATTCCAAGTGCCAGAAGGAGAAAGGAAAGAAGAAAATGAGGAAGAAAGGAAAGCACACAGTTTACCAGGTTGGTTTTCAAAGGTGCTTTTCCACCAATTCCTCTTCCAGCTACATTGGTCCATTTGGCTCTGAGTTTCCGTGGTGTTCCTCTACAGAAGGTGAGACTTAGGAGCTGGGAAGCTCCCACATGATTGTGGACACTCAATAGAACATGCAGGTAAGATGTTCTTGCCAACTAGTCTATGCCGGTTCCCAATTATGGTGTTACCTTCTTGATACAGCCTGAAGTTACCTGCCAGAACCTCCTCCATCCAGGGACAGAACAAGGAGACGCAGAGGGCACTCAGGTGTCCTGGACTAGGACACAGTCCTGGACCCAGTGCATGTGAGTTTCATTTTTTTTCCCTTATGAAAACCCTGGAGGCAGAGGTGGTTCTGGATGATAAAACACAGTCTTAGATCTTACAACCCACCCAAAGACACATTGCTGTTCAGTGCTAGATCTGGGTTTCTAAGTGGAAGCTCCAGGAGGTCTGTGGTTATTTTGAGGGGGTGTGTAAGGGGTAGGGGATCTTTGTCTGACTGACATATAGAAGCTTAATGTACATTTCTTGAATAAATGAGGAATTTAGGTCAAGCCCTTTCCACATCAGTATGACAAACACTGAAGTTGATGTTTCCAATGTCAATCGGTTTTGCAGACAAATGGGAGAACGTTCTTATGGTCGTCAAGTGGGAGAAAGGCTCTTGTTACCTAGAGTGACAGGAAAGGCTGTGAGGCCTGACGGGCCTTGAATAATGGGTGTGGGTGAGGAGGGAGGCACCCCAAGTGGGATGCATCTCAGGAAAGAGGGGAGAGTGCAGAGGTGACATGAGAAAGGAATGTGTGTCACAGAAGCAGTGAGACAGCTTGGAAGAGGGCTTAAGGCTCCAGATGACTGTTTTGACTCAACACACAAAAGGCTTGGTAACCCCACACCTTAGCATCCCACCCTGAGCCAAAGGACGGTTTCTGTGAGTGAGAGGACTGCTTCCTAAATTTCCAACCCACACTCCCAACGATCGCTAGATCACTAGAGTCAAAACTACAGTTCTTGTGTCTCCATCCATAGCCAAGCTTGTCAAGCCAAGCTCATTAACACTTCCATCCATTCATTCATCATTTTATTTATTATTCTATACTTTCTTGAGGGCCTACTGTGTGCTCAACACTGTGCCATGAACTGACAATACAGTGACTGATGCTGTCATGATGATTCCCCATCCCTCCAAGAGGCTATTACACAGAGCACTGCTTTAAGTTCCCATTAAGCCAGGATTGCCACGTACGAATAATTTCAACATATTTCTTGGGCATTCTCAATGTGTCTAAGACTGGGTCTTTGAGTAGTTATGATCTGAGAGAAAAGGTGGACTCAACAGCAGACGGCAAGGTGAAAAATTTACAAACAAAGATCCAAGTTCTGCAAGGTGCAGATTTGAGAATTGATGAGGAGGTTAACAGGGCAGAAACCTGTAGGGTTTTGGAAGGCTTTTTAGAGAACTGAAAAAGAGTTCATTCTGAAGATTGGGCATGGATTGGCTGAGAGGAGCGAGAGAGCATCCGGGCTAAGTCTCTAGTATCTTTGAATACTCTGAACAGTGCTTTGCATAGATATATTTCCACATGTAGAGATATTCACACACACTTCTATTTAACCAGGAGTAATGTCACACTACAGGGAGAGAAATCGCAATGGCTGGGCCGTCGGGGGAACCACATTTTCACTACACCCAGACTAAACACACAGCACCTTCACCAACAGCTTTCTTACCACTGATCCCTTATCCTCCTGCTGCCAGGGGATTTGAGAGTGTAAATAACACAGAAGCTAAGTGGCATTATCTGCCCAAGTCCCTCAAGGAGCAGTGGAGAGGAAGCCCCTCCGCCTGCTGCTAGCTGCTTGCAGTAGGGTGAGCTCTGCACGCCAGAGCCCAGCCTTGGGGACCAGCCCTGGCCAGCGCCCCAATTTGGAAGTGTGCATCCACTGTCTTGAGCAAGCCCCAGGTGTGGAGTGCCCCTGAGGGTCTGGGCTGGGTTGCAGCAGTGCACCATACACACACACACACACACACACACACACACACACACCCCACAACCATGCCCCTGCCGGATTCCGAGGAAGCCCTTCTACAAATAAGGCACAGCATCTGCGGGCCCCCTTGGCCTTGCTTATGAACTCTCCTCATCTCAAAAGCCTCCCTCCCAGCACTGCAGCTGTGAGGAGTCCTCTATTGGAGTCCTCTGGGGAGGTCAGACTATCCCAGAAAGGGCCAAAGGTGCCGAGTCCCCTTCTCCCTAAACCATCCCTTAGCATGACCCCAGCTTGCTAGGGAACCCCCTCCTGAGACTCCCCGCTTCTGCCTTAGCAAAGCTGCTCAGTGACTGGGGTCTCCTCCCAACAGGTCCTGTGACTAACAATGCTTCTGAGGCCACAGGGATGCCATAGTGCCACCCCTTTCATGTCACAAACAGAGAACCTGATAGAGTTGGAAGCTTTCCCAAGGTCAGTCAAAGAAGGAACTGGTGAGAGAACTCCGATCATCAGCCACAGTAACCAGGGAAACTGCAGTGTGTTTCTGTTGCTTTCGATAGTTTAGCAGCAGCATCTCCTCCTGATCATGACCCCTGGGCAGCAGGTGTCCCAGACAGCTTGGGCTCCCTCCCTTTTATTTGGGGGATGAGCTGCCCACTCTGAATGTTTCCCTGCACTAACAGGTTCTGTGGCTTTTCAGCTGCTGGCCAAAGTTTCTGGAAGCAAATAGAGAGTTTTTCCTACCAGGAACACAGCTAAAAGCTGCTTCATTCATGCTAAGACACTTGTCCTCTTTCTATCTCAGTTTGGTCCCTTAGAGAATTCCACTTGGAATCCTGTGACATCCAACTGCCTTGGATTCTTGGGCACCTGTTCTGGGACACAACTTCTTCATTCCTTTATCATCCTGTTTCCAGCCAGAAGAGGTCCTGAAAGTCCTCCTCAGGAGGAATGCAGCCATCATCTGATCTTGGCCACTCTTCCTCTTTCAAGAAAAAAATCATTTCTAGCCAGGCACAGTGGCGCACGCTGTAATCCCAGCGGCTACAAGGCTGAGGCAGGAGTTCAAAGCCAGCCTCAACAAAAGCAAGGCGCTAAGCAACTCAGTGAGATCCTGTCTCTATGTAAAATACAAAATAGGGCTGGGGATGTGGTTCAGTGGTTAAGTACCACTGAGTTCAATCCCCAGTACCTCGCCCCCCCAAAAAATTTCATTAAAGAAAAAATCGTTTCTGAGCCTCAAAGAAAAATCTTCTACTATAGCCAACGACTATAAGTTCATGATGAATATCCAGGCAGGGGGAGTTAGTTTGAACTTATCAGTTGGTTATTGCTTCTTTTCCTAAAAAAGCTCTTGTATTCCTATTGGTGGATTTTCTAAGGCCAAGTTCTCTAGGTTCAAGTGGAATCCTGAATTTGTGGGCTTCTAAATAAAGAAGGTTGTTAATGCTTATAATTCCAGAATTTAATACTAAATTCTTCTGGCAAACTATGTATATGTTAAATGGGGCCTAATGGGCTCATACAGATCTTGGAAAATGTTGGGCCAACCTGCGGCACCAGTTGCTCCCTTCCTGTGGACACAGCCTCTGCCCTGCCCCGCCCCCACCCAACCTTCAGGGTTCTGGGCAGGTATTTGTGGGGTTGCTCAGTAGGAAGGGTTTCAAGCAGTCAGGAATTGGGCTTGCCCTGTCTACCCTGGTGGATACCCAGGTGAGAAAAATGCAGGCCCCCTTGGCCTTGCCTATGGACAAAGGAAAAGACACAAAGCCTCCTGGGGTTTGGGGATAAGCAAGGATTCTCTTAAGTCCCCATTTTTTCTGCAAGTCCCTGCAGAGTCATAGTCACCTGAACTCGGAGGGCTTTGATGATGGCTACTTCCCTGCCAGAGCATCTATCAGTGGCTCCTGGGCTCACCCAGTCCTCCTTTGGAGAAGTGGATGAGGGAGTCTTGTTCCCATTCCCGCCTCCCTTGCCCACAGGCTCACATGGGTACCCTGCTCCATAAGCAGAGTGTGCCTTGCTCCCTGCTGCCTCTCAGGCATCTGCCCACAGCTGCCCTAAGGAGACCCACACTTCCCGGGGTCAGATTTCTGATGCCCTGAAAGACATCAGTTCCCATCCATCAGGGACAGGAGGCCCATTCCAGGGACCTGTTGTGTAGACTCTAGTTGTCTTTAGTGCTAGTCCTTTACTGCAATGCAGACCCAGACAGCACAAGGGGGCGTCAGAGCTCAGAGAGGGGTACAGCAGGGAAGGGCTCCTCAGCCAGCTGCTCTCAGTGTCGTCCCCCAGGGGGACTGGAATGCATGGTCTGTCCCAGGAGCCCTGGGTGAGAGACGGTCCTTAGGGCAAGATGGAAGAGAGGAAAGAGAGAAAGGTCAACAAGGAACAAGAGGAAGAGGAAGGGCGGGGATTTTCACACTCAGCAAGTGGCATTGTGGGATCCCAGCCACACACCTTTGGGACTGGAGCAGCCCGGGTCTGTCGAGAAGCTGCAAATCCTTTCAAGACAGCCTTTTAAAAGACAGCCTGCCAGCAGACAGGGGGCCCAGTGGCATCAAAGCAGCAGCTGCAGGAAGGACCTCAGAACGAACGCATCCGAAAAGCCTAACGGAGCATCTCATTGTAGAGGAGCCCTGAGATTGAAGGAATTAAAATAATAACCTGTAAAGCATTTGATCCCGACCTGTCCACACTGCTGTTCCTACTGCGTGACGGGCCCCTCGGGAACTTGGGCATGGAAAGAGACTGATTATGCTTGGGGCTACCGTTTTCATGCTTCTCTTCATTCATGCCCTTTGCTAGTCTCCTGTCATGCTGACTCTGGGCCTACCTGTGTAACTTGGACCAGTGGGACAATAGTTTGCCATATAAGCAGAATCATGTAAAAGTGTTTGTATATTTCTACTTGCTCTCTTGGAAGAGTCTCTGGCATGAGAACTAGCCCAGGCTGTTCTGCTGGAGAATGAGAAAATGCATGGTTCACCAAGACATAGTCCCAGCCAAAACCATTCTAGACCAGTTAGCCCCCAACCAATCCTCTAATGATTGACAGAAGCCTGAGTTAGTCCAGTTAAAGTCAGTTGAGTCTAGCCAGGACCAGCTGACTCAAAGACCTGTGAGAAAACATAAATTGCCATTGTTTTAAACTACTAAGTTATAGGATAATTTGTTACACAGCAGTAGCTAACTGCTACACCTGTAGTGGGAAAAGCATGCTTATTAATCATTCAATCAAGGATAAATCACTTATTTTATCTCTCTAAAATCTTTTGCATAAGGATGTAACTTAGCTAGTGATTTTCTGGATTTGGTCAAAACAACAGCTGTTTTTACCCCCACAACCCTATAGCCAGCAATTCATACCCAATAATAAATAACTAAGTGTCAGAAACAGGGCTAAACCATTCACAGGCATAATCATACTCAGTCAAGTCAGATCCTTACTACAGATGGTCCCCAACTTAACGATTATTTGACTTAGGATTTTTTCAACTATACAGTGATGCAAAAGTACTACACATCTAGTAGAAACCATAAATTTAAATTTTGAATTTTGTTCTTGTCCATGACTAGTACATAAGATGATGTCTTTTCAAGATGCCAGGCAACAGCAGTGAGTCACAACTCCCAATCAGTCATGTGATCACAAAAGACATCACCCAAAACTATACAGTATGCTGTGTTGCCACAACATGCAATAAATTACATGAGCTATTCTACACTCTACCATAAAAGCAGCTTTGCATTATATGGTTTTGCACAAATGTAGGTGATTGTAGGGGTTCCAAGCACACTTAAGCTATGTGAGGCTAAGAAATGGTGGCAGATTAGGTATACAGTAAGTGCATTTTTTTTTAACTAACTCTATCTTCGTCAAGATATCACCCATTGTAGGTTGGGGAAGTTCTGTGAGATGATCCCTCCAAAGCATCTGAAACTCAGCCAAGTTAACAGTAAACAACCCAACCATGGTCACATAGCTACAAGTGGCAGAAATGGAGCCAAATCTCAATTCCAGTTGATATCCAAGCTTGTGCTCTTAAGTGGTGCATCAAGGCATAAACCGAGATAGTCCAGAACCTGGGTAATCCTCTTTTGACAAACTGCAGAGTCTAATAAATGATAAACTAAGCCCCTTCTCAGGAACCAACTTGCACGTGGCGCATGCTGAGTGCTACACACGAGGTAAACAGCATCTGGCTTCTAGTTAGGGTCCCGCACCAGGGAGTGGACAACTTCCCAACCCAGAAATGTCTTGGAGATGCTGCTCTTTCCAAAGCTCAAGAGGTGCATTAACAATCTGTAAAAATCCGGACTTTGCAACCATTCTTCTGCACTAGCAGCGCCCGGCATAAGGAGAGAGCTTGTTCACGCTCATCACCCTCATGCATCAGCAGGATCAGCAGGAAAAAACTGGAATCCAGGCCACATTCCCAATGCTCAGATGTGACCAAGACACATCCAAGAAGCCCAGACTACCCCCAAGAGGCAATCTGAACCAGAAGGCCTGAGGATACTGTCCTAGCCAAGCCAGGCATTCAGCTGGGGCTCAGAATTCCCAGGTCCCTCCATGTGACCCATCTCTTAGGTGACTGAGATGGGTCATAGGTGAAACTCGTGTCTCCATTTCTTGGAGCAGCCCCAGTGTTTAGCTGGCCAACCTCCCCCCCTGGAATCCGAAAGTGACTCGGTTTCTAAAATATCAGGTCTCTAAGTCAGAAGAATGTTTTATAAAAAAAAAAAAAAAATCTGAAATTGACAGACCGATTTTTACAGCTTTCATCCAGAAACCTCTTTGGATTCCACCTCTGAACTTTAAAACAACAATTTTATTTTGAGAGCTGATTTATTCATAAGTAAATAGGATACAGGGTGGGTGAAGTCAAAGAAACCGGGAGGCAGTTATTGGATTTATCAGCACAAAAGCCTCACTGTTGCCGGCAGCGGAGGCTCTCCCGTCCCTGTACCTTTCAAAACTAATATGTAACCATATCTGTTTTAAAAGAGTGATTCATTTTCCTACCATCGCCTGCGAAACTCTCTTCATCCCCACCACAGGAAACTTGAGTCTGATTTTAATGAGCTTCAATTGGAATGTGGCCTTTGAAAAGTAGTGCATTTGAAAAGATGGAACATTAAATTTTGTAATGATGTAAAACATCTTCAATTTTTGACAGGACAATGGTGCTTATTGTACTTTATGAGTCCACTGGCGATTCAAAGGTCACTTTGTATATGACTCCACAGACAGGGGCAGCACTGAATGAAAATTAGGTTACATGTGATCAGCTTTATTATTAATCAGACGAAAATGGATTTTTAACATTTTTCTAATGAGCAACAGAGAAGGAAGAAAATACCAGGAATAAAACTACAGAAGAAGGAGAATGGCCGAGGCTTAAAAAAATGTGCCAGGGCCATATCTAAAAATGGGCTTTAAATCTAAAATACTTAAATACTATCTCAAGGAATAAAATGCGGCCGCATATTTTCATGTCATAAATACATACAAAACGGCTGAAATACCTTCTCTAATTTACTATCTCTGTCCTTTGTTTATAACTAACTAATGAACTGATTTCTCTGCACAGTATATTACCAGGGCCCCCAAGAACACCAGGCTGGGTGAGGTTCTGTCACTATTTCCATGATAAATCCTGTTTTCCAGGGGCGTATAACTCAGCGGTAAATATGTAATTCAGACTAAAACTTGGCATACAAGGCCTCAGCCAGGAAGCAAATTTACACTACAACCACCACTCCACCCCCATTTAATTTTTTAAAGCTTTTCTATGTGGGATATTTTGGCATTGAAGAGATGAGGTATTGAAATAAAGGAGAGAGAAGAAACAATAAATAAATGCGCAAGAGTTGGTGATTTTTTTGTTTTCATTTCTTATTCAACTCATAAAGCTATTTTTCAAGGTACTCCTTGTGAAGTATATCAAAGTGTTTATATATATATATATATATATATAAAAAAAAGACTTCAAATTCCCAACAAATAAAATCTGGCCGCAGAGGTGTATTTGAAGTGCAGCTCCTCTGAAGGAGTCTGTGATCAGGGAAACTGAGGCACAGACATTCAGGCTTGATGGTGGGTAGCCAGGTCCTCTCAGCTGACCATCCACCTGGAAAGAGAGCAACCCCGGGACCAGAGACGGACTAGGATGAATGCGCAGGGTAAGTCACAGCAGGAAGCAGGGGAGAGAGTGAGGATGGTGTGGGCAGCGGTTCTCCCTGCTATGAACACAACCCTGCTGTGTGGCCCAAAGTATCAGATATGAAAAGGATGAGTGTAGACGCTGCTCTGTGAGAGCTCAGCACCACCCACATGCAGCTAGTGGACACCCATTTGTCTCCCCAGAAAGTCAGAGAAGAGGGTGCATAAGAAGACAGAATAAAGAGATTGAAGTTAAACCATGAAACCAGGTCTCCCAACATATCAAGGCCAGTACTAGGGCCTGGGGAAAGGGAAGACCCTGGTCAGACCTGACATAGCAGCGGGGAGAGGAAAGGAAGGAGACCGAGGGGATGCCTGAGCTTCAGCCAACAGAGGGCACACATGCAGGCTCAGGGGGCAATGTCCTATCTGCGGGCCACTTGTCGCGTCACCACTGATACCCCAGGGAGGAGCTGCCATCCTTCCCTCCATCAGAATAGCAGCTTCCCGCTTGGACTCCCACCTTCCCAGTTTGGGCCCCTACCTCCATCAGGCAGCACGGTCCAGATCTTATCTGGACACTTCTCCTCCCTTCCAGAGGCTTCTCATTTCCCTGGTAGAAAAGCCAGGGTCAAGACTGCAGTATGATTTGTGGGCGTGGTTCAAACACAATGCAGACTTCTGGGTGCCTGTCAGACATGATTCAGGATGTCAAGACTGGGCAGTAGAGCATTGCACCAGGTGCAGAGTTCTTCTGGGCATGGGCTTGTGGAACCCTCACCTGCAAAGGTCATGGCTAGAGTCCTGGGGGTGTCCTACAAGGACTCCTCCCTTGTTCTTCATGCGTTCTCTTCCGTGTTCCTCCAGCTGCACAAGCTTTAGGTCCTTGCCGTCCCCCCATCTGGGATGTGCTCCCCGTGTCCTCCTGCTAACTCACTGGCCTCCTTTGAATCTTTGCCTGGATGTCACCTCTCAGACCTCATCTCCGTCTACCCCTTGTAGAGCGGCCGTCTCTGCCCCTGCACTCCCTGAATTCCTTGCTTGCCTCACTTTCCTCTCTCCTCGTCTCCCCCCAACCTTCCTGCTTTTTCATTTGTCTGTTGTCCAACTCTTTCTCCCAGATGAAGCTTAGTGGTGAGAGTCAGGTGGCTTGGGAATCACACATCTGGACCCTTCTCTGTAGAGGAATCCACCAGGGAGCCTTGCCCCTTGCCTCAAACAGTCTCTTCTCCCAGTTTGAGTTCATATTTACCCTGATCCTCTGGCCCCATTGCAAATCCACCCTTATGTATGGAGAATGTTATAAATATTTCTAGAGAGAGAGAGAAAAAAAGCAGCTCTTCCACTTTCCTTCTCAATTTGAGAGCAGATAGGGTGTTTTAAGGTTGCTATAGTTCCTAATTTTACCTTTCAATATAAGGAAACAGATACTGCAGCAGCTAATATGAAAGGTGGGCTAGCCCCTGCCTCCCACGGAGGCCAGAATGGCGTGCTATGCAAATAACAACTACCAGCTGGGAAAAGAAACACTGAAAAAAAGATCCAGAAATAGCTATTCATTTGAAAGCAGTCTGCACAGACAGGAACAGAGATCCTGAAAAGAGAATGGAGCTGCCAGTCTTGGCAATGGTGCCCACTGTGCCCCAGAGTGACAGCGTCTACCATTTTGTCCACCAGGCTGGGAGGTGCAGGAGAGCAGCGGAACCTGAGGCTGACCAAGGTCAGCATGAGATGGGACTTCACAGCCAGCCACAGGCTCGTCTGGGGAGCCGTCATTAGTGGGAGTCCATCTACCTCTCTCCAAGGAAACTCTGATTGCCAAGGGATTGGCCCATATATTCCAGGCAACTCTGTTGGATATGGCCATCAAGAGTCTTGACTGGCTCCAGCTCTCTATCTATTGATACCTAAAAGGAACCCTGGGTAGGTCATCATTCAAAGAATGGACTCTGTCGTGGGCAGTCTCAGTCTGTGGAGAGGAGAGACCCCCATCAAGCAAGCATTGACAATGCCAATGTTTCTCAGGATGCCTCGCCCAAGATCACAGGACTGATTCTCTGAGTTTCTGCATCTCTTCCCACTCTGGAATGGGGTTAGTGTACAAAGATTTCCATCTTGGTGCCTCTCCTAGAACCAGTCATGGTTCAGTGTGGCTATTTGGACTTAGAGGAAGCCCTCACGTCCTGGAATAGGTAGAGATGCCCCAAGACACTAAAAAACAGCCTAGTGTTGGGAGTCAGGCGGGCATCTAGCTGTTCTTTGCACTGACACTAACTAAAAAAAAAATGCAGGTCATTATTTTCTCTTCGAGCTTCAATTTCACCATCTGTAAAATGGGCCAATAGCTCTACTTCCAGCCCTGCTTACCTCTGAGAACCATGGAGAAACTCAAATGAAACAAGATACCTGGGAAAGTCTCAGGAAACACTGGTCATGCGTGCAGTGAGCCACGGGTCCCTCAGAAGCTCTCCATGTTCCCTTCCTTTCCTGTCTCGGGGTCTTTATCTGGCCACCTGCTCTCCTGGAGATAGGCCCCAAATCTCTGTCTGGCTGGCTCCTTGTCATCACTTAGGTCTCTCTCCAATGGTCCCTCCCCTGACCCTCCCTGACCAGCTGGGTCTACACCCCTGACCTTCTCATGTTACTTTCTAGCCTTTCTCCACCTTCCCCACCTTTCTATCACTTCCCACAAGCTGAATCTCTATCAGGCATTTACTGATTATCAGTGTCCCCCACAGAACCTAAGACCCATGAAGGTGACAATGACCTGGACTGCTTTGTTGGTAACCATCTCCCAATCCTGGAACAATTCAATATGTGCTAAATAAATGAACAGATAACCACACTCATCCCCTGGGACCGAATCTTCTCCTTCCTAAAAGCTTTGGAGAAAATGCCTTTTTTTTTTTTTTTATCCTGGAAGAAAGCTGGTGGAGAGGTGAGGCCAGAAGTTGGAGGCAATGGACACCATCGGTCTCTTCAGAGTAGCCCTCCACTCACCCTAAGATCTGCTCCTCGTACCTCCTTTCTACACAACCCACAGTGCTTCCCTCCTTGTGCTTCCATTGCATGATCTGCTCTTAGGACTGGGGTCTGTAATCCTAGTGTGAACAGCAATCTCAGATTCCCCTCTCCCAGGGGTGTGCAAGGATCAGATTCCTTCATACAGAGACGAATAGCCTCAGGAGATAAATTTATTTTTTTTCATAGAAGAGTTTCTCTCAGTTTTTTTTTTTTTTTTTTTTTTTTTTTTTGCAAGTTGCTCCTGATGCTAGCCAGGGATGACTGCAAATCCAAACGCATAGCCCATTTGAGCCAGGGCTGACTCTTACTCTCGCTTCTGTTCCCCTGCAGTCACAGATGCCCCAAAGCTATAGGTAAAAGCCATGAGAACACCTCCCTTGCTTGGGTACAGATCCACCCAGAAGAAGCTGCCCCCCAGAAGGCAAAGTGATGGCCACTTAAGAGGGACCAGCTTGGACCTGGAACACAGCACCCATCCTTGGACACATCTCCGGTTCTAGGACCAAGTTCAAGTCTTCTTCCTGATCTGCCGACTGGGGATGACCTCTAAGATCACGGCTACCTCTGAGAGTCTAAGAATCTTTCATTTCATTCTGGAGGACTGACTCATTGTAGGACTCAATGAATGAGAACAGTCGATCGGGCTTTCTGCTGGGTTGTCAGAGGGGCTGTGGGGGACACTCATACATCTGATGGTACAGGCTTAGGACTCTGGGATGAAGCCAGATATTGGAGTCACACTGACCAGAGGGCTTGGAGAAGCAGAGGGAGGAGGTAGGCATGGAAAAGATGAGAGCAGGACCAGGCCAGCGCCAAGAAGGTCACGTGCACCAGAGACAGGCATTCCATCCCTCTGAGTCTTCAAAGCTATTTCCTCTTTTTTTTTTTTTTTTTTTTTGCTGAGGATGGCTGTGTTACTGCAAGGGGGACACTCTCCCCAAGTTGCCTTTTACACTTTGTTAGAGTGGACACCATCATTCATGATCCTCCCTGAAGAGGGCGTGGCCATCTTCACCCTTCACCATGGACACACCTACCAAGGAGTTGTTTTTTGACCTCATCAAAGCAGACCCTCAAAGTCAGGACACCCTCAACTACTTGATCACTCTCAACTGCCAGAAAGACACACTTCCTCGCACAGAATGACCTGACTGGGGGTTCAGCTTGGGCTGGACTTCCTAGGGACACAGTCCCCAGGCCCTTCTGCCCACTCCCTCTCTCAGGAGCGACTCTTTTTCTTAGGAGAGTGTCTACAGGGTTTCTTAAAGAGGGAAGCATGCTAAGATATAAAACTGAGAGGGGGGGAAAAATGGAAAAATGCAACTGTTAAAAGAGTCTGGCTGCAAAAAAAAACGTCTGCCTGGAACATCTTAGAAGCAGTTAGGCGTGCGGCAGGCCCAGCGTGAAACCCACTTGCACTCCTTTGAGGAGCAGGGGGACAGCTGACCGCTTGTCCGCAGGATGTGTTTTGATAACTCCCAGAAATGAGAGGGTGTTTTATGGGAGGGTAATTGGGCATAATTCCCTTCATGACTTAGAGTCAACAGGCAGCCTCTACAGCTGGCCCTTATTTGGGACCATCAGCCGCAAATGCTATTTTCATGGCCAATTTATTAAAGACTCCCATGTTTTTTTGAGGAGACGTCACGAACACAAAGAGGGGTATATTTATTGATATGTTTAAAACATAGGTTTTTAACTCGATTCCTGCGCCCTTAAAAACAAAGTAAAGAGATAGACAGATACAATTATGTTCTGACTGGCTTCCGCCAGCCTGCCCAATGGGAACGTTTGTATATAGTTCTCAGTGGCGCTGAAATCCGCTTAGGAAAGCAACAAGTCCTTTGTTCTGTTGACAACAGTTATTACAATTAATTCATTTTGTGATTGGTACTTGCGCTGAGTGACAAGGTGTTATTTTACCTCAGTAAAAGTTAAAGTGGTAATACCTACGTGCACAAGAACTTCGAGGGCTTGCTATCACTCAGGGGAGAAGAAAAGGCTGCCTCTGGGCTCCTGCAGAGCCACCCTCGCCACCCCCACCCTCACTTGCTGCTCTGAGCTGGGAGGGATGTGCTCCCGTGCTCAGCTAAAAGTTTCTGCCTCCAAAAAACGGTCACAGAGTTTCCTGAAAAGTTTTACATGGAGGGTTGAGATCCAAAGGTGACAGGATTGGGAGGGAGGGGAGTGTCCAGGGAGCCCATGGAATGACATGAAACTGGAGGACAAGCCTGGTCACTTGCCTGGACATCATTTGTCCAACATGGAATTTCACTCTCACGGGGGAAAGCTAGTTCTACTACTGAGCATTGGGATTTCTCAGCCTTGGCATGATCCACACTTGGGCCTGGGTGATCTTTGCATTGGGTAATCAGTGCACTGGTAACACCCCTGGTCCCTACACATTGGAAGCCAATAGCACTGCCCAGTGCCCCTCCAGACAGTGCTAGAGGTCCCCTGGGGAAGAAAATTGCCCCCTGTTGAGAACCCCTGCTGTATGTAGTCCTCTGAGCTGTTTGTGGAGCTGTAGATGGAAGGTTCCAGAAGCCTCCTCTCACTCCGATCTCATCTCAAGCTCTCTTAGAAGGTGGGCTACCCAGCCAAACCAGAAGCAAAGCTATACAGTAGAGTAGGTCTGGCCAAAGTACCCCAAAAGAAAGGGCACTAGAGGATGACAGACTTTTTGTGCCATCTGAAAACTGTTGGTGATAGAGAAGGAAGAGAGAACTAAAGACCCCAGCCAGGCTGTGTCCATGGAGTCTATCTCAAAGGACACTTTCCCTGGGTATCTCAGACTCCCTTTAGCTAGGATGACCTAAAAAGTCTACTTTCTGGTTATAGGGTCTTTTACCCTCACTAGAATCTTCAAAAAATGTGTAACATAACAAATACCTGAACACAAAAATATATTGAAGAAAACTTATCTGTACTCAGTTTTAGGAATGTCCACAGTTACCCACCAGGCTTCCAGAAATTCTCCTTATCTGAGTGCTCCAGTGGTCTGCCTTCTGGGTCAGCGGTTCCTCCCCTCTGCTCCTGTGTTCCTATTGGCTGGACATTTGCCTTCCTGCTTCACTTCCTTAGCCAGCTACCATGGCCTCTCATCTAGGACGGGGTGCTGACAGGAGCGAGACCTCCCAGTTCTGGGTGAATTGTCTCAGGAAAGACCTGAAAATGTGTTCCTGGAGAGAAAGGAGGTAGAGCAAGGGGGCAGGTGACATGTTCCTGTGACCCGAGCCTCCACCACTTCCTCTGTAAAGTAGTCCTATTGGTTTCCTGCAGCAGACTTCAGTGGCAAAGTCCCAAGTCCTGGCAGGTTTAACGAAGGCCCTGGTGCGTCAGGACTGAGGACCAGTCCTCTCAGCTGCCCAGAGCCCAGCTGAATGGAGCCAGCCAGGCGACATCTTTTTGGATATGTCCAGCTCAGCACAACTGAACCAGCCCTGTACGTCTGCCTTGGAAAGCCATTGATAGGGAGCAACCCTGGAAATCCTCCTGATTTTTTTTTTTATTATTATTAACAGTATTTATCACCTTCTCAAAATCAATTGCATATTTTAAATTAAAACAAATGACTATTTCTAGACTAATCGATACTTGCATCTTTGCCTTTTAACAAGTAAAAAGTTGAGTGTAAAGAAATCCTCATCCTTGCTCTCATCAATTCCATTTTAATATAATTCAATATTTAATAAATATAATCCTCTTTGTGCGGAACAACGTCATAAAAAATGCAAAAGATTACATGGTATCTAAGATCTCGTTAGGTGGAAAATGTTGGGCCCCCCCCTCGCCCCCGCCCATGAACTCCCAGCCCTGATGCCTCTTCCCCCTCTGCTCCTATCAGGAGCTGTTTATTCCTATTAAGTCTAAAAAAAGGGGGTTTATATATTTAATGATTTTTAAAGCCAAAAATGCTACCTACTATCTGCACAATTGCCATTTTATCTCTTTAAACTTCTCTGGCTTGACGTTTTTAAAAGGGCAAAAGCAGAAAACCCTTCTATAATACCTAATTTGTACATCTGCGGTTTCTCTCTGACTAGCACAGGCACCATATGTTTTTAATTATCATAATAGCCCTAAAGAACCTGTTCGGTGGGAAACACATATGATCCTTTTATTACTGGTTTGTAATTTAAACAGTTTTAACAGAAAAGGTCTGGCTATAGGGGAGTGACAGGCTCAAAGGCCTACGATCCCAGCCACCGACCTCGGGAAGCTCAAGTTCAGATCCCACCCACCAAGGGGGACCTCCTTCCCCTGCTTGACAGAGGTAATTGGTCACATGTGAGGCGGCTCTGTGGGACCTTAAAAGACATAATCTGGGATCTCCAGTGACGCTGGGTTTGGGGCAGAGCTTGACACCATGAGAATAAGGTTGATAAATATTATCCCAGTTTGACCTCTGCCGCTGTCGCGGTGGGGGGCTGGGCCTGCAGCAGCCCTGGCCAGCAGGGCTCGCTGGTGCCCTGGGCCACCCACTCTCCACTCCTGCGACTCCTGCGACCTGGACCCCGGGGAACAATTGCAAGGTGAGAGGTCAGGTTTCCTGAGGCCCCCTGGCTGCTCTGAGGGAAGTGGGGGCAGGCGGCAGGCATTTTATTTTGTTGTGTTGTGTTTTGTTTTATTTTGTTTACCTGAGGCTGAGACATAACTGAAATATATATATATAGTTCTAAGAATAAATGATTTGCATCCTGCAAAATGGAAGGACTCTCCAGGCTATGAATGTGTCTTTTATCATTTTTGGAGCAGTGAGGAGGGCACTGAGGTCAGATGGGCAGTCTAGGACCATCTGAATCACAACCTGTTTGCAATTGAAATTTCTGCTGCTTTGAATTGCCCCATCCTCTTCTGGGACCCGGAGTTACAGGTTGGCAAGAGTTGGCTATTTTTATTTACTTGTTGTTGGTTGGTTGGTTAATTTTCCATGCATCTCCAATGAGTAATAAAGGCACAGGAGAGTAACAGCAAGGGACAGGGGCACCAAATGAATGGTCAGAGGTCTCCACCACCCAGCTTTGAATCTCAGCTTCCTCATTTATTTGCTGGTGATCTTGGGTAGGGCAAAGAGCATCCCTGGGCCTCCATATCCTCACATCCAAAGCAAAAATAATGTCATCACTCTTACTTCATGGGATTTATATGAGAATGAAAGGAAAGTATATCGTTTGCATTATCATCTATATGGGACTGAGAATTGGTCCTGACCCTAGCTCACAGTAAGTACTTATTATTTTTAAATAATCTGGGAAGGTGAGAAGGATAATTCAGATGATCAGATCCTGCTGCTAAGGCTGCTGGGGCCATTCCTTGGGCATAGGGTGATTATGGAGGAACAGCAATATTCACCAAGCCAAGATAAGCCAACTAGCTGATATTTTGAATGGAACAAAACCTCTGGGTTCTGGGATTTCTGGGTCACATCTCACAGGCCCCCAGGGTGTGGGACAAGGGCATTAGGAGCCATGTCTGAGGTTTTCCCTCTGCAGTCCAGATGAAGCCTGATTCCACTTCACCGCCATGAAAGTGACTCTTTTCCACCACATCTTGGTTTGCACATCTGTGATATTTTGTGACTTTTATTTTTGTTTGTTTGCTCTTGGTCAGAACCTGATATTGAAAATGCAATATACTCGACAAGTGGGATCACATAGTTTTCAATATCAATTTCCATTGTCTATTGAGCCTATGCTATTGCCAGCCCTGGTGCTGGGCAGCCAAAAAGTCTTCTCCCTGACTCTGCAGAGCAGTTATCCTCAGGCCTCATGTGCCCCTAAGTTGAGGTTCAGCTAGGTCCCCTACGATAAGAAGATCATGACTTGAAGATTGGGGAGAATTTTCCGCAAAGTAGAAAAATCACTGGATACGAGTCACCTAACTTCTCTTGGACTCTATTTTCTCACTTATAAAATGGATCTGGTCACCGATGAGATGAGTTTGGTAATGCAGGGGTGGCTGGGAACCTAAAAGGGCTGGAGGACCTGCTGACTTCCAGGACTGTGCACCAAGATGGGCCAGTACTAGGGTGGCCCTGCTGCCTCCAGAGCTAGGTCACCAGCAGGTTTGGTATCAGGGTGAGTCCTCCCACCCCACCTCATCTTTGCTCCTCTTGTCAAAGTTCCCTCCCTGGGCCAGTCCATGGGACAGGCATTCATTTGGCCAATACTACCCTCGAAGAAGGAGGGAAGGAGTTGAAGCCCCGGTCTGGCTCCCCCAGTGACCCCAGAATAGTCAGAGGAAGCCCTCTAGTAAGTTAAAAAAAGAGAGAGAGGAAGAGAGAGAGGAAGCCACACAGCCCCCACCTCAGAAGGGTTGCTCTTTCCCTTTGGCAAGAAGAGGACCAGATGGCCACCCTCATTTGAGATGTCAGCGGTGACCTCTCAAGTCGACACATAGCACGCGCATCTTAATCAGAGTGAATCCTTCCTGTCCTGGACAAGGCGATGGCATGGACCCGCCCCTCAAGGAAACCAACCTTCCTAATCACAGGCTGCTTGGAGGGGCCGGGAGGACCATAGCCCCTGCCTGGCCCTGCAGCCAGCAGTGACCACCCCTGCCCGCCCAGTGCCAGCCGCTGAAACGAAGGCGCCTCCAAGTTTCCAATCCTAGGAATAATAACGCACATTACTTCCATCCCATCTGCACCCAGTGAAGATAGAGCAGCGAAAAGAGCATAAAACACAAAGTTCCCACAGACAACATCTGTCTTAGTGCAAACAATGGACCATTATCTTGTAAATAATTCTGATTAAGCTGCAGCATTTCCTCCTGAAACTAGCACTGGGGAGCAGAGGGGGAGGGAGGAGGGTGCAGCTGGAGCTCCAGGCCAAGGCCACCAGGTGCTGCACTGGGGATCCTCATCCGACCCTCCCTGCGCCTGCCTCCCCAGCATCCTTACCTGGAACTACTGTGCCCACTGCTCCCCAGCCCCCCACCAGTAGGAGGCTCCCACCAGACCAACACCCTGACACCCAGGCTGCTTCCTCTTCTTTCCCCTGGGTTGGCTCCTCCCGACCCCATCCTCTTTGACCCTCCCCCCATGCCTCTCCTCCCCCCCCTCTCTATTTACTTCTTTGGCTCTCATTTTCTGACCCTCTTGGGCCTGGCTTCCTTTATAGTTCTCTTTCCCTCCTCTCTATCCCTCACCCCAAGCCACTGGGGCTGAGTCACCCCAACAAACTGGGAGCAGTGTCCAGCCTGTGGACTTCAAGGCTTTCAGACCCCAAAATGTTCTTGGCCATCTCTTTAGGGGCCGTCAGTCAGTCCTGGGACCCACTAATGTCTTCTTCCTAACTTCCGCAGGGCATCCCTACCAGCCCCCAAACACAAGTCCTTTTCCCCTGTGTCCTCCAGCGCGGTGAGGGCTGTCACCCACCTCATGCAGGGTCTCCTGTTGAAAACTGGGGACTTCACAGAAACCAACCCCAATAT
Organism: Urocitellus parryii; assembly: GCF_045843805.1. Taxonomy (NCBI): domain Eukaryota; kingdom Metazoa; phylum Chordata; class Mammalia; order Rodentia; family Sciuridae; genus Urocitellus; species Urocitellus parryii. The sequence goes on from NC_135545.1 coordinate 20,548,354, forward strand.
TATGGAAATTCGGGTGTTTAACCTTTTTTAAGGTAGGGGCCCATCACCCACTTGGCAAGGACATTTACCCCAAAGGCCTCAAGAACCCCTAACGGTTTAAAATCAAACAATTGGCCCAAGTATGATTTAGAAAAGACAGACACTTCAAGCCCGAAGTTTTAATGTAAGGCAAAAGCCACACTGGTACAAGAACCTTGTTCTCACTGGTTGATCAGAGGTTTCTGCTGTTGTTTTCCTAATTTTAAGTCCTTTAAACCATTGGTAAAAGACAAACTGCTTGACTAGAGCCAACAGGGGTGTGTCTGCACATCCCAAGAATAGGATCACTGGATCCTCCTGTAGGTTACCCCCTATCTAGATCTCCAGGTATGTTCACTGTGGGTATGAGAAGACCCAAGCTGGGCATCCAGACACAGGCCTGCAGGTAGTGAGGACAGATTGGCAAGAATGTAGAGGTGCCCTGCTTCACAATACCCTACCCAGACCCTCTACCCACTTGGCAGGGTCTCTGAAGGTTCTAGGTTGACATGGGAGCTCTGCCTAGGCCTGCTCAGCAACAGAAATCCTAAAATGTTTGAAATGAGGGCGACTTGTTAACCTCCAAGTCCTTCATATTTATTTTATTCTCTTAAGGGTATACTGGTGTACCACTTTATGGAAGGCCATACTGAGGCAACCAAGTTAAAAAACAGCTGGGGCAGACATTCGGTGGAAAGCCAAAAGCCAAGGGCTTGAGGGGTTCACACTTGGAGCTCGTCCCAAGCTCAGGGCACTTGTTAGCTGAGAGTGATGTGGAGTGGCCAAGGGAACCCTGAGGCTGTGTGGAAAGAAGGTAAAGGTCACATGGAGGGAAGGAAGTGAACGTGACTGTTTTTGTGCCCATGCATTGGAGATGCCTCTTGGTCCCTGTCTCCTCCCCCTCTGAGAATTGCTAAGTATGTGCGTTGGGTGGAGGTGGCAGGAACAGGGCCCACTGGATTAAATGATTGGTAAAGTGTCTGAGGAAGTCTCAATCATAGTGCCAACCATCTGCTCAAGCTCAGTTGTGAACTCAAGAGGTTGATAAAGAAAAAGAAAAACATTTCAAGGGATTGGCTTCTTCTTACACTTCCATGAAGCTGAAATGTCCAACTTCATCGACCTTCTCTATTGCTTTCCTTTTTTTTTTTTTTTTTTCTATTTTGACTAACTCCCTGAATTAAAAGAGAAAGTCTTCAATGGTCTTCTTATAATGGAACATAAGCTCCAAGTATTGCCATGGGCCACGCCCCATAGTAATAAGTGTTCTTGTCCAAACTGAAGTTTTGCCAGCTCCTGTGTTTGTGAAAATATCAGTGTGGCTCCCACATTCCAGTATCCCTTCTAGAGTGAGCGACCATGAGAGCTCTGGGACTGACAGGGTCTTAGAATATCATCTGAAAAGTTAAGGCTCAGAGGGGATCATGAAGACCAGACATAGAGTTTGAGGGCTAGAAGGGTCTTTGGGAGATGTCCAGGCTGCCTCCTCCTTTCATTGAAAGGGACATGGTGCCCAAAGAAGAGAAGTGAGTTGTCTAAGCCCCTTGGAACACGGCTGGTGCTAGGTGTCTCCTGACTCCAGGCGGGATGCAAACCCTCCGATCCTGCCTCTACTCAGCCTGCCCCTAAGTTGGAAGGCCGTGTACTTCCCAAGCTTTAAAATCAGCAGTTCACCCCACCACCAAGGAACCACGCAATACACACATTTGTTCTGATGCTTGGGCGGACAGGTCTGTGACCTTCTAGAGTGGAGGCAGGTAAGTGTGAAAATGTTCTGGTCGAGGGGCTCCCTCCCACTTGTGGACACTGTCAGCTCCCTGCCCTTTCCATTCTGGTTACCTGGCATGCCAACAGCCTCCTGTTTCTCTTTACCATGAGGAAAATGCTTGGCCACAGGGTGGATTGCAGTGACCCTCAAATAACGAGAGGTGCAGAGTCAGTGGATAAAAAGCCCAGCTTCTACAGTGCTCGCTCGGTGGAATAGTTCTGTGGGAAACTCCACAGGGTACCTTAAAAGGTCCCTGGAAGAATTAATCCCCAGTCCACCCCCAGTGGTGAAGCTCTGGTGAGCAAACCTGGGCTGGCTTTCCACTCTCTCTTTCTCTCCCTTCCCTGTCCTTGATCATGCTTCGGGGAATTGCTTCCCACATCAGCTACCTGCGCCCAGGTCCAATCTAAAGACCTGTTTTTGTGGACAATTCTAACCATGTCATCAAGGGAGTCTTGGAGAACTGAGAAGATTAATGGCTCCTCTCCTTGACAAGAAAAGAGTTCAGCACAGTGTGGACCCCTAATTACCCACCCTCAGAGGCCGCTCTGCCTCTCAGCAAAACATCCACCTCCAGCCCTTCCCCAGGTGTATGGCCTACCTCAGAGTGGTCTGTTCTTGTGGTCAGCCCCAGTGCTCCCCCCCAGGACATACAAAACCCTGGACTCCAAAAACAGAAAAGTGACTTGTCCATCATATAAAAAGAGCAATAATTTGGTAAATTAATCACAAATTTGCTCTCCCTGCTTGGTTGCCTTTCTCCCTTTATGTGGATAATTGAGAGCATATTATGTTAATTTGACAACAACAGAAGTTCAAAAAGGAAACTTAACCTTGGGAGCAGTGGGTTACCATTAAATGGGTGTGTCTGGACAACTCCACAAAGAACATGAAAGACAAACTCCTCATGAAGCCAGCCAATGTCTGGGTGCACAAATGGATATTTTTGCTAATGAAATTAGCTGCGCAGAGTTCCCCAACTTTAACCTTGAAAAATGCGCATTGTTTGCTCAAGAGGCAGAATCTGCTCATGCAGAGATAGTCCTGCCAATGTGCTGCTGCATATTTAGGGATGCAATTTAATCACTGTGAAGTTTCTTTGAGAAAAAGTGACCGTACATGTGCAATAATCAGGTCCCAGAGTCTAGATTCCACCTCCCTCTATCAGGATATCTAAATTCCGTCAAAGCAAACACACTTCCAAATATATGTGTGAACCAAGAAATGGATTTGAAGACTCTGCAAAACACCTTGACCTTCTTGGTCTCTGGAATCTTAAGTCACAGATACCTCCTTGAAACACTAGGGTCCATACACAATGGGGGGATCTCTTATGCACCACAGACCAGTGACCATCTAAGTGATGTTTGTGTTTGCCTCAAATCTAAATCCAAACAAGTGGGGTTTATTATCACCCCATATGGGGTTGGGTGAGAGTTTAGGGGGAGAATAGAACCAGCGGGAAACAGAATTGCCAGCTCCCATGCAGAGCTTTGAAGTGAAGTTGTCTCATTTTGGAGGCCCAAACCCACTCAGCTCTCTCGCAGGAAGCAGACAGGATGTTCCCAAGAACATTCCACTAGTGAGAAGGGAGTTGTTACCCAGAAGTTGGAAGGAGGATGAGGAGGCGGGCAGGGGCAAGGGGATCCCATGCCTGAGCAAGGGATTGGGAGGTGGGGAGGAGGCTGGATTGGGAGGTGGGGAGGAGGCTGGGGCTGGGTTCATAACAATGGGAGAATAAGAACCCACAGAGGTCTCCTATAAATTTGAGAAGTTATCACTGGGGAGCGACTCAGGAAATACCCCCTGCTTTAGAAGAGGAAATGCTCCCTAGTATTCCAGCTTAGAGACTCTGTTAGGGGGATTGGGCCCCCGTGAGAGGAAGAGAGAGAGCAGCAGATGCCTGGATACACAGCTCCAGGGAGTGTTCCTGGCTGTCAACACAAGGGACTGGGTGATGCACTCCTTCCACGTTTCCCTCCTCCCTTGCTTCAGTACTCCCTCCTCCCATTTCCAGGGCCTGGCACCTCAGATTGCATCTGGACCCTTCTGAGCACCATCCTAGCTGACTGTCAAGACCAGCAGGTGCCATGGTGTGCCCCAAGGCTCCAGAGAGGGTTCAGAGTGACTGTAAAGGATGAACACCGCTGGGGATAAGGTGCTCAACCCCCGGAGCAAAGGCATCCCTCAAAGGCGCAGGTGAACGTGCCCTCTTTCACACTCCACTTCCATCAGGGCAGTTCCCCAAACTCGGGCGACACTGGAAATAAAGAGAACCCTTTCCTGGAGCCTCTCTCCTTAGGCAAACTCAGCTGCACACTGTGGCCATGTGGACCTGGGCCTGGACGTGAGGTCCTCATCCCTTTGCCCTTGCTAGGGTTTCTGGGATCAGTCACATTGTCTATGGGAACCCACGGTGTGCGCTCTCAGATTCACCTGAATGGGATCAGATAACGGTCGAGGTTACTGAACTCTGGGAAGTTCTACAGTCTAAACTTTAAAGTTCTATTTTCAACAGGTGAGGTGGCCTATGCTTATAATCCTAGCCACTGGAGAGGCTGGGGCAGGAAGACTGCAAGTTCAAGGGCAGTCTCAGCAACTTAGCGAGCCCTTAAGCAACTTAGTAAGACCCTGTCTTGAAAATTTTGAAAAATAATAATAATTAAAATAAAACGGGGTGGAAATGTGGCTCAGTGATAAAGTGCCTCTGGGTTCAATTCCCAATGTCCCCTGCACCCCCTCAAAGAGCTTTATTTTTCATTTGGAGTTCTCATCACATCTTTCTTAGACTTGGGATCTGTCAGTGGTCACCTCTTTTTTTTTTAATAAGAGAAAACTTTATGCTGTTCTGTGGTCTTTAGGGTCAGGATGGCCCAACCAGTTTTCATGAGAAATACAGGAGGAAATGCTTCAGTCAAAGCAATAGAACTGTCCTGTTGCTAAGGCCAAGTTTGTTCCAATGGACATCTCTGGACTTGTATTTCCCTGTCGGATACTATTTACTTGGGGGAGTGAGTAATAGACTTGGGGCTCCAGATTCTCTGCCCTGACCCCACAGGATCACTTAGACAAGGGAGCAGGGATATGCATGGAATTTAGACGTTTACAAAACATAATCAAGCAAAGGAGCTTTGGAGACGCTGTTGAAATGGCAGGACTCGAAAATCCAGCTCACGGACGACAAAACCGGGCAACACAACCAAAAAAGCAAATTCCTTCCTTTCTGTATCCCTCTCCAAGAGGAGGTAAGATAGGGGAAGAACAGGCAAGAGCCCATTACGAAGAACATACATACAACCAAAAAAAAAAAAAAAAATCTCAGTAAAACAAAAAGATTCCTAAACTCCTCTGAGTTTCCTTCCATTAAAATTGCCCTTCCCAGAATACAAAAGAAACGCTGCTAAGGCTTGCTGCTGGCAGGCTGGCTGTGAGCAGTCTTGTCCACATCTGGGGTGGGGTAAGGTGGCCTGCGGTCTCTGTGCCCAAGGCCTCCCCATCTGCGGGTCTTGTGAGTGGTTGTGGGGTCCAGACAGAGAGATGGGCATGTGTCCTCTGACTTTCCCCCCACCCACCACAGTCATCCCACCCACATCAGGAAGTCCCTTTCCTTTTTGCATGTTTAGGAATTGTCACTTCCAGGGCCCCCCTTAAGATGGGTGGGGGGGGCAATGCAACAATAATTCCCTGAATGTCCTGTTGAGGCTTCCAACAGAGAGAAGAATGTCAAGGGGCGAGGGGGGGTGTTGTGGAGTGAATTAACATAATGACTCAAAACTGCACTAATGTTTCACAGCTTTTTTTTATTAGCAATACCAAGATAAGTTATTGAAGCATTTTTAGTATTGTTTTACATTCCATTCATAAATGACCTAACTTGTAACTCAGCATACAGCACACTTAAAGATATAGTTTGACACTTATTCAGAAAGCTACAATTATGATAACTTACATGCCTTCATTACCAGGAACACCTTAATATATCTTCTAATTACTTCAACAATACTCTATTCCAAAGCACACGATAACCCAGTACAAGTTTACACATTTTGCTTCAATCACCAGGTTTTTTTTTTTTTTTTTTTTTTTTTTTAGTTGTGAATGTCAAGGTGCTGTTTGCTGGAATTTTACTGTCTTCTGTTCCTGGTTAATACGACAACCTGACACAATATTAAACTAGCAATATTTCTGCTTAAATACTATGGAGAAAGATAATTACTGCACTTTTCTGTATTCTTCTAAAGTGTTACAAAATACAGGACAATCAGACACAAGCGGTAATGCCGACAAAACCATCAAGGGGCCCACCTGTTTGAGCTCAGGTGAGCTGGCAGAATGGAACCCCCCAGCCAGGATTTTTTTTTTTTTAAACAGGTGAAGGGGCCTGCAATCCACCAGCATTTGTTGCTCAGGATTTATGACTTTGAGGGAATTTTCTTTCCATTCTAAGCCTTTGCAATCCATGACTAATAGTGGAACATATGGGGCAATATTTTTAGCCTCCCTGATACTTTGCTATATATACTGTAGGTTGGTGTGCCGTGTGTATACACATACCTATGCCAATAGTAATTATTTATTCAACACACATATGTGTATACGTTCTTCTCTTGACTTTACACGATTAACAAGCTGCAGATAACCACCGAGGAGCACGAACAGACAAGGGCAAGTCCAGATAGACCGACTAGGACAGGGGGTGTCACTTACCTGCAAGAAAACGTGCAGATTCATTAAACAATCCAGAAACCAATTGAGCTAGAAGCATTTTGAAAGCAAGGGCAGGGTCACATCCCCTAATTGTTTAATGGAATACTGACAATAAAGCAATACTTATAAAATTTGGTCCTTCCATCTCTGGTGAAAGCAAGAATAGTCTACATGATTAGAGCAGGTTGGCAATTAGACGTAGAGGTGCTGCTGATCAGTGCTAAGTAATAGGAGATAATTATTATTTATTTGAAATCTGGGCTTTGCATACAACATCTGAAAATTCAGGAAAAAAAAAAAAAAAAACTAGATTCCTCCAAAAGCTAACATGTGGGCCCGAATCTGGATACTCATCAGTTCCAACCATCACTTCCAGTCAGTAGCCTAATATAGACACCAAAGCTTAACCCCAGGGAACCTGCAGAGTGTAAGACATCAATGGGGTCAGACTGCTCCTATTCTAGATGGTGGTGACTTGGGCTTCCTTGGAGAGTTTGTATTTCACCAGGGACATGAGGGTCTATTCTCACAACACACTCTCCTCTCAATACTCTCTTCTTCCCTCTCAATCTTAAGTCATTACTGAAGGGGTGGGAGGGCTCGATATATATATAAACTTTTTTTTTTTTTTTTGAAACTATAGCTTGGATGCTCTCTCCTCCCTCCCGGGGTTGAACCTGGGAAGCAGGTATCACGCCATCCAAAGGGAACATGGACGCAGCAACCAAAATGAATGCTACCAGAATTTTCTCCTGCTTCAGAAGCACTGTTGATTCAGACAGTAGCTTCTGAAGCCAAAAATATGCAGCAAAAGGAAAGGAACATAAACAAGGCTAAATGTCACCAGTGTTTGCCGACTTACAGACACCATCCATTTGTTTGTTCTGAAATGACGAGTGGACCATTTGGCAAATACAATGGTATTCACACAACAGTTCTGTCATCCTGCAGTGCAAACGACATCACATCAATGGCATTCCCATTTAATTTAAAAAGAGGGATGGGGAGGAGGAGAAGAATGCCGAAAGATTTCAGAGAGGGCTGCCATCCAAAGGGGCTGCCTCTGCATCCAATATGGTGGCGCATGGAGCACAGCTCTGGATGAGGGCACAGGAGTGCCTACCTGGGGGTTCTGGCTGCTGTAGGAGATCCTAGGGGGGCCTCACCTGTACTTTGTCTTACCACAGTCAAAGAGGAAAGCTTTGTAGGCTATTTCAAGGCAGCCGGCAGAGGCAGAGCAGGCACAATGGAGTAGTGATTTGCATGAATTTAAAAGTTTCTGCCTTTAGACTTCATGGCAGACCAAACGGTCCTCCCTACTGGAATCTAATAACAAACCCTGGACACCCACTAGGACTGGGAGCAGAGTAGACCATGGAGCCCACTGACTACCCTGTAAATGATCAAATTGGAAATTGAGTGCAAAACGGTGCTTCATTCACAGACTCTGAAGCCAAACCACGTGAGAATCAGTTCATACAGAAGAGGAAAAGGAAAAAAAAATAATTGCTCATCTGGCTTTAAATAAAGCAAGGCAGCACCTGAGACAACAACAGACATCTCAGGGTTGTCCACACTCCCAGGCTAATTGCCCTCCCTTGGGTGGCCTTAGATGTAGCCTGGGCTCCCACGTGCTTGGCAGGCTGGAATGTGGTAGTTCTCTTCCTGTGCAATGTTCCCGACTCAATCTCCTTTGTTCATGGGAACCTCCTGACTTCAGGGCCCAACTTAGATTGTTCTACAAGTCCAAAAAAAATGCACCAACTGCCATAGGCAGTGCATCACAGTCTCTCAGATACACACATTTGATTCTCATGGTATTGCACATAACGCCAGCCATGGCTCTCCTTGAAGTTTCTAACTGATCAGAGACCTTAACTATTTCTTGGTTAAAGATGGAGAGGGCTGGACTTATTTCTACCTATAAGCACTTTGCCTTTTATCAGGCATAGATCTGGAAAGGTATAAACTATAGGGGTGAGATATCACAAAATTGCCAGAATCACCTTCAAAGCTAACTTTCCCATGTAGCAAGAAATAGCTCCTGACAGTGTGGCATGGTGCAAATGAGGATATAAAATGTGCTTCTAGAACATCAATGGACAGTAAGATTGGTGCTTGATTAAGTGTCCAAGGGACAATTACAACTACAAGATGGGCATCATTTCCTTACAACGGCCTCTGCACTGTAATGCAAACTCAACTGCAGAACATTTATCCAAGCTCTTTTATGTCTACCATCGTCTTCCATTCCTACACTCTGTCCATCTATGATGAAACAGTCTTTCAGGAAGCCAAGACAGAGCTACACCATCTTCTACTTTTATGCACACTTGCTGTGATGGGGGTGGGGTGGGGGGTGCTCTGGAATGATTCTCCTGAAAGTTTTTCCTGCCTAGGCAGAGATATGGCCTTCCAGAAACAGGTACCATCTGGGTCTACAATTCCTCTGTCTCTGGAAAGTCTCTCTGGCGTCATGTGGCAATAGATGGAGCCCTGCAGTTACTGATGTGGGTCCTCCCTGCATGGACTCACTGTCCAATGGAACAGCAGAGGAAGGTTTCTGCATCTTCACCACAGGAACACATCCTTCTTTACAATAGAACTGGAGGTGGCCGACTAAGACCCATGGGCCAATTCTAGCCTGCCCCTACTTTAGTTCATTAAGTTTTATAGGAACAAGCCACACCCATTCATCTGTATACTACCTTTGCATGCTTCTGTGCCAATAGTCTGAGCTGAGTAATGATGACAGGGACCACATGATCTGAAAGCCTAAAATATTTACTCACTGGTCCTTGAAGAAAATATTTGCCGATGTATAGCTGGCAAAAGGGTGGATCTTTTCAAACAACCTATGTTGAGAAATCACAGGAGGACCAAAGTCACATTTGAAGAGAGCTCAGTTTGGATATCCTGGTCCGGCTCATAACACATTACAGAGTACACGAGGTGAAGATGTTTCAATGGGCCCTACCTTTTGGGGGTGGGTTCCAATGTTTTCACTGCGGTGGAAGCCCAGAGGACCTTTATTCCTTTGTCACAGGCATAATTTGAATTGGGGAAGCCAGTTGCCCAACCACCTGAGAATCAGTTGGAAATATTGGGACTATTCCTGTGGGTGGCCTTGCCTTCCCACTGGCTCCCTCCTGGGCCACTAGAAAGCAACTATGGCCTCATGTCCACAGCTGACATGCGGGCAGATTCTTCTTGCTCAGCTGGGTTTCCCTAAGTAATGGTAACTCCAGGACAGGACTTCTCAGGTCAAAAGGATTATGCCCTTCTCCCTGCCTTTCCCTTAATCTGATTTTAATGTTCCCCCATCAACCCTGCCCCTAGGGGGCTCCTGAAGGACCCAGAGCAACCCCTGCTTATGAAAAACAAACACAACAACTTCACGCCCTGGCTGTCTTAGTTTCCAAAGGGAAGGAGGAAGGGTGATCCTGTTGTTCTCCACATGCACCAACTCTGGGGTGAAACGTGGTCTTTACCCTTCCTATGTAGCTAGAAACAGGTGCTCTGCAGATGGGCCTCGGCATCGTCTGGGCGCATGGCAAAGCCTGGGCCTTCCATGTCTTTTTGGATCTCCAAGCTATCCACTGACCAGTGCTGCCATCACTGTTTCTCAGATTGGACATGGGGGGCTTGTCTGTCTGGCCCAGTCAGTAGTTGTGCACATTGTTCTGGTCTGCCCTTGCCCCCTCAATCTGAATACTCACGTGGAGCCTGTCTTATTGCAAAACCAAGGTCAGACCCATCCTAACAAAACCCAGGGCAAATTCAAGTTCTCCATTGGCACTGGAGGGCTCTTGTACGTTATAGAACTGATAGAATAAAAAAAAAAAAAAAGTGTAGGCCGTGCCTGGAGCCAGGAAGTCATCTCAAGAAGCTAACACTTTGATTCGAGGAGAATTTCATGTAACGAGATCAAATCCATAGTGGGACCTGATCCACTCCAACCGCAACAATACATGTCCTCCAGCGTAATCCAAGGTGGCTCAATTTCCTCCTCAGGATCATCTGTCACATGTCCCCGACATGCAAATGTGCTATTCTGCATGGATAGATCTTTAAAAATTCACTCCTGTTCTCAACATTGGCCTGTGCTACTGAAGTCTCCCTAATCAAGTGGTTAGGGCGGCCTCTTCTTGTCCTCTCTCTTATGCATTCTAGTTAGAAAAGCACACGGGCCAGGACACCAGGTTTTTGACACTAAGGAATTCAGGGCAAGTTTTAAAAGTTAAGAAGCAGAAATGCAATAATTAAGGGAAGTACCTGTTTGTACAACCCACTAAAAGAGAATCACCCATAGAGTTAGGGCGAGAAGGTTTGTTCTCCAACCAGCTAGGGCAAGAGAGACTCTGAGATCTGAGATCCAGGGGAGTCTACAAGACTTAAGGTTTTTACTGATGGTCTCTTCAAACACTTTTACACCCCAGGAGAACAGCATTCTTCCTTACACAGAGGAACAAGACTCTTTCCACAAGCCTGTTTCTAGGGTGATCTAAGGGGGGACTTGAGCTTACTAACCAGACAAAAATCAGAGTCCAAACTCTGAGATGAGAAACACAGGAATAATTCTTTGGTTTAGCTAAGCCCAGCTTCATGAGAAAGATCAGCTATCGACCTGGTGGACCTGTTTGAAAATCCATATCTACTTTTAAGTGGAGCAGAGAAGAGGGAATAAACATTAGGAGTATTTTATTCCTTATGCCAATATCATTTCCACCCTTGCAAAGTGCAGCCATTTGGGGTTTGATGCTTGCAACAGTCACTTGTGCTTCTTGCAGCGCTACGAAAAGAGTGAATTAGATTGAGGGGGAAAAAAAAATCATGACCCAGTGGATTGAAGTTTTCCTCTGAGATATTAACTCTTAGCAAGGATGACTTATGCCTGGCCCTTCTGGGTCCAAGGATGCCACCGCAGCCAGCATGAAAATGAGAGGACTAAACACTTCTGGTAGGCCAGATGTGGGGGCAGGGAAATGAGAACTGGACGAGGCCAGGATCCTCCTGGAGGTAACAGAACAGTGGCCCCCAACTCCAAACAAATGCAAAGGACAGAAAAGCACTGTCCCCTCCTGCTTCCAACTAGAGCAGAAGGATGCAGAAGAAAGGAGGCCAGATGGAGTACAGAAGTCAGATGCTCCCCAAACAGGCGGTTTGTGGCCAGAGTTAGGGACAGAGGAACATGAACCTTTTTGGGGGAAGCAACCAAGAAGCCTTCTAGCCTAGCTGGTCCAAGGATCCTCATCTCCCTTGAAAGAGAGGGTCCACGGCTTACATCCCAGAGTCTGGCACTCAGTGGCTAAAAGGTTGACCAAGCAAAGTTTTTGCACATTCTCTGGAAATGTCAGAGATGCGTTATGAGCTGCTATTTGGGGTTGCGGGTGAGGGTGTGCCTGTTCTCAACAGGCTGCTCAGAGGGAAAAGACTCCCCTGTGCTCCCCTCCACCATCCCTGGTGCAGAAGGACACCACTGGCCAAGCTTCCTCAACGCAGACAGCCTTCCTTCAACAATGATAGGAAGATGGGAAAATTAATAGGGGTAACATGAGCTCATTTAAATAATAATGAGCTTATGCACATGCCAGGTTTTGATCTTTTCTGATGCATAGATTCCTGGCAGGAACTATGGTCCTAGAAGGTAGTTGAAAGAACCGAAAATAGACTTAAAAAAAAAAAAATCCCAAACCACAATAAAAAAAGAAGCCACCCCAATCATAAACTTAGAACAACAATGAAAAAAACCCCAAAAATTGAAATGTTGCTCCCCCAGAAGAAAAAGGGGAAAATTTGGACTGGCATAAAACCCTTTTCTTCTTCTTTTAAATATTGTTTTTAACAGCTTCAAAAGTAATGAATTACATGTGACTAAAAATAGATCTAGGGGTACTGGTTAATGGGGCCTTTTGAATCATTCAGCATAAGGAACTGTCAATATTTTTTTGAGCTGTCAGAAATCCATTTAGTGATTTTTGACAATTCAAAAAATATTTCCAACTGCTTGATCCAGTTCTTAGTGAATTAGGGAAGGAGAGGGTAAAAGAAATATATCAATTTAAATTATGAACCCAGGGTCTAGCTTCCTGAATCCTGTTTTGTGCTAAAAGAAATACTAAGATGCTGATGTTCACAAAAACTCTCTTCTATTTCCTTCTTTCCTTTCTCACATGAAGTAAAAATCACCAAAAAATATCCATTCATAAATTAAAGATGGAAAGGTACCATGGCCATTTGTCTCTAGTGGGAATATTTGGGGCTGGTTTCAAAGGGAATAATACATTGAGCTTCTCTTTGGAGACAGGTTTTTCAAATATGAACATCTGGGTGCAAACAAAATTGCATGGGTTCTCCCTGACCACCCCAAGCTTCATTTGATTGGACTCTAAGCTTCAAATTTAGGATTATGTTTTAAAATTTAGAACCACTTTAGGGGTAACCATTTTCTTGAAGGAGGTAAAGAAGTACCAGTTTGCTACAAGATCAGACAGGCGTAAATCCAAGACACACAGAGTCACAACACTGCTAATCAGACTTGACAATGTACATTTCTTGTTAGAACAACAGACAGGGAAAGACACACAGACGGACAGAAGGCAACAGCAGAAGGCCAAAGTCAGGTAACTGCCATTTGGTATGTCTAAAGATGAATCACGAACACCCCGAAACCATCTCCCTGTCTGGAGAGGTCACGTTATTTCTCTACTGTGGTTAGTGTGATATGATTTTAGTATCCTCTAAGTCAGTTAAAGGAAAGTTTAAGGAAGCAGATTTGGCTTAGCAAAGCAATAAGGAGGTGTCTTTAGGCATCTTTTGCAAAAGTCGAAAATACTGAAAAGTTTGCAAGTTACCATGTCTTTCTTTTTTTTTTTTTTTAATAGTTGTTTTTCTTCCTTTCTCCACTTAGGAATGAAAAGTCAGGGGAGTTCACACATGAGACACCACCCCCTTTTCCATACCTTTCAGTACAGGCATGTGAGAACATTATAATGCAAATCAGAACCCAAAAGGATGAGTTTGGAAACTTCAAAGTGAAATCGACTTTTATGATTGTCTACATTGCATATATAGCATTGGGTTTTGTTTGTTTGTTTTTTCTTTTTTTAGGGTTTTTTTTTTTTTTTGCTAATGGGTCAGTCTACCTCATTTAAAAAAAAAATGCACAGGTCAGCACTGATGTTTTGGGAAATGAACTAAAGGAAGAGGATTCTAAAACTTACCACACAAGTCTGGCCTCTTGATACATCCAGAATTTGCTGTGCTACTTGCAAGTCCGTTAAAGGCTGCTAAGCCATCGGAGCTGTAGGCCCTGAGGACCGACAGCATGTTCATTGGCTTTTCCAGGCCCGGGGGCCCCCGCTCCGGCTTTGGCAGACCCACTGAGGGGTCCTGGGCAGGAAGAAGGCCTGGGCTGTGCCACTGCTTCTCAGACGCTTGGGCTAAAGGTGAGACTAGTCCCTGGACGGGCTGGGGGGTGCCTGTGGGCAGCAGGCTGTCCCCGCCGTCGCTGTTGCTGTCCTTGCTGAGGGCAGACAGGGGCTTGCTCATCACTTCGGGCTCCGTTTCGATATCCTCTTCGTCGTTGTTTTCTCCCTTGAAGGAGTCCATGTCCTCGGAGGAGGCGATGTCCGAGAGGTCATCCGTAGCATTCTTAATTGTGGTTTCGGGGATCAGGATTGGGGCGTCCTCTTCGGGGTGGGCTTTCCCATCGGGATCCTTGTTGGAGCAGGAACCGGAGGCCCCGGAGCCCACCACGCCCGGGTATACGCCAAACTGCTTGTAGAAGTCTGATGGGAAGTTACAAAAGGCAGGGTCCACGTGGCTGGGCCACGGGCCACTCTTCTGGTCCCCCAGGGTCTCTTTGGCCTGTCCTTGGGCCATCTTCTCAGAAGCAGAGTCTAGAGAGCCAATCATCCCCGAAAGGCCCATCTCCTTGTTGGATTGTGCTGCGGGCAGCAGAGCCATCTTGCCCACCTCCCGGGCCTGCTCTTTGCAGTTGATGGCCACCCCCGCGGCATTCTCTTTGCGTTTCGCTTTTCCCAGGTGGTTAGCCTGCAGATGGAGGGCCATCAGCTCCATGGATGACGTGGTGAAAGCACAAAACAAGCAACCGTGCCAGGCGATGCTGTCCTGCACCGTCACCGACGAGCCCGGGAGGGAGGCGTCCGGCCGCACAGACAAGTCCAGAGGCTCGTGCTGAGATTTCTCAGCCTTCCTCTGAGAGGACCTGCCGCTGGGTTTCTCCTCGCCACCCTCAGCTCCGTGGGCTTTCATGGAAGAGGGATCTGACAGGGCTTTGTCCTTCATGTCCCTCTTCTTCAAGGAGCTGAGGACGAAGCTGTCCATGAACGCTTGCAAGGACCCCTGGAAATTCACACCGTTGCTCACGATGCTTTGATAAGCTCTTCCGATCTCGGAGAAGTGGGTGCTCTTGGAAGGAAGGTCGGTGCCTTTCAGGGCGTCTGCAGGAGCCTCTGATGACATACCGGTGGCCTGCCCCGAATGATCTCCGGAGGAGATCACTCCCGATGTCCACTGCTGAGAGGCAGGGCCACCTCTGAAGTCGATTCCGGGGAGACCCTTAAATGCCCCCCTCAGGATGTCTGGCCTGATAAACAAAGATGCTTTGCTGGACATCTCGTCCTTGTGGTCTTGGTTCGGGGGCTGTCCAGACAGCGGCCCCGCTCCATTCTGTCGCTCACGATGGTGTCGTTCTAGGTGGTATTTTAAGGATGCTGACTGGGTGCCGGCATAGTCACAGTGAGGACACTTGTAGGGTTTCTCACCTGCAAGATTTTGATAGGAGAAAAAGAAAAAGTGTTTATCTCATTTTGGTGTGCAGAACAAGGCTAGAAGGATCAACATTTGTTCTTTGAAACAAAGCAGCTCAAACTAATAATTAGTTGGAGAACAACTGTTTTTTAATAGAAGAATAATTCGTACTCTTAAGCTTTTTTAATGATTTTGTACCATTTGGGACTATTCAGGAATGACATACTATCTACACACAATTAGCTATCTTTTTCTTTATCTAACATGTGAAAACGGCTGTAGATTTAAAAGCTATGATTATGAAAATTAAGCATAATAATTTCAACCACAGTGATCATTAAAAGTAGAAGTTTAAAAAGACAAAGTATGTAACAAATGGGTGGTTGCAATATTTTGTGTATACAATAGCTCTAAAATTTGTTTAAATTATACACATGGAAACCATTTTTAAACCTAAAAATTTTATGGCACTGTTACGCAAGACTGAAATGAATGATTTAAGTCTTGCTCTGCAGTAAATCATGGATATAATTAGCAAATGGCATACTGCACAAGTAATTTATCATTATTTGGAGGGCACCATTCCAGACGGGCTCAGATATCTGCAGACCTACTGCATTGTTTCTAAATAAAGAACTATAAATACCGATTCTATAAAATATTAATACCATTACAGTGCATTATGATTGCAGCATGTAAAGACATATAGTTAAGATAAAAAGCAGTCAATAAAACTTAAAAGAAAATGAGTAATAAAAAGGCACAAAATATATTTAGTTTCTGTATTTGAAATTAACATTATCTACTGGTCTTTGTAGTGCCTTAAATTTGTACTAATGGCAAACCTAATGCTCCGGTAGTAAAATGTGTAATTTACCTATAATAAGCGCTTTCTAGAGAATAAAAATAGCTTTAAAGAGTGTTTTAAAACATATAAGATAATTTTCAGGAATTAAATATTTATTTAAATTCAACACCCAACTTCTATTGTTCTTTCCACAATAGAGAAGATGCTAGAACAGACAACTTAGATCTGCTGGCATGGTGGGATAGAGGAGCAGAAGGAGGTAAACAAATGTGGATTTCAGTATGTTCCAAGAATTTGTTAGCAATCCTGGGTCTTTTCTAGACTTTGCAACCAAAAAGCTCTTTGGAAAGAACGAAGACTTTGACAGTCCCTGTGTTAGCTTACTCACAATAGTAACCTGTCAATATCCACAATTATTTCTCCCAGGAAGCTTAACTACCTCCCACCCATCCTTCCTCTGTTCTATTGTAAAACAGACTGATCTAAAAAGCACCAGCAAATCGTTGGTGAATGATGTATTCTGAAGACATTTCTCTGTGTCTACCCTCAGCTGAAGACATGATTCCCAGTTTGCCAGGCATAGGATATTTGAGGGCCTGGATTTTGTAAATGTCTTGTTTACCACCAGTCCAGGTTCTGAGTAGGAGACACCACCACGTCATCTCTAGGTTGTGTGCCAGAACTGTGGAGATGCTGTGCATGGTATCAAAATGAGGGGGCCGACAGTCCCTTATTTGTACCTACAAGCTGCTGATAGCTCCCCTGGACATGTCTTCAGAGATACCCTTTGGGTCTGGGGAGGGGACCCATCTGAGCATCTACTTCTATAATCATAAACGTAAAGGTCACAGTCATCTCTGGCTATACCAATGACGTGGATCTAGGGACCTCTATTCTTTTTGAGGTGAAGGTACAAATGGTTTCAAGTACCAGTTTCCCACTTCTTGAAGTTGATCCCCATGTTAGACTCAGACATACTTCAGCCACTGCTATTTGGACAGTCTACTGCAGGTCAGGGAGTCACCACTGGGGTAAAGCACATCTGGGCAGCTAATGTCCCAACTGATTCAGCTGACTTGAAAGTCCAGTGACCAGGTGCAGCAGAGGCAGGCCCCTAAAGCTTAGGGTGTGGGCATGGGGCTCCCGTGGGTTAGTGCAGACCCTGTGAGAAGGCCTAGTAAGTGAGAGCCAGCAGAGGTGAGGCCCACAGGTACTGGGGTGACTCAGGTTGCATTTCAGAAATGCACCTGGAAATGATTAAGTGCATCTGGCAGTGAGACTGTAGAGAAAGCATGGGCCTTCATTAGCAGGAGCTAACGAAGGAGAATGTAAACTTTGACCTCTAGACCTGAGGTGGGTGGGGGCTGACTTTTGTGGTGGGGACCACAGGGATGCACAGAGGATGTCGTATGTATATTTCCCAGGGTCACACATTTGAAATGCACAGTGCAGTGGGGTTCTCATAGCACATAATTCATGCAAACAAGCAGGGGAGTTTGTTAGTACACGAGTTCTGAGTCCTAGTATGTAGCAATGCTGGCTTCTTAGGTCTGAAGTTGGGGGCAAAATCTGGTATTTAAAACAAGTGTCCCTCATGATTCAGATGCAGATACTGTAAAGACTACACTTCGCAAAAACAATATAGAATTGTCTGGGAAGCTTTAAAAAGCACTGATATGTGATCCCATCTTTCAATTCTGAGTTAATTGGTCAAAGGTGCACATGGGGTTTGGGGATTTTTCCAAACTCAGGTGACCCTCTTTGGAGCTTGGATGAGGGACCATTGTATTGAGCCTCCCTGGGAAGCACACTTTGATAGGGGTTCTGTGGCATGGCTTAGCAGTGAAAACAATCTAGGCCCCAGGAGGTATCTGAAGAGTCCTTATTGGGGACTGGATACCCCATGCTACTCTGACCTCCATAGGACATAGCCTTGGCTCATTACAAGTTCTCATAATGTGAGATGTTAGGGCTTGTATTCTCTGAGGCCTCATCCCCACTCCAAACTCATGGGAAGAACTAAATCAAGTCTCCTGAATGGGCCAGAGATTTTGCATGTACATGTTTGCAACTGCATACCCTTCAACACACAGATTCACTTCTTCACATCGTTTGATTGAATGAACCAGTGGATGAATGAGCACTTCCTACCTCCCAAGCACTGTTCATAGCACTGGAAACTGAGGGAAGAAGCATAGCAACTCACAGCTCTCAGAGAAGACCAATCATGTGGCTATTAAAGCAAGGGACACACACACACACACACACACACACACACATACACCATCACGCGGTAGGTAGGAGGATAGCATCTCTTCACTCAACCTCCTGATCCTTAAAATTCAAAGGATGAACTTGGCCTCCCCTGCCCCAGAGAAAGGCCATTGCTGAAATCAGAACCCTTCATCTGAGCACTGGGGTCTCCTTGGGCTCAGGCCCTGGCGGATGAGGGCTGCTTCGTGAATGCTCATGGGTTTCTCTGGCTGCAGGTGACAAGCACGGGCTCTGAAAGCCCTCCATCCAGCCACCCTTTCTCTGAGCCCGTGGATGGAAGAGCCCCTCTGTCCGTGCAGTTCCATCTCCTGCCTAGCTCCTAAAGGCCTTGGCTTGGGTGACTGCTTTCTCTCAACCCAGTTCCCCAAATAAATGCTTCAGAGTGACATTCCATGGGACAAACCCTTTGGACTTGTGTTACAAAGAAAGAAAAAGCACCTCAATTTTAATTTCTTTCTGTAACCCCCAAAGGAGGGGTATCACCATCCCCACGCTCTGCCCTGCAGCTTCCCTGGGCTTCCTCTCCAGCCAAGGGGCACAGGAAAATGCTTTTAAGATGAAAGCTAGCTCCCGCCAGCCAGCGTGTGGTTCTGGCCATGGCAAACACAAGGGATCGAAGTTGCCTAGGGTAGGCTTGCCCTCCAGAGAATCCTACACAGCCCAAGGGCTTCATGTGCCACTGAGAAAAATCCCAGCTGTTTCCCAAGCCTCTTTCCCCCAAGGACACATTTCAGAGTGCTCAGGAGGCAAACTTCTCACAACATTGGCCTGGATGGGGTGCAGTAACGACTGAGAGGAGGGACCTCCGCACATTCAGCAGACTCGGAGGTGTGGTCAAGGGCTGCTCCTCCATTTGGCCAGCACAGACAAATGCTGAGTCCACCTGTGCTGAGCTACTTCACAGTCAAAGCCACCACATCTGGACCCATTCTTCAACCCAAGCGCTCTGGGCTGACTGACAAATCCCAGGTTGCAGACATGACCAGACTTCTGCAAGGAATCAGGCAGCGGGCCTGCCCGGTCGGTCCCCTCCCAGCTGACTGGACTCTGCCCGAGACTTGGACAGGCATTCCCTGTGCAGCCTTGTGGCACAGGCTACTCCGGGCCCTGCCAGCAGCTCTGTCTATTTGAATGATTGGCCACTTAGGCCATAAATGAGTCCAATCTCCTGGGGGGTCCCTCAGATTGCCTTGAGCTTTCCAGGGGGTCATGAGCCCTCTGTCGGTCACCTCCATGCAGTCTGGGATTTGCCATCTCTGCGCCTGCCTGTGGCAGGAGCCACACACTCATGTGCCTTCAGAGTCAGGTAGAGTACAGGGAACAGTGGGGAGGGGGCCGAAGGGTTCTCCTGGAGAGCAGTCACCACTCGCTTCTAACCAGCTGTGGGCACCTGGATCGCCAGTTCTCTAGGAAATCCTCACTTTCAGATTTCTATATATGGCATCTCAATGTTTATATATTGGTGACTACTTTGAAACTTTTTAAACACTGAGAAGACCATAGTGTCGTATGTTGCAGTCTAGGTCTGGACCATGCAGCCAGTTTGAAATTTGTGCCTGGGACAAGGATGTGCAGGAGGGGCCCCCTCACCCACTGGAAGTAGCCAATGAAGACACTGGTGGCTTTCTGTAGAGATTCACAGTGTTTTAAAGGAACATCATGGGGGTCCAAAGAATACATTTCCAGAAAAGAGAGTTTTGCTAGGAAGGACTTCATGAATTTTTGTTTTTAAAAAAATCAGCTCATCATTCCAGTGCACTAATGAAATGATTGGCACCACCTTGACTTGAGCTAGCTTCACATTGACCTGTGGTATAAGATATTCAATTTTGGAATATCATTGGTAACTTCTTCCATCACTCCTAAATTTTTAGAAATATATAACCAGGTGGTTTAGTCGGTTCGCTATGTCAATTTTTATAAAGTCCTATCTTTTATTATTCTGAAGATTCACTTTGCACTTGAAAGAGACCAAAGGAGTCCTCACTGTACCGGGGAGCTCTTTTGGAGCTACTCACAGCAAGTTCCCAACAGCTCCTCTCTGAAAATAACAGGTGGATTCACATCATTCTCTTTGGAAACCCCTTGATTAAGCTTTGAAGAAGTGATTCATGCTTCTATTTTCTTTCTTTCTTTTTTAACAAAATCTCCAAACATATTTTCACTTTTAAGTTGGGGGACGGAGTATTTTCCCGTATTCGCATCCTCCATTTGATATTTATTTAGTCTTCCTACATGTCTTTACTTAGTTAATACCAGGAGAGATAAATATGGTGGCGCCTTTGCAGCCAAGCTTCAGTACATTAATATAAATTGTACACTAATTCCCCCAAAGCATATATATGTTGTAAACCTGAAGACTTTTCTCACAGCTGCTTATTGCTAAACAGTGCCTTGTCCAGAAGGGGACAATCTGTGTCTCTAATTGCTGTCACTGAAGCCGAGATTCATTATGTGACTTTCCCATTAAAATGTGAGCATTAATTTGTATAATGAAATATCACCCACTGCAGTGTTCATTAGCCATGCCCTACTGTATACGGCACATTGTTAGCTACCTAGAAACTGTAGTTAATTTCACTAATGGATATTTCCCTACTTAGTGTTTGGTAGGAAATTTATACTGTAACATTACCTCTTAAACTTTTAAGGAAATTTAAATTCAATCAATTATTTCCAACAAAAGTTTGGGATGTCATTAAGGCAGGAAGAGCAAGGATGAGGGACTGTGGAGGAACAAAATGGGCTTTCAGTTTGTCTTAGAAATAGAAAAACAGTGGAGCTTGGATTCAAAACAAAAAAGAAAAAAAATCTTCTTTTTGGAGATTTAAAAAAAAAAAAATTGCTCATGTGGGTGGGTGTTCCCACACTGAGGACAGTACCACATCCTCTCTTTGGGGGGAAAGGAGATGGGAAGAGCTTCCATTTTAGCAAACTCATTTTTGGAAATGTATTCAGTGTGCTTTCATATTTGTTCAAGGTGTTATAACAGCCTGGTTACCGTATGGAGATGAAGAAATATGGAGGCATCAGAAGGCAGGTACGTATACCCCAGACAGAAGGTACCTGGATGAGGTTAGTGAAAATTTCCATTTCCACCCACATTTATGTGCCCGTCAGTGCTTGGAAAGCTTTTGGAGGGGAGAGGCAGCTTCTAGGATGGCACAAGAAACTGATCATCTCCATGCCACAGGGAGAAATTCCACCCCGCCATCTATCCCAGGGGTCAGGGTATCTGCACACACTACCCTGGCCGTTCCCCTGCCTCGCCACCTCCCTAAGCTCATTGTGCTAGTGGGGAAACTGAGGCACACGAGGTCAAGGAGTCCTGGCCTCGGGCCAGTCTGAGTTAGGGGTAAAGGAGAAGCCGGGGTGCACAGTACTTCCCTTTTAAGTCACCTGGAGGCTGCGTCAACACAACTTGTGAGTATAAGTCACTTCCTTCTCTCCTGCTGGTTATGGTGTGGACACATGCTGTTAAAGAAATGTTGCATTAATTCCCTAAAGCAAGCAGGAAATTCACCCAGAAAAGTTAACAACATCAATACGGTGCAGGGGTCACAAGAATGGCACTCTGGGTGACAACCAGATTGCAACCTGTAATACAGAACTGGACAACGCTGGGTAGGTAACTTCCTGTCTCTGGGGCTAGGTGTCCTCCCTTGCAATGGTGCAGGGGATGGAATTGAGGTCATCGTGAAGTTCTGTAAGGATCAGGGGCAAACTGATATGCAGAGCCCAGCTCAGCACCTGCACCTAGGAGTGCAGGGAAAGAGGAGGCTGTGGCCGATGATTGCCCCTGCTGCCCTGTCCTCATGGGCTGAATTGTTCTGCATTCAGCCAGCCAGTTTCCTCTTGCTATGTAGCAATCCCCAACTCCCACTGTGGGTGCAGCCCTCCAGGGCTTCAGGGGAGAAATCTCTCACTTCCACCACTCTCTTTGGTCCCACATAGACGGGAAATCCCATGCTTGGTGGCAGGAAAGCCAGCAAGGCCAGGAAGACATCTCCCTGTTTCCCACTCAGCCAGCACTCTGCTGCAACATCACCAAGGCAGCCCCTGGGGAATGGGTAGTGCCAGGCATGCCTTTCAGCCCCAGGCCAAGCCCCCGACCGTGGCTGATACCCCAGGAAAACCACCCTGTGCAGATCCATTCTCATAAAGAGGTTCCCAAGTCAGGGCTAGACCAGTGTGTGCAGCACATCAAAACCAGATTAATAAGCCACCCGCATAATTTGAGAGGGGGGAAAAAAAGTAATGAGATTTATTTTTAATTAGATGCTGAACTTTAGGGCCTCTGAGTCATCATGAGTGAGGTTGATTATTACATTTCTCTATAATGGTCATTCCTGAGACCACGGCACTCTCCTGGGAAACCCTCACACCGGTGGGTCACCTGAGTGGATCCAGCCTAGAGTATCTCAGGGGGTTTGGGGGGAAAACACACGCTCAAGTCTTCCAGGAACACCTGCCTGTCTCCTGACCACCTCCAGAATACCCCTAAGCATTCACCTCCCCGAGTTGGGGCCGGAGAAGGGGACACTGGGCAGTGCATTTGTGGGCAGGCAATAATGAGATAATTGGCTAACCTTGAGAGAGAGCTTGGGACAACGCTGTCTCGAGCTGCATATTTTGACTAAATGTTTGCCTCTGCATGCTTATGATAGTTAATTGTGTGTGTCCACCTGAGTGGGACCCCGGGGTAGCTAGATATTTGGATAAAGGTGATGCTGAGGATGTGTGTGAGGGTGTTTCTGAATGAGATTAACACCTGAATCAGTGAGTGGCCTCCCCAAGGTGCGTGGGCCTCCTCCAATCTGTTGATGGAAGGCCTGGATGGAACAGAAGGCTGAGGAAGAGGGAATGTGCCTGACTGTCTTTGAGCTGGGCATCAGTCTTCTGCATTTGACCCTGACTCAGTATGAAACTTACACCGCTGGCTCTCCTGGGCCCCCAGCCTGCCAACGGCACATCTTGAGACTTAGCCTCCACAATGGCATGAGCCAGTTTCTTATCGAAAATGTTACGTATAAACACACAGAGTCATGTGCCGCTTCACAACAAAGACACATTCTGACAAATGTGTTACTAGGCAGTTTCATCTTTGTGCAAAACATCACAGAGTGAACTTGCACAAGCCTAGATGGTACAGGTCAATCACTTGACCTAGCCTTTCTATGTAGTCAAGCTATAGTACATACAAGGTGTATGGGGTTGCTGCCATCATGATATCACATACTACTTTACAGTAAATTTTTTTGTAAGTAGGATTACATTCTAAAATAACAATAAAAATAAAGTATAGGAAATGCATGAACTAGTTACAGAGTAGCCTGTTAGCACGATCAAAAATTATGTACTATACATAATTGGATATGCTACACATTTATGTAACTGGGAGTGCAGTAGGTTTTTTACACCAGCATCCCCACAAACACCTAGGATGTTGTTCGAGGAAGAGATGATGTCAGGAGGTGATAGGAGTTTCGGGCTCCATGATAATGTGTACCTTCCATCTGTCATAACTGAGTGTCATTCTGTGACATGGCTGCCCCATCTTCCGGGGGTTCTGATTCTCTGGACAACCCTGACACAAACTCCTTTGTACCCTGCACTGACTACCTTTGAATTCGAATCACAGCTCTTGGGCTCTAGAAGAGACATTGCCTGTGCCCAGTGATCTGGTCCTAATCAGCCCAGGGTAACGTTTACAAGAGAAGAGAGGGTTAGTTTCCCCTCAGCTGCCCAACTGAGGGGGAGCCTCTAGGATCAATCAGGTGTTAGGGATTCCCAGGGTCCTGCAGGTGCCTCCCCTATGCCCTTCACAGATCTGGCTGAAGCCAGGGGACAGCAGAAACATCCTAGTTACGCGCAGGCTGTCCCCACCCCGCAGGTGTTCAGAGCAATCTGACTAGTGAATGTACTCAGCGCTTCTAATAAACAGGTGTTGGGAGAAGAAGAGCAGTAATTAAGTTAATGCAGTGGAGAAAAGAAAGGAAAATGGTTTTTATCAGTTGATGTCATGCGATCAAGACTTCTAATAAGGATGGAGTGTGACAGAAAAATACAGAGAATGGGACCTCTTATAGCCCAACCAATTAAAATGTATTTATTACAGGTTGGATTTTTTAAATGCACTCCTCTGAGCCCACGATAGGAAAACTTTAGAAGATGACATTTCGGAGAACGTGTATTTTTCTTCCTAGACTTCTGTCTGCTGGCCATGTCACTTGGAAATTACAAAAACACAAGGAGCAGAGGGGAAGGCAGTTGGGGGCATCTCAACCAATGGAGCCCCAGGAAATCATTTATTAACAAATAACTTGATTTTGATTTTTAATTACTTGTGTAATCTACACTTTTACATTGTCATAATGGATGTTTACTTCGGTGATTTATAACACGGAACACTTTCTGTTCTATTCAAATGCACAAGTGTAAGCATTTTCCAACTTCTTTGTTCTTAGATAAAAAGGAAATTGATCTTTATCTGGTTACCATTCTGCTTTTTAAATACGGCAAATGCTATTTCCGAGGGGGCTGGCGTTGGTGGAGATGTGATGTTTCCATGGCTTCTTCCATTTTCTCCCTGATTCTAAGGAAGTTTCTGGAATACCTCTCCCGTCTTGCCTCTCTCAGCGTCTCCTAAGACGATTGGTCACAAACTTCAGAAGTTTGCGAGGCAGAGGTTTGGAAAAAGGGATCTTCTTCCAGGTTTAAAATGGCAGAAAGCAATAGCCCAATATCCGTTCGCTTCCATCTGGGCTCTCCAGACTTCTGGCCACTTTGTTCCTAACATTCCCAGATGCACTCTGTGGAGTGTCTACTCTCCCCCCGGGCAGGTTGATGGGGATGGGGCCCACAGAGTCGGAGATGCTCCTCTTTGAGAGGCACTGAGGAGCCTTTTGCTTTGCTGATCTACTCTCCCTTGCAAGGCCAGCCTCACCCAAGGTGACCTATCACCCACCCGGCAAACCCAGCCCAGGGTGCTGAATTCATATCGGATAGAAGCATAAGATGCACCTGGCCTCGTTTCCACTGTCCTGCAGAAAGTGGGTACCCTGCAGACCTCATCCCTGTGCTGTGGTCTGTGGGTCTCAGAGCTACACAATTTAAGGAGCCCCCAGCTCCAACCTGGGTAGGAAAAGAAATAGACATTGGCATGAAAAACAAGGTGTCCGAGATGGCCCGCCTTGAGCCTGGCTCCTTTCACCAACTCCCTTACTGGTTCATTCATTCAGCAAATACTTCCTGAGTGCCTTCCGTGAGCCTGGTTCTGTCGTAGGTATTGAAGACATGGATGGACAAACAGACAAAAGCCTTTGCTCCCACGGAGCTCTTACTCTGGTGCATGAACAGAGACAATAAAATGTACGAATGCATTGTTGGTCTGTCAGAAGAGACCGCTCCCTGAACTGTGGGGGGTGGGAGGTCTTCCATTCCATCCCCCACCCCACCCCTGGGGATCCAGCACTTCAGTCTGACTGTCATTGTGGTTTCTGATGGGTTCACGTGCTCCCTGCAAGATGAACCACATTCCCTCCTGCACTTGACCCAATGTCACCTTGCAGGGAGGGTGGGAGGAGGGCCACTCACTCACTCCAGGCTGGGTTCTGTCAATCAACCTTTCAAATAGACTCACTGGGCCCCTACTAGGTGTGAGGAGCTCTTGTAGGCCCCGGAGTTTACAGAAAGGATATCAATTAAAACGGTGGACAAGACTGCCACCCTCATAAATCGTAGGTTTTGCTGGATGGGAGACCAACAGCGCATTAGGAAACGAAAATTAAACCAAGCAAGATCAGTTCAGAACGTATTCATTTATGAAGAAAAATATAAGGCAGGGCGTGTGAGGGATATTTTAGACAGGGAAGTCAGGGATGGTGTCTTTGAATGGATCACAGCGAAGCAAAGCCCCCAGAGACCTCACGGAGGAACAACGTTCCATGTAGAAACGGGTGGTACAAAGGACCTATAGCAGGGACAAGCATTCTGCACTAGAGGAACAGGGAGAGGGTGTCTCAGAAAGAGGATGAGGATGGAAAACGGTCCAGGATGGGGGGCAGATCACAGGGGACTTCTGGGAGAGAAGCGGGACCTAGTACATACTTTAAAGACATCCTTCGGGGGCCCTGGGATGACGCTATGAGAGGCATGCTCCAGGACAGGCAGGGGCAGGGACGAGGCTATCAATGAGAAGGCCGTCTGTGGCACACTGTCACCTGTCCCCAGAGCTCCTCTTGGTGGCAGGGAGATTTGTGGGCACCAGGTGGGGTTCCATGGGAGGGGGCTCTTCGTCTTTAACCACACGATGCAGACAAGGCCCGAATGTATTTGATATCCCTGCACAACCCTGAGCATTATTGATTCCTTGGGAAATAGACCACAATTATTTTTGAAAATAGATGGCATATTTGTCTATCCTCTGAAGCAGCTCATACTCCAATAGATAAAGTGTCAGGAGAAAAATCAAAGAAAATGGAGGTGTCCATATCTCAGATAGATTTTTTTTTTTTTAAATATTGGCCACGTACAAACAACTAGCAGAAAAGCTCAAAAGGAGAACAGCTGAGGGACCAGGAAGAAAGCAGAAGAGAAGTCCTCACGGCAGGGGACCAGTAGGATGCCGAAACAAGAGAAGTGGCCAGAGCAGTCCGGTCACCATTTCCCTCTGCTTGGTTAAGAGCGTCTTGATGTTTTCTTTAAGGAGACAGAGCAGGGAGCCCCCCAACCTCCACTTCATGTAGCCTGAGAAGACTGACACTCTCTCTCTCTGTCTACCCCACTATGGCCTTATAACCAGATTGGGCCAAAGGAGCTCCTTAATCCTTTCTGAACTTAAGAAAGGCAAGCTGGGTGGGTCCCACCACTTCCACCCCAAAGACTCCTGGTTCAAACATGGGTGTCAGGAGGCTCTACTTCAAAGAAGAACACCATCAGCTCAGACAAAACATCAACAGCCCAGACTGGGAACGCAGGAGGGGGTGTCATTTGGTGAGATGATCGTGAAGCACCAAATCGGGAAATTCGGGTCATCGCTGACCCACCCAGTGCCACGCAGCCAGGCCAGCTGAGGACGCGCCAGTGTTAGTGACTGACACAGTTGTGGACCTGGGCCAGAAACACGGCCAGGCGAGGATGGGGGGTGGGTACACCTCCTCCTCGGCCCTGGGCCCCCAGCTGCGCCCAGATCTCTCACCTGTGTGTATCCTCAGGTGGACCTTAAGGTGGTGGGATGTCCGGAAAGTTTTCCCACAGTACGGACAGTCCTTCATGGCCGAGCCCAGGCTCCTGTCGCGAAGCAGCGCCGGTTGCTGGACGCCGGCGGATCTCCCAGCCTCCTCGCCAATGTCTGCAGTGGAGGAGAAGGATTCTCACATCACTTCAGCACATGTCAGAAGTTGTTCACACCAAAACTGCTAACACCACACAAAGTTAAACATGTCAATACTACACCTGTCTATTTCATTCTTTAAATCTGACAGAATGCTGACAATTCATGTATTTTCTTGTTATTCTCTTAAATTATTTCATCTTTCCTATCATCATTTTAAGCAGCATATGGTACCTTTATATTGAACTGAATTAAACAAGAGAAGAAACAGCTGTGTCAGCAGCTGGTTTGATTTCTTCTTTTGCTTAGTTCCTATTAAATATTTTTTTTCCAAAAGTTTAAAAATGTGGGTGTTTGTGGAATCTGATTAATTTATAATATGGGCTAGCTGGAGAGTTCACTATAGGATCGAAATCAGATTTGCATTATAGCTGGCAACCAATAAAGAAAGAAAGAAAGAAAGAAAGAGAGAGAGAGAGAGAGAGAGAGAGAAAGGGTCTCAGCTGATTCCCTAAGACATGCAGACATACAGCTATTTTGGGACAGGAAAGAAAATTATCCAAAACCGATCATTTCTTCCTTGTAGAGTCTTGTATCCATTGCTGGCTGGTGTAATCGCATGAAAGGGAGAAGAAAAAGTATGGAAATGCGGTTCCACAATTAGCCCATGATAAACATATAGTGGCATATTCGAAGTCATGTGCAGAAACTCAGCTGCAAAACTCCCATAAACTTAGAGCCCTGCATTTAAATCTCCATGCAGTGACTTGAGAAGTTCCTCTGTAAAGTATCAATACAAATTTTCCTTCCTGCTGTTATTTGTTATGTAACCCAAACCATTAGAAAATGGAATAAAATTTACATACGGCTGCCTTCTGCACAGAAATGATGGGACATAATAGTAAATAAAACTGTGAAAATATCTGGTGGTTGGAGGATATGTGACTGCAGTACCCAGGGCCTCACATCACACTGCCGCCCAGGCGACATCCGGGGAGCAGGACGGGAGTTTGGAATCTGCTCCCTGAGGAGGGGAGACAAGGGAGCCCTCTCTGGACTCCTTCCTGATTCATGGGCCTCCCCACAGAGCTGGAAGCTGAAGGCCTGGCCCAGAATCCAAGCTCCGGGGGCTCGCAGGGTCCTTGCCGCAGATTCTGGTCCACCCTCTAGGCCTTGTGGTAAATCCCACTATGGGAACAAGGGGACCTTCTGAGATAATGAGCAGATCTGTGAGTTCTGCAGAGATGAGAATAAATAAAATTTGTACCTTCCAAGCAATGGAAAATGCAAATGGCTTCTGTTCAGCAACATTCATTCCTGGTGTTCTCTGCTAACGGCCGGAAGGGACAGACTTATAGACCATGAACAAGATGAAGGCAAACACGCTTTATTCTTATTTGAATGTTTGCTCCAAACAACTGTAGAAGAGCTTTGGCTTGGAGCACCCTTTGAATTTGGACCTTGGTGTGACCAGATAATCACCCTGGAAAAGTTCATTAAAACCCCACTTTTAATCCTAATTTTCTCAACTCTTCTAGCCATTTGGAAGAGGCATTTTTTTTCCCCACCATTTTGTACAAATGCAAAATGCATTTGGTGGACGAGGCTCATCCATGTCTACAACTCAAAGTCAGTCACCACAACTCAAAGTCAGTCACCACCCTACCAAGCGCTACGTTAGTGGTCATCTAAGTGAAAGCAGGCCGAGTCTCCAGGGGTTGCTCTAGAGGTGGTTTATCCTCAGCCCAGAAGAGCAATAGACAGTTGTCAATCCCAAGTCAACCAACCAAGGTTTAAACTGGGGTAACACCAGCTCCTCCTACCCATCTCCTCCTAGCCCAACGCACAGCTTGCTGCCTTTGTCTCCTGGCAGTACCCAGTTTTCCTTGTGCTGGGACCATGAGGTCAGCTTAAACAACCATGATCCTCATTAAAATTCTGCCCAAGCGCCACTCAAAACATAGTTCAGGTGCCCAATCGAAGTTCAGAGGCCACCCAGCTGTCGGTTTGAATTATTAACCGGACTTAAGTGTCCTGGATGTTGGCTTTAGGTAGAGGCAGGCAGGTGCAGACTTTTGAAGGTAAGTTCCTACAGGTCCTCCTGTCCTGTGACCGGCCCCTCTGCCCAGAAGCTTCTTCTCCTGTTCCCCACCCCACCCCTGCCCTATGAACAGCAGCAAGGTGGCAGCTATGGAATAAAAGCTGAAGGAGAGCCGACGGAGGGAATATTTTCCCTTGGAGAGTTTGGTTAGTGCTTGTCCAGAGCACATTCTAGATAAATATCGAGACAAGACTGACGCGCTCCTCTGGAAGACTTTACAGAAGTTGGGGATGAGCTGCGCCTCGGTATATGTCACTCTACGTGATGGCCTGTATCTGTTTCCCTTTTATCTTTCTATCTTGGGTATGTGTGGCCCAATAAAAAGAATAAATTTGTAAGATAAACAGCTTTCTTTGCAGATTTAAGAGTCTAATTTTCACTTTACACAGGAATGGCTTTTTTTCTGGGAGGGCCAGGAGGCCTATAGAGTTTACTCTTAGACTAATCCTCCTAGAAAAACAAACTCTGCGCAGCAATGAAGGGGAAGGTGGGTGGTCCCAGGAAGTGTCCAGAGAGGCTGGAAGCCAAGTACAGTGAAGGCCGGGGAAGTTCTGGCCCGACCGACCGCACATTCACAGGCCCTGTGTCTAAGTCCTATCTGGTGCCTGGGTGGGTGTGTGCTGGCCCAGCCCTGCCCAGAACCCAAAGAGCCCCATTCAGAAGGAAAGAGGCCCTGCTCCCAATGCTGTCTCTACCTGAGTGTAAAAGTCTGTCCCTTTGCAAACTGCAAGACCAACTTCCACGGCTTGGCCTGCCATACCACACAGTCACTGGCCCTGGGTGCCACTCCAAGGAGCAGGTGGTAGAAAGGAAGAGGTATGAGAAAAAGTGCCTCTGTGATCCTTGGTCAGACCACCTGTGCGTTGGTCTGAATTTTGTTTTTTGTTTTTGTTTTTTTTTTTGTTTTTGTTTAATTTCCTTTTATCCAACTTGCAGTTTTTCTTTTCTCTTTTATCAGACACTTTCTCTAAGTGTGTTGGGTAGACTACAGAGGACAGCTCTGAACTTACCACCTAATCCTACCTGCTCTTCTGAGAAAGGAGGAGCCGCTCTACCTAGCAGGGGGGCGTTTGGCTACAGGTGGCCTTTGCTTCACACACCCTCCTCTTGGCTGTGCTCTGGGGTTTGCATGGTGGAGAAATGGCTGGGAAATACTCCTGAGGATGCCGTTTCCTTTCTTGACCCCACTGAATGCTTGGTATGGGTGCCACCCGTGACATTCCAGAGACACCCAGACTGCATCTGCCCTCTTC
This sequence comes from Urocitellus parryii, assembly GCF_045843805.1. Lineage (NCBI taxonomy): Eukaryota > Metazoa > Chordata > Mammalia > Rodentia > Sciuridae > Urocitellus > Urocitellus parryii. The sequence continues at coordinate 20,579,392 of NC_135545.1, forward strand.
CCGAAGTACCAGCCTAGGACCAGTGGAATGAAAAAGGGAAGCAACAACTCTGCCAGCTTTTCTCTGCGCCTACCAGCAGAGACTTATTTATTTCCTGTAAGAGAGGAGACAGATCCAAACCAGTTCAAGTTTTGTTTCACAGATATGTTATTTGGGAGTGAGGGGGCCATCAGACAACAGACCTGACTAATTTCATCTTCTCAAGGTCAGAAACCGTGCCTTCTGTATTTCCATTTTCTTGTTTTAATGAATCCTCCAAGTGAACTGCGAGTTTGCCTAGGTCAAGTTGACATTAAAGAGCATACCTTCCCTGCGTCTTCCTGGCGGGGGGGGGGCCCACAGCTGTGGGCTGAAGAAAGAGATGGGGGGGGTGGAGGGAGATGGCCACCGACCTTCTTAGAACCGTCATCATCCAGTAGACCATAAACTGACAGTACTGGAAAGACACAGAGATGCTTGGAAAAACAAATAACATTTCAAAGTTGAAGTCTAGACACAAAAGTTAGAGTCCAGATACTGGAGTGATTGTTCAACGCCATCCCTGAGACGGGCTATCTTGCTGTACGCAAACATGATTCGAATTTTACGGCTGCCTCATTAGACACTCAACCTTATTAATATATGAAATATTTAGAATTTGAAAACTTGGTTTATAAAATGCCTTTGTACCTTAAGGGCAGATTTCCCTGCAGATTATCTTTAAACATACTTCCTTGGTTTATTTAAAATAGGCTTGTTTGCTGAGAAGTGCTGTCCCAGGAGTTGGGTGGCGGAGTCCTTTCCTCCTGGATAGAGAAGCCTGCCTGTCCTTGGGCAAGTTTCTTCACCCTTCCCCTGGCCTTTAGTTCCTTTCTCACCCAGGGGCCTACAGCTCTGGCTTCCTGTAATCCTGTGATGCTGGAAGAACCCAAGCCCACCCCAGGCTGTCTCTGCCCACGGCCGCATAGTAACCTCACTCCAGAACTAAATAAGAAACTGCAGGTGAGTCTTCCAGAGAGGGAAAGAAATGACCATCAAAGGGACAATAACTACTCCTGGAATATTCCATGGACCCCTCCATTTCTCAACTTCCTCTGTGCTAAGTGGAGACCAGGTGACTCATTCCACCAACGGATGAAAACAATGCAGAGGATTTAGCAAGCCCGCACCTCTGCCCCTTCCTCACCAGATGCACAAGGATTGAGAGAGGGGAATCACCAGATGGGTGGGAGCCGACCCAAATCAGACGTTGCATGAATGAGAAATAAATCTTGGCAAAGTTAAACCACGGAGATTTAGAGGGCTGCTGTTGTGGGAGGTGGTCAGGAGCTGTCTAAGAGGAGTAGACCTACTGATGCGGGGTTCTGGGTTCTACCTAATCTCCCAGCTAGTCCTATTTCACAGAATGAGAGACAGAGCCGACACCCAAAGAAGCAACACGAGACAAAAGAAAGACAGGTATTTTAAGTCGTGCCTGTTTTCTCAGTTCTTACTTCATCCTGCTGCTAGACAGCCTGATCCTTCACACTCCCAAGAGGATATTTTGGAAATATTTCTGCTAAAACCAAAAGGACAGTGGTGATGATGGTATGGATGGCGGTGATGGTGGTGCTGAAATCCACGCAGTGGATGGAGACTCACTCCAGCAACCTCACGAGGGAATGGCGCTCTCTGTACACATGGGCGTTTATTCCTTCATTGCATAAAATGCCACGGTATTTTAATTTCTGTGGAACTTCCAGTTCTACAGTAAATACGTTTTCCCTGATGACTTGTCAGTTAATTCTGAAAGTCTACCTTGTGTAAAGAGATCTCAAAAGCACGGCTCTCACTTCATTAATGGAGGGGGGAAAATCTATTTGTGGAGATTAAGAGGGGAGGGGCTGTTTAGCAAGACCCCCCCAACTTCACCTCTCTCTTAATGTCTTTGCCCACATGTACCAGCATGCTAAGATCTTTTCAGGGGTGTTCAATAACTAACACCCTGGAGAAAGTCCTAAGGAATGACGTATAGTTCCTCTTAAAAGCTTAACACTTTCCCTGAATTTGAAAACTTTAAAATTAGTAGGCTCAAGTAAAACAGTGATCAAGGTGGTCAAGATTCAAGGTCAAGGTAAAAAAAAAAGGGGGGGGGCCTCCTTTGGTTTTAAAAAATGATTTTAAAATTAATGGCATGCATAAAATTGTAACATCACTGTAAACAACCCCACTTGTTCTTGGAAGACATAACTCGTGGCTTGGGTCAGTATTAACTTCTTGTCTCTACTGTTTCATCAGAGTTCTGAGTTTTATGATGGCCATCTATAGTCCTGTTAACCAGCTAAGTATTCATATGGATCGGTGAAATTATTTGTTTAAACAGAGAGTTATTTCAAAAAAAGGATACCCACTTATAAGAAGGCAATAGCCTACTTCTTGGGGTATTACTTGGAACAGGAGACTGGCCTGGCCCCAGAGCACATGAGGTGGAGAGGTGTAATGTTCTGTTTCACCATTTCCCACCTTCGCCCCAAACTCAAAGCTGAGCAGAACTCCAATCCTATCTTGGTTTTGGCAAGACAGGATTTCTATTGGGGAAATAGGTCATTAAGAGGCTAAAACTTTCTTTTTAAAAAAAGACAGAAAATATAAGATACTTGGATTTCAAATAGCTTCTCTAGAGCAACATTTTGATGAGTTAAGTGAAAATGAATCAGAAACACATGGATTAAATTTCCCTTAAAATACACAAGGGCTTTAAAATCAAGCATTGTGGGCCAAATGTGTTTCTGGTTTGACCAAGCCCAGAGCCCTTTCTTAATCGCCTGGGGAGTCTATGAAACTCTCCTGCTGGTGATCGGGCCACCCATGGGGGTCTCTTTCCTCCTGCATTATGTGATGCCACTGTTGACAGTATCCCCTGTAATCCTCAGGCTGCCGGCTCTTGTGGCCCTGAGGGTCAGCTATGAGCTGATTAGGGGCAGCCTAGGGACTGTGAGCCAGTGCTGTAGCAGGTAGGGTGTGGGATTCATGGAATCCACTGTGACATCAGGTGTGATGTGCTCTCTGGGCTTTGCACAACTCTCTTCCTTCTGTCCTGGTCAGGGACAGTGGGCTGTAGCCCAGTCCAGACACCACTAAGGGTGAGTCGGGACAATTAATATCATCCACAAACCTGGCCTTGGTGAGCAGAAGCAGAGAGAACAACAAATCTGCAAAATAGCCCAGGGAAATGCTGTCCCCTGGATCAGCCTCTAGTTCTTTCAAGGGACAGATGGACTCCTGGATTCATTGCTTTCTAAAATCATCTCCAACTCGTTGACATCCCCAAGCCCCTCTCCAAGGGGCCCCCATTATTGCTTTGACCTCATTCCTGCTCCCCTGCCTGTGCTCCGGCCTCCATCTTTCCGTTCTCTGCAAGCTCCCCAAGGCTGGTTCCCTGTTTAGGACCTTGCCCCTGCTGCCCACCCCCCTCTTGAACTCTCTGCCCCAGAACTCACAAGGAGACTTCTCATTCAGACTGTCATCCAAAACACACCAGCTCAGGAGGCCACTTCTGACCACCCTATTGGACAGAAGGAACCTCCCAGTCCCTGGCTCTCAGGACGGCTCTCTCCCTGGTAGGCTCCTTGACAGCACATAGGGCCCTTGCAGACTGCAGTGACCTGGATATTGTGCTTACTGCTGTCCTCTCCCTGGAACCAGGGGCTCCAAGACAACAGGGTCCAGTTATTATTGTCTAATATTATATCACTAGCACATGGCAAGTGCTCAGCTCATAGAAGGTGCTCAATGAATACTCTCTTGATTACACTGAAGAATCACAGGAGGCAAGAGAAATGGAATTTAGATGCTCAGATCAGCTCCAGTGAGAGGAAAGGTACTTTGATGAGCCTGGGAGGAAATGGTCCTAGGACACAGTCAACGTATCTGAAGTGCTTCAGAGTGCTCAGTGCAAGAACTTGGGGTTGGAGTTGGAGGCAACGGGGTAGGGGAGGCAGGGGATGTCTAGGGAGGCTTCTTGGAGGAGGTGTCCCAGTTCTCTCTCTCTCTCTCTCTCTCTCTCTCTCTCTCTCTCTCTCTTTCTCTCTTTAGGTGGAAGAAAATACAAATGCGCCACTATAAACATCAAGGCCATGAGTAAGCTCTTCAGAACGTGAAGGTCCACGGCTGAATAAGTCAGCTTCTACCACTACAGATGCTCAATTCCTGGCTAAAGGGCACCAGAAGAAACAGCCCACAAAAGCACAAAGGGACATTAGTCCATAGAAGGGCCAACAGAGCACATATTTGTGAGGTAATCTATGACCCAGGTGCTATCATAATTATTCTAAAATATTTGTTATATCTTCCTCTTTTTTTCATAATTTAAGTACTCCTTTCTCTCTGAAAAAAAAAATAGAGAAAACTATAGAAGGCTCTACTTTCAGTAAAGCATAAATTCCCAAAAGATTTCTACATAATTTATTTTCTTAAAAAAAAAAAAAAACTATAGCTTTTAAGATCCTCTTAAGATAATTTACAGCCCCCTCCTAGATGGGTGGGAGTGGGGGTGGGGAGAAGATCGGGGGGAGATCTAACTGCAGGAATTCTTTCCTAAATGACACCGAGAACTGGCTGGACCAATCTTTTTTAAAATGCATTTGGTCAGTCGCCATAACTTGTGGAGCTGAGTTTTCTCCTGGGAATCGCGCACATGGAAAGGAGAGAGGATGATTTGGAGATAACGTCTCCCCTGGAGACATGTTTTGCCATATTCTTTTTTAAACAAAGAAGACATCTTAAGCACCTTGCAATATCTTTCATTTAATAGTTGGCAGAAGGCAAGTCCCTGATGAACGCTGGCCTGTGTCTTTCTCTTTAACCAGCTGAGTGATCCAAGCTTTTAATATAGCCGTTCCAATTATTGTAAAAGTCATCTAGTACCTTATAACCACAAATATTGACAGTTTATTGCACAACACATTCCTGACATTTGAAGGTCACACCATACATAATACATACTCTTTTATAAAAGTGTCTGGAACAAAGAGATACATGATAAGCAATTACCTCTCCCAGCTTGTACGTATGTATGGTTCGGGGCTGACTTGGGGTTGCACGGGAGGTACATGCACCATTTTAAATAATCTATTAAGGCAGCACGGAGACATTCATGATGGATAATTATGAAATGGCTCATGCACACGCTGCCGTCGGATTGGCTGGCCGGGGCGTGGGGTCTGGGCAATTCTCCTCCACTGAGTTCGGGTCACAATGCCACTTCGCCACAGAGAGCCCTGCTTCACTTCACAATCGGATTTTCCCCCAAAGCCATTAAGCATAAAAGACTCACAATATGTTCTTGTTTTTCATACTGGTTTACATGTGGCTGAAAGGAATTTTAAAAATCCGCCAGGCCCAGTTCAGATGCATCGCTAGGGGCACTGACCACAGCTTGGACACAGCCACACCACCCCTCCCCAGGGCTGTGGCATCTACAGGAACCTGTGGCATGCCAGCCCTGACTTGAGCCCAGCCCAGGGGTATGAGGCTGCCAGGCTTGGGAAGGGAGTTTCAAATAATTTGATGGATACTGAGGCCACCTGGGAATCTCAGGGGAATATCTGGAATAGAAGGTGCTCTTCACTCAATCCTTCCCCAATAGTTTCTCCGTCTCAGCCCCACTTCCAGAGTTAAATCTGATAAACAGATTCAAAATACAGAATGAGTGGAGAGGTTTTTGCGATCCAAAAGGCCCCAAATCAAAACCAAGTTCCAAGGCTGGGGATGCCGCTCAGTGGTGGAGCACTTGTCTAGCCTGTGTGAGGCCCTGAGTTTGATCCCTGTACAGAAAAAGAAAACAGCACAAGTTCCACCAATTCTTAGTTGCAGAATCGGGGCAAAGTTCATAACCTCCCCAAGATTCAGTTTCCTTATCTGCAGAGATGGATCATAATCCCTACCTCAAACAACTGAATACAGTAAGGTCCCTAAATCACTTATCACAGTGCCCTGCACAGGCTAAGCTCCAGTTAACAATGGTCTTTCACATGAATACTGCCAGAGTGACATTCTGTCTGCAAGGTTGCCATGGGGTGCAGAGAGACTTGTGGTCACCAGCTCTGTGGACTCAGACACATTCAAAACCCCAGAAGGAGGGTCCATGGTCCCTTTCTAAGAAATCCAGGTTGGAGCAGTTTCTCCAAAGCTTGAACACAGGCAATTCTCCCAAGTGCACAGCGAAAAACAATTCAGGCTGCAATTGAGCTTTGCATAGATGACAATCTTTAATCACAGATGAAGCGGCAGGTCATTAGAATCTACACCAAACTCCCTTCCAGATGATGCTGATGACTGCCGCTTTATATATATATATATATATATATATATATATATATATATGCGTGTGCGAACGCAAGTGTGTGTATATATATATATATATTACATATATATTTTTAGAACCGTATTAAAATAATCGGCAGACCCTCAAGATAATCAAAAGTCCCTCCAAGAGTAATTTTATTTAGGCTTCCAGAATGAATGTCCTAAAATTTAAGACATGGGATGGAAATGATTTCTATAAAGATGACGCGTTTATTAGCATTAAATCCCAGGGAAGAGGGCTTCCTTATAAAGAACACATTTTTGCATCTGAAAAGCAAGCCTATTAGGCTGTGTGTGTGTTTCTTTAAGAAGCTATTCTGTTTTAGAGGGTATCGTGTAAGATAGGGCACCACGTGACCAGGAGGTTGCTATGGTAAATATGCATTTTTTATTGAAGAGTAAACAGTGGCAGAAAACAAGTGTCAATTGCCAGCTCTGAAGTTAACTGCCATTTTTGAGCTACACGGACTTGGCTAGCCCTTTTAATTTGAGGATCTTTATCAGAAGGACACCATCATTGAATCAAGATTTAAAATTATTTTGAACAAATGCCGAATTCTTCAATACCTTTTATCAATAAATATTTTATTTGGCATGTAAAAAAAAATCTACCCAGCTCTGCCAATCAGACTCAGCACAGAGATGTTTCTAGAGATCTGTTGCCCAGCTGGTGGGTCTCCAAAAGACAAAGCCTTCAGCATTGGCTCAAGCCACAGAGCAGAGGAGCCAAGGAGACAGCCGAGACCACCCCATTGTCCCCATTGTCCCCTGTGTTTGTACCTGCTGCTGACAAATGGCAGCCAGAGCTGATGCCCTGTGAATGGCCCTCCTGATTCAGCCTCAAGTGCCCCCGACAAGACTGATGTCTCAGGCTGCTCAAAGGGCATTGCACTTCAGCCAACATGACTATCACACATTTAGCAAAGTTTTCACTGATTTCCCTTTTGTAGCCATTGGCAAGAGTGTGAATTTATTCCTGGTGGTTCCTGACCGACAACTTTGTTTTCCTCTGATGTATCCACATGTGTGATCTTTCTCAACTATCAATCAGACCATGTCCCTCCCAAGTTAAAACCTGGGATGGCGCCACATCCCATCCCTAGTGGGCCCTCAGCTAGCTCTGCTGGTTAGATGAAGTCTGCACTGTGTCCTTCTCTGTCACCAGTTCTCTTTCTAGCCTTCAAAATGCATAGGACTCAGGCATGGATTCTTCATCCTACACCCCAGCACATAATAGGTCTCTAAAACTACATGAGGAACGGAGGTGTCAATCCATGAAATAGCCCTAGCTCCAGAGCTAGCTGCCCTAGCTAGCACTTTCATGCAGGAGGATCAAGTTTGGACATTCCTCCTAGGATCACAGATGTACTAAGCATTGGCAAAGTTCTCAAAGGAGACTTTCTAGGCTCTGGGAATCCCACAGACAAGTCCAAAGGAATTTTAACCAGTGACAAAGAACTGACAAGACAAGAAGAATGTGTCCTTCGAGGTCTCCCTAAAACTAGTGAAAAAGAACCAGCAGCCCTCATTGTGTAGGAGGGAGGGGAGCAACAAACAGTTGAGCAGCATCCACATAGTCCCCAAAAGGGCACAGAGAAGGTCTGGCCCTCCCCAATCCCTGGGAGACACATAAGCAGATGTTCATTCCACCTGAAGGCACCAGTTTGGGCATTAGAACACCTCATAACACTGAGGCTTGTTTGATATCTGAGTTCGAATCTATACTCTGCCAGAGCTAACTCTGTGATCAGAGCGAACTGCTAAAGCTTCTTGAACTTCAATTTTCTTGTTTGTAATAGTGGATCATTCTTTTGTGCTTAACACAAAAGAATCAGCATATTTCCTGAAATACAGGTAGTGCCTGTGTAAGACTTTTGTACATTTTATGCCTACAATGGTGCCAGGTCAAATCGGGAAAGCCCCTGGCTCTGTCATAAACAACTCTGGGCTCCAATATGGCTGCCACATCCAAACTATGTATTTGCAAAGGTTTCTGACTTTGCCCAGCCCCTAACAATGTCAGATGGGAATAAGGACACCTGTTTTACAATCCCTGATGAAAACCAAATGAGATCACAAGGGGAAAGAAATCTTGTAGTTTCCCAACGTGCAGTGCCTTTTGCTCACCCAGAAGGTCCAAAACATAGATAAAGCACCGACAGGCCAGGGACAATGGAGTCACACTGGGCCCTCCAAGGTCAGTCCCTCCCCTGCAGATTCCAAGTAGGATTTATATTGTCATGGTGCATTGTGCCATCAACCCACTGTGACAGGAACCTACATAGGTAAAGCAAGCCATTACACTCCCCCATTCTCTAGCCCTGAACTTACAGCTCATTAGGCACCTGTCCTCCAAACATCACTTTGAGGTGAGTCGGTGAGAGCCTGGAGGAAGGAAGACGTGGGAGGAAGGTAGGGGATTCGCATGGCAGGGAGAAGTGGGGTAGACAGGTCACAGCAGCTCAGGCCTCATGTCCCCTGCTCCATCTGGAAGATAACTGGTGGTGAATGACACGGGGAGCTGCCTCTCAGCACCTGTGCCCAGTGTCCCACTCGTCTGGATGTCCACTGGCCCACAACTACACACGTCAGCCTGTCAGTCCTGCACCTGAGGAATCTGTATCCTGAGAGAACCCCTGGCCAGCCCATGTTCTGTCCCAGGACAGCTCAACCCCAACACTGAGAAAGAACTTCAGAGCTGTCTGTGGACAGAGGGCTGTGACATGGGACTATGATAGGATTTGAGGGACAATGTTGTGATCCCTCCTGGGAACTTTCTTCAGTGACACCTAAAGAGGGCTCGGAAGCTGCTCCCACGCCTCCTACTCGGCTGTTCTGGGTCTGTCCCGGGCATTTCCAGAACATCCTAAACTCCTTATGCCAGCCCTATTGGCATGCCAGATGGAAATCTCCATCACACCTCATAATCTCAGCACACACTCTTTCCTCAGACACCAGCTTGGAACCCCCACCTCCCTCCAGCCTGAGTCATCCTGCTTATTCTTGTAGGTTCCACTCCAGTGACACTTGCTTAGGGAGATATTCTCTGACCTTCCACACTAAGTTCAGTCACCCTAGAACTTTACCTGCAGGACACCTGTTAGAGTCTGTGCTTAGTACAAGTTGAGTATCCCTCATCTGAAACACGTGGGACTAACAGTGTTTTGGGGGTCTATAATTTTTTTGGAGTTTTGGAATATTTGCACATATACAATGGCATATCTTGGGGCTGGGACACAAGATAAAGTAAGAAATCTGTATATGTTTCATAAACCTTCTGCCCATAGCCTGATGATAATTTCACACAATAATTTCAGCACCTCTGTTTTGACTAAGGCCTGTTACATGAAGTCAGGTGTAGATCATATCAAAGTTTCAGACTTTGGACTATTAGGGATTTTGAATTTTCAGCTAAGGGATGCTCGATCTACACATATGTGTGGGATCACCTGTTTAATTTTTTTTCCCCCATGACACTGTCCACTCTTTAAAGGTTGGAATGAGGTCTATTTTTCTCGCTCCCATGTCCCTTAGTGTCCTGGCACTGAGTGAGTACTCAGTAAATACTGGTGACTGAGTGAATGGCGTTGGGAGGGCCTCCACTGATCAGCCCTTTCTAACAGCGTGAGATCCAACACCAAGTCCAGATGGCCTGTCTCTGAGAGGGTAGAGGCTGCAGTGGCTCTCATCAAGAAAGGAAGGTGACACATGACAAAGGAAGTCTGATCTCTGTGCAACCTGTTCCCACTTCCTTGTCCTCTGCCAGTCTAGACACTTCTCCTGGGGCTCCAGCCAATTGCTTGTCCAGCTGCTCAGAGTGCAGAGTTCTCACCACCCAAGTTCAGGCCCAAGGAGGAGGAGGAGGAGGAAGAGAACTGGAATGTGTCCCTGGAGCCCCACCTGTCCCCCTGAGCCTTTCAAGGCTGCTCCAAACTCCTCCCACCTCAAGGCTCCTCCCTGTCCACACCTGCCCAGCCAAAGCCTGTCACGCGCACAGAGACTCTGCAGCAAGCTGAAGGCTCTCAGGAGCCCCACCCCAGAGCGGGGCCACGTGAGACAGGTGAAATCATTTGTGCAAACAGAACCTCAGGATGTGATCGGCGGCGTGGCTGCTGGCCCAGGACCGTGGCTGGTGGAGAAAGCAGAGTCCAGGCCCCGGGGCAGTACATCAGGCTGTTGGCTCCCACCTGGGTACTTCCACTGAGTTTCTGAGCCTGAAGGAAAGTTCTGTCCAGACATATGTTCTTGGGGGCATCCCACATGCACTACCAGAATGAGGAGGAATGCTGGGCTCTCTGTCTGTGGAGTGGTTGCCGGACGATCCTTTTCCTCAGCCCAGAACCTACGGCCCCCCAGCCTTGCTCACGGCCTCCCCCAAGCCTCCATCCCTCTCCCCTGGCTCACCCCTAGTGGGCATCACCCACTATCAGCTCCGCAACAACTCTTGGGTCTGCCTGGTTAGCTGTGGCACCCAGTCTCTAGCAAGGTGCCTGGCACACAGTTAGCACTTAATAAGTCACAATTTTGACAAGACAATACCACTTTGCTCCGCTAGATACTGGTGACTTTTTCTTTCATTTGGAAAAATCACTTTCTCCTTCCCTTTGGAAACCCCTGTGCACTAATATTCAAACAGCACTGTGCGCACAGTGCGCATGATCCGAGATGCTAATTTCTATCCCATAACTGGGAGAGACAAGTAAATGTTGCAAGGTTATTCAAAACTCCTGCCCCTTATCCTCTGACTTCTCCTTAGGGGGAAACGGCACAGGAATACATTTCCTCATCTGTATGTTAAAGCACGGTTATAATCCACCTATCATGATTGCAATTTTGGGAATCAAAATGGAGATCCAAAACAGCAGTGTGATCTACATTTTAGCCACATACATTATAATAAATTAAGTCAAAGAAAGAGTTCTGCATTAACTCTATCTCTGTTTCTTTAATACCCTCTAAGGATACTGAAGCCACCCTCCAGAGCACTGGGCCTTCCCTGCCTGCTGCCCAGGCTGCTTCAATGCGCTTGCCCCACCACCTGCAAAGGGACCTTACAAGGCCAGGTGCCTGGTGACAGCAGCATTGGGCACTTGCAGCATCTACTTTATCTGGCTTCTGTGAAGCCACGCAAGAGAAGATCCTGGCCATGGGCATGCAGAAGCTTCTGGAAAGAAGCAAGGTGGGCAGCAGACTAATGGGAGAGTATTAGGCTGACACTTGTGGACCCATAGCTCAATGGATGGACCTGGAGCAGGGAGGTGGAAGGGATGCACAGTGCCCACTGTCCAAATGACTCAGTTCAAGTTCTATTCCACCCTTGGGCCTCTTTTTACCACTTCTGTAATCTGCAGGGCTAGGAAAAAGGTCCCGTCCCCACAGGATTTTCAGGTGCTAAATTTGTTTATAACATCTACAAATTCGGGACATTTCACTCTCATGTGGTCAGGGTTTCTAGCTCCCCCTAAGAAACTCTGCCATCTCCCAAAGCCAGTCCTTGGTCCCAAGGATCAATGGCTGCTGTGACTGAAGAGTCAGGGCTTCCTCCCCAGCCATCCCCTTCCCCATCGGAGCTCCCTACCTGACTGGCTCCACCCTGTAGGCCTCTTTCTGGATTTGCCATCTTAGCCCAGAGGATCCTGGACGCCCTTTCTACCTCTAAAAAACACTCTTAATAACCTCAGTTGAGCAAACAAGGCAGAAGCCTCCAGACTAATTCTCATAATTATGATGGGTCTATTATTTCAAAGCCAGCGATGATTGTGGGGTCAGGTACTCAGAGGAAGAGGGAAAGAAACATTCTTTAAAGTGATAGCAAATATCCTCTGCTTTCTTTGCTATGATACCAAATTGCATCCAGAAATTCTGAAACGTGTGCTCAGAACCTTAATCAAATTTCAAAGAGCCCTCAGGAGGAAGGGCAGCCATCGGAAAGATGGGGGCACTGGAGGGTCAATTTGAGGACCATATCACAGGTTTTGGTGCTATGTCCCAAGTGAAGAGGGTGGTGACATCTTCTCCCTGCTGACCTGGGCCAAGGGTCTCTGTCCCTCACCATCGCTGGCCTTTACCCACCTGCTGCAGGCTTGGGAGGCCTGACCTTCTTTCTGCCCCCTCGGGAGCTTCCTCCTCTTTCTCCGTGGCTGCCACAAAGCCTGGCCCGGCCTCCCCAGCACACCTCCTCCCTCTGCACCTTTTCCCAACATTTCAGCACAGTGCCTTGCTGCTTAGGACTGCTCACTAATTTTCATCACGTGTTTTGATTCCAGCCTGCTTACCAAGAGTACCCCGTGGGTTTGTCTGTCTCCTAATCACCGACAAAGCCGGGCGGAGGGCTGGCCCACAGAGTCACTCAATAAACACATGTAGGTTGACCTTTCCATTGTGAAAGACACCATTATGATCCCCTCTGGGGCTTTCTTCCTAGGGCCTCTTTCAGGAGAAAGACAGCCCCAACCAAGTCGCTCAAAACACTTTATAGACTTTCCGGCCTCTTTCTGGCCGCATTTGGGCCCCCGTGTTGGCTTCCATGTTCCCCTCCTGTAACTCCTGAGCTAATTTACCTGTCAAGTACGAATGAAGTGCCTGAGACAGCGGCAAAGGAACCACAATAGGCCACTGGCCCGGGCAAAGAGAGGCTGCCCAAGAGCACCATGGTGGACCGTAGAGGAGCATCTGGAAATTTCCAGATTCACCCAGGCATCTTACCCAATTCTCTCCACGGTCCTCATTCATTTTCAAGAATCAGGCTACTGCAAACGCACCCCCTAGAACACACTCTTCCTTTCTGCCCTTGCCCTTGGGGACAAATAGCTGGACCTATCTAAGGTTCTCAACTGGGTCCATTGATGAACATTCTTGCTTTCTTTCTGGGAGCTTCCATGAAGAAGAGGAAGAGTAGGAAGCAATTCTGTGCCCAATTCCACTTTGTCCACCACGGATCTGAAGCTAAGCGATGAGTCCCAGGAAGCCCCTGTTTGGTCGACGACACTCGGAGGTGCCTTCATTGCTCCTGTGCTCTGTTTCTTGCTAAGCTCCGGCTCTGGACCCACAGCATGAGACACTTCCAATGAGGAAGACTCGAGCTGGGATTTTTACCCTAAAGGAGCTCCACATGCATGAAGAAGGTCAAAATAAACATGCCGAGTATCACGGCAATCACACTAAAACTGGAACTAGTGTTGACATAACCCATTATGATGATTATTATCATGAGGGAGACTGACATTCATTAACTGCATCCTCTGTATGATCTAAATCCATTTACACCATCCCATTGAACAGGTGAGAAAACTGAGGTGGAAGAAGAAATCCTCGTGAGGGTAGAGCCGATAGAGTCAAGGTCTCTTGACTCCGGTCACGGGCTGAGGTTATCAGGGAGGGTTCCTGACACTGTGAGGACAAGATGGAGGTCAAGAAGAGCTGTTGTGTGGGGGCCTGAGACAGAAGCTTCTGGGATGCAGGGTGGGAGTCCTTGGAGAAGCAGGCGGGTGGGGGCAGGTGTGTCTTTCTGGAGCAGAAAAGGCTGGTCTCAGTGAAGAAAAAAAAAATTGTCCCAGAATAAGAGCAAGCAGTGGCAACCTGCCAAAAGAGGGTAGTGTCCCCTTGGAGGTGGGGACCCTGGGCCTTCTTATTTACCGGCCTCTCTCCTCTTTGGCCAACGGTCTTTGCTCCCACACAATCACACTGTTTCTCATCTCATTGAGAGCCTCTCTGACCCCCTTCAGGACCTAGGAGCCCTGGCTGGCAGATACCTCCATTGTGAAATCATTACTAGAATACAAATCAGAAAAAGAGCATGCAAAACCAGGCACCGCCCCGACAGACCCACAAGATTAAGGGGAGGCTTGGGGTGAAAACAGACTTCTTTTTTTTTTTTTTTTTTGCATGGTAGGAATAAATTGAATAACCTCTCCATTGCCAACCACCCACTCCAGTGATGACAAACTGCTTCAATTGAATAATCTGCGGAGGCTAGTGGAAGGGGTGTCTCTGAGGCCCAGGCTCTTCTCCTTGGGGGAATTGCTTGGAAAACATATGCTATTTGGTACAATCTGCTCAGCTTCCAAGGCACAGAAAATCTTTTCAGGGGGGTCAAGGACCACTGTGAGGCAGGTAGAAATAATACCTGGCTCACCAGGTCCTGCGGGGCCAGCACGATGCTCCACCACGTGGGAAGCTAAGGGTCTCTCATGTGTGACATACAGCACCCAACAAGGAGAGCTTCCAGCTGTCCCTTACCAGCCAGTGGACAAAGCTGGTGACGAAGTAC